>NC_024319.1:3617912-3624317 GCF_000523025.1 Cynoglossus semilaevis | reverse complement strand
TACCTGAACGATCTGAGAGTTGCACGAGTCGCTCAAGTCTGCAAGGTCACAAACAGACACAGCTATTGCTAGTATTGCTATTAGCTACACAAAGGGCTAATTACTGAATATGAGCGATGTTGACAGATCAGGCAGAGAGAAGTTAGCCTTGTAATGAAGACATCTGTGTTTTCAATCCATACAGGACGATGTTGGTGGACAGAGGACGCTGCAGAGGAAGTGGACGTCTTTCGCTAAAGCTACGCTGCTCTGCGGCTCATCCAAACAGCTTCCTTACAGCATCCTCCAGGACGTGTTCACACTGTCGCCTCTACAAGGCGCCGACACCGTGTATTACGGCGTCTTCACATCCCAGTGGTGAGAAAACCGGGAGACGAGTCGGTCCGACAGCACAACGTGAACTGGTCCCACCCTGACTCTGGTTCTCTCCAGGTCCTCCACTCCCGAGTCGGCCGTTTGCATTTTCAGGCTGCAGGATGTGAGGTCCACTTTCACTAGAAGCTACAGGAAGTTTGACACAGAGACTCGCCAGTGGAGCCCACTGCTGGGAAATCACCCGTACCTGGGCAAGGTAGGAGGAAGAAAACCTCAGGACTGGGAATGTGAAAATAAACTGTAAAAGTCATTTGTGTGAAGAGTTCCAAGTTCTCAAGGTCTCTCATCTCTGACAGTGTGATATGGGCGGAGCCTCAGATACAGAGTTAGAAGAAGTGAAGAGAAGCTTCCTGACCAGCGACAGCGTCAGACCAGACTTGGGTGTTCCAGTTCTCGTGTCCTTGGAGCATCGGTACAGTAAGTTGGCAGCGATGAGTTCCACGGCAGCCGATGGCAAACAGTACCAGGTCCTGTTCCTGCTCACGGGTGAGGCCATAGTGATGAGATCCAGACTTTGATATGGATAATGAGGGCGGTCTCCAAATCCTGATTTTTCCCGTGCTCTGCTCAGAGTCTGGGTTCCTGCACAAAGTGGTTCTTCTGGATCAGGGTCCTTGGATCATCGAGGAGATCCAGGTGTTTCCAGAAGCTCAGCCGAGGGCCAGCCTCCTGTTGTCCACTGCTAAGGTAAAACCATTCAAACATGTGACCTGTGTGTGTGTGGTTCCATTCAATTCCATTAAACTGCTTTTTTTTCCCCCTCCTGCAGGGTGTGCTGTTCATCGGTACATCTGAAGGCATCACCTCTGTCCCACTGAGCCACTGCTCCATCTACAGAACCTGCAGTCAGTGCATCATGGCCAGAGATCCTCAGTGTGGGTGGAGCCTGAGCCGCGGTGTCTGCGATAACGTGAACAACGAAGAATCCGTGTACGACTTCTTCATCTTTATCCGACTGTTAGACTCCAACCTGGAAACTGACTTCACAGAGAAAACCAGTGACCGCAGCTCACAGACCAGTCCAGGGACCAGCAGCAGCTCCTGTGTGTCTGTGAGCTGAAACCCTGACTTTCTCTGTGGCCTTTGTTGTTGTTGGAAAACTCAGTCTCCAAATGTAGCAGAATGAAGTTGATTTAAATCTGATGAAGTCTGGATAAACCAATCCAGTTTTGGTGACCGACCTTTCTTCATTATCTCTCCTCAGAATCCAGGATGTGAAAAATGGAATCAACGAGAAGTGTCCCAGCGCCACAGCACCCTCTAAAGGTACAAACATGTCCTGCTATGCAGTCGGGAACTGTAGCCACCACCGTGACCTCTGACTTCTCCGTTTCCACAGACCTCTTTGTCCATGTAAACCAGTGGGTGGAGCTTCTCTGCGTCAGTCCGTCTCAGCGGTCTCGTCTCAGTTGGTCGTCCACACTCTTCCGTACGCTGCCGCAGAGACTCTTTAAGCATCCAGCAGAGGGCAGCCTGGTATTCCAGGCCTCCGCTGCCACCGCTGGCTCGTACAGCTGCGAGGCCGTGGAGGACGGCCAACGAGAAGTCATCGTTGTTTACCACGTGAAGATGGCGGCGACTCCGCGCTCCGTGTACCACGACGAGATTGACTACAAAGACGAGTCGTACGAGGAAATTAAAATGGAAGGACCGGTGAAACCTGCTCCAGGTGTGATACCGCCTTCAGAAAGAAGAGAAGAACAGGAGTTCCCGACAAGTCCTTCACATCTGACCACCACTTTGGACGGTCTTCAGACTACAACCAAACTCATGGATGTGTTCTGGACGGACTGCAGCTCCTGCCAGGAAACGTCCGAGGCCACGTGTGAAAAGAAGAGCTACTACAATGGGCTAGTAGTTGTCTCTCTGCTGCTTATTCTCTGCATCGGTGCCCTGGTGGCTTCTGTCGCCCTCTTGTGGCACCGCAGTGACCATAACAAGAAGGTGAACCCTCTGGTGGACACTGCCGATGTGGTTCCTGAGCTGAAGGGGGCGGAGTAACCTGCTGAGATCATCATGTTGAATTCAAATTAAAAAGATCTTTTAAGCTTTTTTTTTTTTTAACTTTGAGAAACAACTTTTTGTAACAAAACAAGTGCTAAGAAAATATTAAAAACAAAAACAAGGAGTCCTTAAGTTTTTAAGGAAAATATTAAGAAATAGTAACACAAATAAACAACTTTTTGTAACAAAACAAGTGCTGAGAAAACATTAAAAACAAGGAGAAAAGTTTTTAAGGAAAATATTAAGTAACACAAGTATATTGTTTTTATATAATGAAAAAACTTTCACGTGACGAAGAAAATGTAGAAATAAAAATGTATAGTTTTATTTACATCATTATTAATAGAGTATTTATATATGTTCGAATTAAACTTCATCAATTTTAATTAAACAATATCAATAAATGAGATGATGTATATAGTTTCAAAAGATTTAGTTTTGAAAATAGAATATTAAAGATGTAAACCTCTGATTTTTGTATATTTTTTTAAATGATTCGATTTATGTTTTGTCACATTTCAATATTGTGTTTGTTATTTAATATTAAAGTAAATTTTGGATTCCTTTATTTTGAAATGTTCTTTTCTCTGATTGTTTCTTCATTCATGTTTCTTCTGTCGTCACAGATAAAAACGAGGACGGAATTATTCTTGTAGTTTTGAACATCTTGTTGATAAATACTAAAGTTCGTTTGTGGTTCGTCTTCTCGGAAATGATGTAGAACGGCTCTCTGGTGTTACCTTCAGGTGTTGTCGGGATATTCGACGATACTTATGTTGCAGCAAAGTAGAGCGGGTTGGTTTTACGGCATGTTGCGTTTCAACAATATAATACAACCTGACAGACATGAGGTCGAGTGGGATTTCATTGTATATTAAGGCAAATGTAAAGCAGAATGACAAAAAAAAAAAACCGACAGATGTCCTACTTTTTCAGAGAGCACCTGAAGGCAGCAAGTAACCTGAAACGGGAAGAAGCAAAAATAAAAGTGCGCGGATGAAAAGACAGAGGGAGTTTCACCGTCTTTGACATTTTAACGCCCTAGTCTCAGCTTTTAGTAGTTTATTTAGATGATAAAATTGTCATAAAGCGTTAGTTAAAATCACCAGTCTCAGCTTTTAGTAGTTTATTTAGAAGATAAAATTGTCATAAAGGCTGATATTATTCACCGCTGTGAAGCAGCCCTGACTCAGACACTTTCATCAGATTCCACTGAGGTTTGTTCAAATTTAACCCTTATCATCAGATTTTTCTGTTTCAGGTTTAATGTAAAACATTTGATGACTTTTAATGTCGTGCTAAAATGTTTGGTAACATTTCCCTCCTAGTGCAACTGTTGACACGTGAAGCTCGTCCGATGTTTTTAATCAGTTTACTCCGTATCTCACTCTGTACTATGTATTTCTGTCGTTAATCTTACGACTCATTATCTGACTGATTGTTTACATTTGAATTTTCTCAGTAATATTCACACCATATTTTATGGGCTTCTCTAATTACCTTTTTTTTTTGTTTTTGTTTATAAAACTTCCGTTTTTCAGCCGCTCACCTCCGGCCATGTCCTCCTCCATCACCACGGTAGGGGGAGTAGTTGTCATCACGCAGGTCCTCCCTCGGGGTGAATCCGCCATGGCGATGCAGGTTACTGCCGCTGGCACCACCTCGGACACCACTGCTGCCCAACCGGCCACTCCTCCTGCCTCGACACCACCTGCTCTCGATTCCAGCCTCAAAGTAAATGATATGACCACTACCTTCCTGCGGGGGCACCCTCACGGCCTTGGGGTAAGAACAGGATATCACCGTTAGTCCACTTTGATATTTGAAGCTGTGACAGGCAGGACTCCATTAAGAACCCCATAGAGAAAGTTGGTGTTTTTGTATTTTCAACAATCCTAACATCACGGACATCAACCAGAACCTCGTTCTGAGCAAACAGGAAGTGATGACATTGGATTCAGCTGCCGTGACGTCACAGAGCGTCTGTGTTTGCAGGTCTTTCAGATCTTCCTGGGCGTCATGTGCATCCTCTTCAGCCTGATTGCCATCTACTCACAGATGCTGATCGTCTTCGCTCCGTTCTGCATCGCCGTTGTTGTACGTTGAAAACAAGCAACTGTGACTGTAAACCACCTGACCTTTGACCCTCAGAATGACTTTGTTATTATTTCAGTTTGTGGTGTCTGGTTCCCTGGCCCTGGTGGCTGGTTATCGTACTTCACCATCACACGTGAGCTCCGTTTCAAATTCATCAGTTTTTCGGTGAGGTTTGGTGGAGCCAGGCTGTCGTCGTGTTTGGTCTGAGGGTGTCTTCTTGGTCCTTCAGGTCTGGGCGTCTCTCCTGTCCCACATGTTGAGCCTGGTGGTCAGTGTCGGGGGTGTGGCCTACATCTGCTGGCTGTTGGCTAGTTGGAAGATCTCCATACAGATCTGTGACCTCAGCAGCATGGAGGCTCAGTCTGACTGCATGCACAGAGTCTGGAATCTGAATGTAAGTTTAACAATGACCGAGACCAGAAACAGACTCAGTCCTGGTCTAGGCTCAGCTCTTGTCCGGTTTAAGGAGGTCCTGTTACAGTGAGTCAAAGACCAGGGTTTGTCCAGGTCCTGGGTCCTGATCTGTCTCTGGTTTTGTTGCAGACCATCTTTAATGGACTTCTGGCTGTCCTCCTGATCTTACTGGTCGTACAGATCTGTGTTTCCACAAGTCTCTGTGTTTTCTCTGGAAAGTCCATCTGCTGTCGATACAAGGTGAGAGTCGGCCGCTGTGAAGGAACATCCTGAGATTATCAACAGGATTAGAGTCATAAAGTCCTCAGACAGATGTCCTTTCTGCAGGTGTTGAGCTGTGTGACCTTTGAGTTTTATTTACTGAAGCATTTTCAGATCAGGTTTTTTTAACCAAACTTGGATGGAAACGAGGTCAACACGTTTGGTTCTAGAACCATCCGAGTCAAACATGGATGTCATTTTTGATGACATTTGTCTGAGGACTTTTTGACTCATATGACACTTGTCATATTACTGACCGTGTTCACTGTTGTAACCCCCAGGTCACTGGTGGTCCGCTGATGGGCGTGGCCTCGAGGACTGACAGCTACGAAGGCCTGATCTATGACCAGACATCAGAGTATCATTCAGACTAACCATAAGGGGGCGCAAGCAGCAGCTTTTCATTAACATACACTAATCCTACAAAGGTACACAGGTTATTATTTGCAAACGGTACAGCACCTTAAAACACCATCTCATCCAGTGGACGCTCCTGGTCAGAGACATCACACCAGAATCACCTAGTCCAGGACAACAAGTCCATTAGTGACGAGCTGACAGTTAAAATGGACAGAATGGAATGTGAGACAACTTAACATGATGACTACGATTAATGTAAAAAAAAAACCACATACTGTGAAATACAGTATAAAAATATGTGCCTAATCCTACTCGTTCTAGGTTTTTCCTGGTCACAGGTTTTGGACTGCACTAACGTCTCTGACCTGAGGTTTTCTTCAAGTGTCCTTCAAGTGTAGATGTGGCAGTTTGTTGTTGTCTCAGCTGAAGACAAACTGTCCTGATGACTCTGCTCCAAGATCAGACTTGAGTTGGTATTTTAACAGCGCTGTGTCCAAAGAGACTTATTCTACAAAAATGTAACCTTAGCCAAAATACTAAACAGTCTGTGACGCTTTTTTTCCCATTTTCGTCTCTGTACGAACACAGAAATCTGAATTTAATTTAATAAACACATTTTGAAAGAATTGTTCTAGGTGTTTTTCTTTTCTAACTAATAGTTTTTATCTGACTAGAATGATTTTTGGCTAATCCTGAGCTGTTTGTTTCATTATGGGTTCATAAATTCTGGTTTTCCTTTTAGCTAATCTTCACTGTGACACTTTCTCAAACAGTAAACTGTTCATTAACAACATTTAGTTCACATTAAATTCATAAACTAGTGCCTGTCACAGACCAAAGTCCACAGAGAACATCAGTGATTTCAGCCCCCAGCCGTTAAGCTTTTCTGATGAT
>NC_024319.1:3584207-3617367 GCF_000523025.1 Cynoglossus semilaevis | reverse complement strand
GGGGGCACTGGGACTTTTATGTTTTTCACTAACTTTAAGCTTCGTTTGTTCCTCGGCTACGTTCAAGATACACTATATCAACATAATTCTGAGATCTTAAGTTATATGTAAAATAAAACTGTAATAATTATAACAATAATAAAGATGATGATAATATTACAGTGTGTGTTGGTTATTGTTTTTTGTTACAGTTTGTAAGAAGAACCAAAGTAAAAATGGTGAGTTTTTACTGACTTTTACTTCTAACTCTTTCTAGTAAAACTTCATCAAAACATATCGTCATTCTTCACTGTTTTTAATTGCTATAAATTAATTGCTGCTTGAATTAATTTTTATGGTGGAATGGACTCCACGAACAAAGATCTCTAACAGGATGAACAGAGTAATGGAAGTTTAAATGAAACTTTTTTTCTTTCTTTTTTTTACTGCAGACTCTGGAGAACCTGAAGATCATTGGGGTGTGTTCACTGACTCCTCCTCAGTGTGGGACATTTGTTGAGACAAACACTGCATATTGAATTACACACATTATTAATTATTACTGATGCCCTAATGGAAACATCACTTTAACGGTCCATCATCTGAGCATCCTCTTCCTGGACTAGGAAGATTCTTTTTAACAGTTATGGCTCTAAAGCCAATTATCCCAGAGCCTCATGGGAGATTGAGTTCTAATCTCTTAATATTTACTAATTGATGTAGACAATGCAGTAACTGTACAACAAAAATGTCCTGTATCCTTTACATTTGAATCCTTCTGTTCCCTTTTTTGTTCGTTTCATCCACCCTGTCCTTCACTCCCTGTTCCTGTCTCTCTTATGTCACTTCCTGTCCAGGCGGTGGAGATGACCCTCGCCCTCACCAGTATTTCTCTGGGCCTGATATTGCTCCAGGTGTCGACCTTCTTCCAGAAAGAGATCTTCCTCGTGTTCATTGCAGGAGTTTGGGTGAGTTTGTTCTGGGAGACTGAGGTTCAGATCTTCAACAGCTGTTTCCTGGTTTGTTTGACCGTCTGATTGGTTGGTTTCTTCAGTCGACGCTGAGTGGCTTCAAACTGGTGTGTGGAGGAAGAAAACCATCCTACAGCTGCGTGAGTCAAACACTGAGTCAGAGACCAACAACCAGAACACGAGAAGAGAATCATGACTGAATCATGACCCATGACAGAACACGAGAAGAGAATCATGACTGAAGGACCCATGACCAGAACCAGAAACCAGGAGGCATCAAAATTAGACCAGACCATTGGTTCTAAAACGTTTACACTATGTACCATTACACAATTATTAGACTATTACTCAGGCAGAGACAACATGTACAATGAAGTAGTATTAGTGATATTAGTACTGGTAGTGCAAATATATATATATATGCAACTGAAATCAAGACAATAAGAATCCTCAGAGACAAAATCCAGAGTCGTGACCGAGACTAAGACAAGTTCATGAAAATGAGAAGAAAAGAAGAAAACTAAGACCATTGTGTGTGTGTGTGTGTGTGTGTGTCTGCAGGTGAGGTACACCGTGACCTTTCACCTCCCCTGTGTCATGTTCTCTGCCGTGGCGTTTGGGTACTTTGTCCGGCATGTTCCATACAAGTATGATCGTTACTGCGGATACAGTGTCTCTGCTCGCTACAACTGTTCCTCGGTGTCCACATCCAATGAGACCATGGTGAGTTCAGGTGACACCTCAGAAGACCTGGACAATGATTAGAGGAGTCTTTTGCAGGGCCTGTGCTACTAAAACTGAGAGTTGCCCCCCCTACTGGATAACTGCTAGAGATGCAACTGCGTTGTTGGTGAAGCTCATCAAACCAAAACAAAGTTTCCAGTTTCTATGGTTAAAACTGAAGATTAATGCAAACTTTAATTTGATGCTTTTAGAACAAAGACCAAATAAAGGTCCAATTGTTCTGAGCTGATCACTGATCCAGTTGCTTGAATGCCTCCAGGTTCTGGTTGGGGGTATCTTGGCTGTTCTCCTCACCATCTTCATGGTTCAAACTCTGCTCAGTCTGGCTACAATTCTGATTGGTGGATGCTTCATGTTGGACATAAGTCCTGAGGTAAGATCTTGACCTTTTAACCTCTGCTCTCTGATAGAACAGGCTCAGATCATGTTTTTTCTTTTTTTAAGCAGGGTGAAGACTCCAATCGAATCGTAAGCACCGCGTCGGCACCTCTATGCCCCGCCCCGGAACAACAACTGATGTACGTCGGTGAACCTGAGAAGGTGGAGGGCTGAGGGGGCGGGGCCAAGGTTTTACTGAAATGAAGTTGTGACTGGTTTTGAACTAACTTTGTATTTCATATAAAATTATGGCTTTGAACAACAGCGAGTGTTGTTAATAAAAGGTTTATTATGTGATCATGTGACTTATTTCTTTTTCTATTTAAAAAAATTTAGTTTAACAACATTGAAAATGAATGCTCTGGATGGACAGCCACTGGGCGGTTTACCTGCACGGTCCAACTCATGGATTCTGTTTAAAACCATTATTTTATTTGGCGTTCATCTCAAAATAATGTCTCAATTGACAATTCCTAATGACGTTATCGAAGAGCTAAAACGGACTTAGCATCGAAGCTAACGGCGACTCACCCTCAACACCGGGTTGACTTGGACTTTCATCCTCCAGCGACGAAAGCAGAACCAATCCAGCAGTTACCGGGCGCAGGATGTAACGATAATCACTAGAAACATACAGAGATAGAGACAACCGTTAACATCCACATCCACGCAGTTTGTGTGTTTACATAATCCAAATTTGAATATTTTGACTGTTGGGGGGAAGCTGGAGTACCTGGAGAAAAACTATAAACACACATAGAGAACTACATGCAGATACATTGTGATGTTACTGTAAGGCATGTTTGCTAAACCTGATTAAAAATATACATCTTAAATACTTATCTTTACATTTTTCTTTCAAACAAAATATAACCTATTTTTAAATAGCCCGCCTTTGGCGCGTGTGTGGCATTTACCTTCCGTCAGAAAATGAGAAATTATCGTTTCTTGGAGAGTATCTTAAATACAACGAATTAAAGAAAAATGTGGTCCATAAAATTAGAAGCAGATTGTATTATAATTTTCATTATAATAAAAGTGAACAACACTCTATTTTTTAACTGTTCTAAAACGTTTGAAATTAGGAAGTCGAACTCGAATGTCGGATGTTTATGAACGCACCATTTAACGTCACTTCCTCCCGTGTTTTACGTCAGTTGTCCGCTCTAAGAACACAACTCTCGCTATTTTATTTCATTCTTTTTTTAAAATTTAGATCTTTATTGACATTTTCGAATGAGAAAATCATTGTGTTAATGTTTTCTCCTACTTTCGGTTGCCTTGTTTCGTGGCTGAGCTTTAGGTAAATGAAAATATTTGACGTTTATTAAGTTGTCGATTGTCTTGAAATATAAAAAATAATAGATAACTTCAGTCTTTAAAAATGATGTCGAGTGTAAGTAAAGACATCTGCTAGCTGGTTATTTTGACGCTAACGATGAAGTTTCATCGTTAACTATCAAAAACGCTTGTTACGTCACTGATTATTTGGATCCGACCGAGATAGACATAAACAATCAGTAGTCACTGATTATTTGGATCCGACCGAGACAGACATAAACTGCCGATCAGTAAAAACAAATAAAACACACCATAAAACTTTTTTATCGGCGGTGAATTTCCGTTAAACTGCTCCCTCGGTTTGTCCTTGTGTTCTCAGCTCAAACAAAGTCCCTGGTGGTCACCCGAGGCCAGGGGAAGGCACCTGGGAGGAGGATGGATAAAGTCAGGAGGATCCTGGTTTACATCTGTAAAGACCAGTCTACTCCACAGCGAGCTCAGTTCGTCCAGGTCAGAGCTTCAGTCTGGAGATGATGTTCCACAGAAACTGGAGCTCAGAGGGTTTTTCTTCTCCTCTTTCCTCAGAGTGTGACCAGTCTCTTCACTGAAGGAGCCGATGATGAAGTGAAGGTGAAATTTTCTCTGGAGGAGAATCGCTTCATCCTGTTCAAAGGAGATGGAGGAGCAGGAGTCTCACTGAAGGTACCGCTTCAACACCCTCTTTTTAACATGAAATACCCATAATCCCAGGATAGGATTTAATTCCTAAAGATCTGTTGAATCTCATTTAACCCTGACCTTTAACCTCCATGTCCTTACCCAGAGACCCGCCTTCTGTCCCATCAAACACCTGTCTGTCAAAGAGACAGCTGCCCTGCCATTGGAAATCAAGAATCGTGGAGTGGATGTGGGTGTGGCCATTCTACTGCAATCAGCCAATCAGAAGGTTCTGCTGACACGACGGGCGAAGCAGCTCAGAATCTTTCCCAACGTCTGGGTTCCTCCAGGTCTGGCTCGTGTCCATAAGGAAACTTTGTTAGTGATAACACTCACTCTGCCATACTGCAGCTGCAGCTGCTGTTGCTCCACTGCGACCTCCTGTGGTCCGTTTGTGTCACTGAAGTAAATCTGAACTAAAGAGTTTGATCTAAGTAGCAGTGGATCAACATCTGTTGGGTCTCTGTGAGCTAAAACCACTGATTTTCTTTGTGGATTTTGTTCTGGAACAGTGAGTTGTTCAGGTTCAGTGAGATTGTGACAATAATCAATGACCGAGTCCTCACTGTTGTCTTTTTTGTTCTTTCAGGTGGACATTTGGAACCTGACGAGACGGTAAAAGTTCCTCTTCTAGTAGACATTGCTATTGATATTAACTATAAAAATAAAGTTAGGAAAACTAACAACTAATAGTTAGCCAGATAAACAGGTTAGAGTGACTCAAAGTATATATGTACGTGTGTGTACGTGTGTGTGTCCAGCTCTTAGCTGCAGGTCTCAGAGAACTGAAGGAAGAAACTGGTCTGAGTCTGGATCCAGAGGTTGTTTGTCCAAAGGTTCTGGTTCTGTGGGAGGTGAGTCAAAGATGTAAAAACAATGTTTATGTAAAATCAACTACAAAACATTCATTGGTTTAAAACATATGAACACATTTTACCTGAAAACATCTTAGAATTAGCTTCTCAGTTTATTGTTATTTAATCTGTGTGTGTGTGTGTGTGTGTGTGTGTGTGTGTCAGTCGGTCTACCCTCCACTGCTGTCCTCAGGACTTCCTCTCAGACATCACATCGTGGTCTACCTGCTGATCTGCTCCCCCCTGTCTCACCTGCAGCTCCAGGTCACGTCAGCTCTGATTTTGGCTCCCCCTGCTGGACGCTCCAGTTCCCCAGTCTCTTACCTCTGCTTCATCTCTTGTTTCTTCAGTCCTCCCTGAGTCCGTCTCCTGCTGAGGTCAGTGCCTGTTTGTGGGCCGACGCTGGGCTGGCCAGAGCTATGGTGTCAGCGGTGGACGGAGAAGATGGAGGTTTGGAGAAGGATGAGGAGGGCGTAGCAGCGGAGAAACTGCCAACCAGTGTCAGGTAACCACGGTGACGCTGCTTTAACTTTAACAGTTCAAAATCACTATAACCTCTAGCACAGACCAAAGTCCACAGATGAACTCTGTATTCTGAACCACGTCTGTGTGTTTTTTTCTCAGTGTGTCAGTGGTGTCTACAGGTGGCGCTCTCAGTCAAGCTACTCTGCCTCTGTCTGTTCTGCTTCGTCGAGCTCCAATCAGTGGACCAGATGTGGAGCGGGTCAGCACTGGGACCAAGGTGGCCCTAGAGCAGTGGCTGCGAAGTCTCAAATCTGAGACATGAGACCTTGACCTGAATCAGGATCACGTTTTAAATTTAAGTGTTATTTTTTTTAAATAAACACAAGAATAAATACAAGAAAAAAAAGCGTAATTGTTGCCTCATTATGTGTTTGTTCGAGAGTTCATGAGAAATACTTCAAAAATGAAATTATGATAAAACGTGAACAGGCCCCGCCCACCGCACCCATATGAAAACTCAGATAAAAGTAAAAGTCAACAGAGTCCAGCCCTGAAAAAATAAACTTCAATGACGCACCCTCACACACACACACACACACACGTATATCACAGATAATCATTCAAAACCCACACACCCTGGCGTCAGGACAATTATTATAACTTACACAGATCAAGTCCTCAGTCTGGCCACTGATTGGTCCATACGTCACCAGCATCCACACAGGAGGGAGTTGTCAGAAGGGCTGGTCCTCACATTCTTTACCCAGGTCAAAGGTCAAAGATCTCGGGAAGATTGGAAAAAAATGTAAGTTTAAGTTAAGTTCACAACGACACACACACACACACACACAGAGTTTAGTTTCAGAAAGTGTGCATTTGAATTAATTTCTCAGATCCAGAATAAGAACAACGTGGACCAGGCTGGTGTTTACACATTCATCTGACATTTCCTGAGAACAGTGAGTCAGTAAAAGCATAGAATATACACTCATCTGAACACACACTCCTCCTCCTCCTCCTCATCTTCATCACTGTGACCATCATACTCTTCTTCTCTGAGACTTGAACCAAACACAGCAGAGAGTAAAAACCCAGTGATGTGATGTTGTTTAACAATGAGCGTGAAGGAAAAAAAGACAAAGCCTATTTTATGTTATGGTTGTTTTTTTGGTTTTTTTATTTAAAAATCACTTCTTGTTACAATATGATTTTAATTAAATTAGAATGTAAATAATTCAACAATGTTAATTTAATGTAGTGGATGTTTGTTTTTTTCATGTCAAAGATCAATGTGTCTAAATTAAACATCTGCACAAACACCTGTCTCTGCTTCTTGGTTCATTCGTGTCACGTCGTCTCTCCTGGACGAAGACTGAACTCCTGGACGAAGACTGAACTCCTGGAACCTTCACTGGTTCACGGTGTAAAGACCAGAGCGGTCCCTCATGGTTTGGTCAAATTCCTCCTGAAATACAAACCAAAAACTAAGAGTTTTTAGCAGAAAATACTGTGGACAATACTTACTAAATATCTGTGTATGAATGAATTGTATTACAGTATAAGTCAAGAACTTAGCTGTTAATGATAATAAAAGTATTGTTTACACTGTATATAAATAAAACACCATCCATTTTAATTAAAGCATATCAATTAAAAATAATCAAATGTTATGAAGAGGTTAATTACATTGATATATTAATAATAATTGTCTATAAACGTTATAGCATAGGTTATAATATAATAAACATTTCACAGATGTTAGTAAAGGCTGTTCAGGTCTATTTACTGACTAACGTACAGTCGTAGTCACTTTAGGTCCAACACAGACACTAATGATTTACAGTGTTGCTGCATAGTTTGTGTGTGTGTGTGTGTGTGTGTGTGTGTGTGAAAGCATAGCTTTCACCTAATCAGCCAAACACTGATTTAAAATGACTGATGGTTTGTTTGTAAATGTCATTCATGTGAGTCAATATTTGACTGTAAAACACACACACACACACACACACACACAAAGGCTACTGTAGCTTGACGTTAGCTAAAGTAGCTACAACACGGCTGTTTTTGCAACGACTTTTGAACTCACGTAGGATTTACCGTTGGGTCCCTGGAAGTGGCTGTGGGTGGTGTACAGGGGGATGTTGTCTTTGGGGTTCAGGTTTTCGTAAGGACTGAACGTCTTGCTGCGCCCCCTACAGCAGCAGTACCACACCAGCTGTGAAGATGAAACCAGAGACCAGCCGTGACTGGATGAACTCTACTTTATATTTGTCATATATAACCCGTCTGTGTGTGTGTGTGTGTGTGTGTGTGTGTGTGTCTCACCAGCCCAATGAGCAGCAGCAGCAGCATCAGCAGAATCAGAGCAGCCAGAACCAACAGAGCGATGCCCCACCCGGGGACACCTCCACCCCCTCCTCCTCCTCCTGGAGTGCTGCTGGTGCTTTGTGACGATGTGATTGGCTGACTGACTGTTGAGCTGTTGGTGTCCACGCCTGTGGACGTTGTCAGAGTACCGTTGCCACTGTTTGTGGTGCTAGAACTGGAAGATGTCGGGCCCGTGCTTGCCGTCGAGTTTCCGTCTGTGGTTGTGTTGGAGGAGACGGTGGGTGGAGCCATGGTGGAGTTGAGGGTTGACATCTGGTTGGTTGTATTACTGAAGGAGGTCGTGGAAATGGGCGGAGCAGCTGAGGTTGATCCATTGGCCAAAGTTGTGAGGCCAGTGGTCACGTTGATGGTGTTGGAGGTGACCACTGGCGTACCAGTTGTCATGGAAACAGTAGCAACTGATGTGACGTCAACCCTGACTATCGACAGTAAACAGAAGTCATTATTATAGTCATACTATTGTGAAAGGGCGTGTCTACATTTCTAAACTGTGACACATTCACTCTGTCTCCCCCACCAAAGTCCATTGATAAAATTATTGATTTATGAGCACGAGACACAGGGGCTGCTGGTTCACTGCTGCCTCCTGTGGTGAGTTTGTATTATGGGTGAGTTCGTGTTACGGCACTTTTACATTTGGCATTCTTTCTTTCAACTACTTTTGAATGTTTTTCTCACCTTTTCTGACTCTCCAACCATTCAATTGTCTTTCGGCTACTTTTCACTATTTTGATTTTCGTTATTGTGGGATGAAAATAAAGAACTATTTGGCAAAGACTTTTAGTCATCTATGGCTGGCCAAACCAAACTTTATTTATCACATCTTTAATCTAAATATATTTTTGCCGACCATTTCCTGGAGTTCAGTTTCCAGGATCTTCAAGTGCAAAAACAGCAACCTCACAACTGTTGGCTGAGGTAAAATAAAACATGGGTTCTACTCTGCACTGCTGAATGTCTGTGACATCACATCTGATTCACGTTGCTCAGCTGTAACTTACTGATCTTTAAAACTACTTACTATATGAAACAAAAGAAACAAGTGTATTTTCTTTACCTGACAAAGAAGACGAGGAGGAGGCAGCAGTGAGAAGCAGGAGGACCAACACAGTCTCCATCTTTGAGCAGGAAACTTCAGAGTCCGGAGAAACAAAGATGTGAGTGTGAGCCTGAGAAGGAGTCTGGTTCCACTAGTAGAAAGACTCTTTTATACTCGCACCTGCCTCCCAGGTGAGGGGGTGCAGGAGGAGGAGCTGAGGAGGAGGAGCAGAGGGTTCCATCTCTCTCACATGTTCATGACTCACTTTCCTGCTTCACGTTTATTTCTAAGTTATGTTGTATGGTCAAATAAAAAGGCCACCTCCTTTCATTCTCTCCAGTTTGTTCTCTTTTACCACACTTTCTAGCTCCTCTCCTTCCTCACTGAATCACTGCTCTTCCCTTTTCTCAGTTGGCTCCTTTTTATTCCGTTAGGAGATTCTTTACTAACAGTTTTCATTCTTTCCATCCAGTGTTTTTGCCCCTCGTGTTCATCCTCTTTTCTCCTTTTCCTCTCCTTCACCTCCTTCTGCATTTTTGGTATTTTCTTCATTTTCTCCCTTCTGTTTTTCTTGTCGTCATCCAACTTTCCTCTCTCTTCCTCTCAGTTGTCTTTCCTTCATCCTACTCCTCCTTTCACATTATGCTTCACATTCCTCCTTTTTTCCTCAAAGTTGCTCCTCTTCACATTTCTCCTTCTCTTCTGTTTTCTGACGTTGTGTAAAATTACAAACAGACAAAATTGGTTTTAATGTTGCTCTTTATTCACCATTGTAGTGTCTGTGTCAGGGATTATTCTCAGAGTTAAATATGCCTAGCAGATCAGTCAATGTTGGGTGTGTGTATTTTCATCTCTGTATTTTCTTAGGCCTCAGTATGAGGTCGTCCTTGACGACACAAACGATCTGGATTTTGGTACATGGTCAGTTCTGAAAGAGTCCACCTTAAGAGCAACTGAAGATAGAAAAAAAAACAGACAAGCAGAAATTAGAGGTCAGACAGTTTGTTTGTTTCAATTAACAGAACTTTGTTCAAAGTGACAGAACGAGACATTAAAATGTAGTCAGCAGGGGGCAGCATTGTGTTCTCGTACCATTCTCTCTGCTCAGTTTCGTCCTCATGTGATTCCAAAAAGAACAGGCTCTTTGACGCAGACCCTGTCGGTTCATTAGGGAGGGGCTCAGCTCCAGGTAAGTGGGTGAGTCTTCAAATGATTGAACCCCTCGCCAGCGTGGGAGTGATGACTCCGCCCACTTCTTCGATGGATTTGAGTTTCTGGGATTTTTTTTTTTTTTTTTTAATTTCACCAAGACAAACAATTAGTTAAGAATTAGTTTAATGCACGACATTATACTCTACTCAAAATGTTTACAGTGTAAATTATGGATATAAAAATATGTAATGTTGCAGGGGATTGTGGGTGTGGTCTCACCCAGTCTTTACGAAACTGGCAACGTAGCTCATCATGGCCAGAGAGAGGCGGCGGTTAGATGAAGTGAAACGCTGATAACTGGTTGGCTGATGAGGAACTCCAAACACCAGCTGAACATCCAAAGGAACAAAGACGTCGGCTCTGCAGACAGAACCAAACGATCAAATATCTGGATGAACTTTTCATTCCATCAAATAAAATTCATAAAAGAAAAACTGGGACATTGATTTTCACCTGTCATTCATGGTGGAGGCTGGCAAGTGATACAGAAAGACATTAGATTGGCTGTTCTTAGCCCAGAAGTTTGCCATCTGCAGGCTGGGGCAGGTAATGAACAGATCCCTGTAAAACAACACAATGTATTATAACTGTTTGCTGGATGAGCACATTCTGTATCTTTTACTTCTTATACAAATAATGATGGATAAACAAAGTCTTTTTGTCTCTGCAAAAAGACATTGAGTATTATTGCTGCTACACACCTGGTGGCGTTGTTGAGCGATCTAGAAAACAGGCTATAGCCCTGTGGTGTTGGACTGTGATCCAAGGAGTAAAACCAAGTAGCCGCCTCTTTCAGCAGCGGGTTTCCTGTCTCTCCACCCAGTGAGCGACTCAGCGCCTCATAAAATGCCGTTTTCCCGTTCACACGACCCTGAAGAGCCTCAAAGTCCTGCACATTTAAAAAAAAAAAAAAAGCCTATGATTAGAATTTTTTTTTCAAAATCCTGTTTAACATCAGAGTTCCTCAGTCTGTGCTGTGAGTAACAGGAAAAACAGACAGGAAAACCTGACCTTGATTCTGCGGGCTCGACCGATCAGCCCATCCTGCTCTGATGTCCCCAACAGCAGGTCCACTCTGCTGAGTGTCGACAACGGTACCTGGAGTGTGGACTGACGGGGTGGTGACCAGGAGTGAAATGGGCCGCTGACAGCCAGCAGCTGTGTTGTCAAAAGCAGAGGTCAGAGGTCAGAGAATGCAGTGACTGACTCACTGAAATGGCACTGACACAGGCTGTGACCTTTCTAACCTTTGTCTGAACCTCATTCAGGGTCTGAGCCGACAAGGCTCTGAGGCAGGAGGAGATGACGGAGGGATCTGAACTCACACAGCCAAGTTCTGACACTAAATCCATCACCAGACTGGAGGAGGATGAAGAAACGGAGGAGGGAGAAAAGAGGGAGCCGCCCTGTAGGAGGGGAGAGGAGAAAATAGGGAGAAAGTGAGGGATAAGGGTGGAATGGGAAGATAGAAGTAGGAGGACGAAGAAGAAGAGAATAAGAAATATAAAAACAGAAGAGGTAAGGATGACAACACAGGAGCCAAGGACACTGTACATAAAACAAAACACAAAAAAAAACCAGAACAAACAAGATAGAAGTAGGAGGACGAAGAAGAAGAGAATAAGAAATATAAAAACAGAAGAGGTAAGGATGACAACACAGGAGGACAAGGACATGAAATTAAAAAAAAAACTTCATCAAATTCCACATACAAATACATTTTCTGTGTTGCTCCTGTGATAAATAGCTGATGGTTAACAAGCCTGACTGTCACATGACTAAAGGATTATCCTCACCATCAGGATCATCCTGTGAAACAGAGACGACGCCGACGACAGCAGGTGAAGGCTGGTGATGTCAGCGCCGCCGCGCTCCGCCCCCACAGTCACTCTGCTGTTGTCTCCGCCCATCAGAGCAATGTGGGCATGGACCCATCGAAGCACGGCCTCTTGGTCCGACAGCCCGTACATACCACGGAGATGAGCGTCACCTGAAGACCGCCACAGTGAAGTCACGGCTAAAATCAGTCAGAAACAGTCCAACAGCTGTGTGTGTGTGTTTGTATGTGTGTCTGAACACGCATGTGTTTACCGGTGCTCAGGAATCCCAGTGCTGCTGTTCGATAGCTGGCCGTCACCACCACGATGTTGCCCACTGCAGCAAGGGTGGAGCCGTGAAGCAACGCAGGGCTCGGATTTGCTGAAGGGTTGAAAAAGAAGACCAGGACTGGGACATTCCCCCTCTGTTACATCCACCACAACACGTTGACATACAGGGTGTTAGAAAAATCATGATGTAACAGGTCCAGTCTACAAACAGGAAGTGACATCTTCAGTGTGGTTGGATCTCCAGATCACTCACCCGAGCAGCAGGTGAGAAGATGTTCAGGTAGAGACAGTCTTCACTGGACGAGTCGGACGTTGTGTCCCCTGGCTGCAGACAGGTGGCACTGGACATGCAAACAGGAAGTGATGTAACAGAAAACAAACAAATTCAAATGTAATCAGATGTAATAGATGCCCCACCCCAAGCTACACCTTCCTTATCAGCTGGAGGTACAAATTTTAATTTTTGCTGTTGTTGTTGAAGTTAAAACTAGTCGAACCATTTGATCTGAATAGTTAGCATTAGCTCATTTCGCTATTGTTTATTCAATAGCTTGTGTTTTTTCATTCTAGTATGAGATACAGTTTTTTGGCTGTTGACTTGATAGCTAACGTTAGCTACTCTTGCTCTTATAGATTTTAGGTCTTACCGTGGTTTTGTGGCGTCCCAGGTTCCTGTCCAGTTAAATGGCTGAGCATTCTGAAAGCGGAGTGAGGAGGTTGGTGGACGGGCATAGGGCACACCCAGGAACTGGACCACCGTTCTTTGTTCAGAGCCCAGCCACGTCTCCACAGTGGAGCCTTGCAGGAGTCCATTACCCGGGATGGACACAGTGGTCACCACAGGGGGGCGATCTGAAGGACACAAACCGATAAATGAAGTTGGAGGGAATCGAACGCTTAACTTACAGTGGGGCTAATGAACCCACCTGCCCTGAGGTAAACGGTATCAGCAGGTTCTCTGAGCAACAGCCTGCAGGAAGATGTAGACTGGGAGGAGTGGGGGGAGGAGCTTAGTCCACAAGTCGTGGTATCCGGGTAGAGGACGCAGCGGACGCCCGACTGTCCCTCACTGAGGGACACGGCCACACATGACTCCGCCTCCTGACAGGCTGATGGAAAGTGGACACATACAAGTGAATCATGGTCCATCAGATGTTCGTGTGTGTTGGCGTGTGTGTGTGTGTGTGTGTGATTACCGTGGAGACACCAGTTCCTTGTTTTGTCCTGGTCTCCACTGATGTCACTGCTGATGTGGATGACATCATAGGTGGAGACCGAAGGGTCCACGAGGACAGAGGATTCGTCTAGAAGACGCCATTTGGACAGAGACACTACACACACACACACACGTTTTAATTATTGCAGGATTAAATCAGTGTTTTGATGTGAGATTATACTGGGTTGATTAACATAAATCTGTGTGATGATATGAGATTAGGTTGGATTATTTGAAGTTAATTTGATGTCTTAGAATAATCTTGGGTTGTATGAAATTGTGTGAGCAAAAATCTGCAATAATCTGAGATTAAATGTGGTTACCGTTGGGGGCTGTCAGACCAAACTCAGGACAAAGAGCGGGAGCAGAAGTCCACTGTTGGACTGGAACACAGACAGACATCAGTGACAAGACAAGACAAGACAAGACAAGAGAAGACAGAGGTGTCACTGTGGTTATTGATGAAGTACCAGGTTTTAGGAACCATCCAAATGGTTCTGGAGAACTGAGGACTGCAGGCGGAGCACAGTCCTGACGTCTCCAGCTGCTCTCTGAGGCTTCATCACAGGTGAGGACGCCCAGGCTGAGCAGGGACACACACACCACCTTGGCTCCACCTACCCCAAAAACACACACACACACACACGAAGAACAGACAGTCAATTGGCTTGCATGGACACAAGGCAAATACTACACGGAGCAATTACTGCACGTGACTTCTTATTGCACGAGTGTGTGAATGTGTGTGAGTGTTTGTGTAGATGACACAGTTACCTGGAGATTTAGCGTCTCGGACAAATCCAAAACCACGGCAACAAGGATCTTCATCACAACGACGCTCACACTCCCTGAACCTGAAAACACACATACACGGTTATTACTGTCATGATGATTGTGGATAATCTCAAATCATTTTGGAAGAGTAGGAATTGAAGATTTCCTAAATCAGGACTTGGTTTGACAGAAGATTTAACTTAGATTTTCTCTCTTTGTTGACCTACAAAAAACATTCTTTGACCTGTGTTCATGTGTGTGTTGGTGTGTGTGTGTGTATATGTTTTATTGACCCCTGTGTCAGTGGGGCATTTTCTCCCAGCGACACTCGACTGCGGACGCTGTAAGAATCAAACTTCTGGAAGGAAATCCTCTGATAGAAGCTCTTCACTGGTCCCGACAGCTCCACTGAAACACACACAAACAAACCGTTTTAGCTAATGCTGCCTTTTTTTTGGCTCCACTGAAACACACACAAACAAACCATTTTAGCTAATGCTGCCTTTTTGTTTTGTTTTGTTTCTGCACAAAAATGTATTTAAAATCTTCATCTTATTACCTTATGTCTGTATAGAATTTTGTGTGTGTGTATGTGTAAAAAGACAACATTAAACACATCTTATACAAACACGCACCTCTTTTGATGTGGGTGTTGTTGGGCGCTCTGTTCAACAGGAGGCGACACGCGGCCCTCAGCGGTTTGTCGTAGGCGCCACAGACCCGTGTGTCAGGAAACAGGGAGCAGCTGTAGAAACCTGCTGTTTCAGCTTCTGTGAGGTCAGCGACGGCGCACAGAGACTCAGCATCACAGCCTGCATCACATCACACAAACACACAATAAAACGACAGGAACGATGTGTGTTTGACAAACGTAACTGCTTCCTGCTAACGGTGCACATACGTGTCAGACACCAGAGCAAAGCATGTTGGGAGTTGAAGGACTTTTTGTTGAGCAAGAATCTGAGAGCAGAGAGTTTCTTGTGAGGGTCGACGACCACGTCGTCTTCTGGTACAGATCGGAATTTCTTGTGCACTGTACCTGAACACACACACACACACATTTTAAGTTAATTTTGGCTTTTTTTCTAGCTAGCTGAGATGTTTTTGCTGCCTTTTATGTCACACCTGAACCAACAGTAACAGTAAATTCAGGGCAAACAGCTGAAATAACGTGTATGTAACATGAAAAAAATGAATAAAGTTGAGATGTGATACAAACCATCCAGGGGAGAAGATGGTTCTGCTGCTGCACAGGACAAAGGAGAACCAGAAACTGGAGAACCTAACACACACACACACACAGGTTAATCTGCTGCTGACAGTGACAATAGAAGACCTGCTGCTGAAGCCCTGCACCCCTAGAACAGCACTTTGAAGATGAGGCAGGGTTAGGTGACTGAGGCCAGAGGTCAAATGTGACATACCTGTGTTCAGATAAATGCCCTGGAAACTAACGATGGATGACTGGTAGTCTTTGTTCTTTGAATCAGACGGCAGAGAAGAGTCCGCTAGAAAAAAAAAAAAAAGAGGAGACTAATGGATAAGTCAGTGACAAAGCAGGATTAAAACAAGTGCCAGTAAATTATGACATAATTATCCTAGAAGTCAGAGAGGAGTCAAGAAAGGAATTAGAAGACCATCAGAGTAGGATATGAGGAAAACTTCTCTTGGTTCAGAACCAAGAAGAAAAAGACATTTCTAAATAGAGTGAAGGTTGAACCACTTTAACATTCACACTGAATTATTTAAGAAATGGGCTGGAGTTAGAATAATCGGTTTGTCAGAGTCAGAGTGGAATCAGAATACAGTGGAATCAGGACAGATTCAGAATGTGACCATTGTACAATCAGAGTTCTGTAGTAAAATCAGAGCAGAATCTGTTTTTAGTCCCGTTCTCTTACTGATGTTGAACGTTTGACCACCGAAGTCAAACAGGAAGCTCTTCTGCTGCTCATTGTAGGTGAGTCCTGCCCCACAGATACGATTGGCCGTTCCGTGTCCAATCACGTCCCAGTCACCCTTCCCACACATCAGGACTGATGGAGAACTCAGCCAACCACACAAATGAAAACCTGAAGGGCGGGCAGATAAGGAGGTCACGTTTTGTCATCTGCAGGTTAATTAAAACCTTTTGCGCTAACGCACCTCCGTTAACAATGATTTGGTTGAGGACATAGCCTTCACAGCAGGAGTCCTGGCTGCAGCCGTCCTGACAGAAACGATAGGCGTCCGTCAAAGTGGTCCTTGTGGACGAGAACATCTGAGTCTTGAACACTCCAGAAACCGCCTTCATCATCGGTGACCTCACAAAAGTAGAGGATGACCCCTCCCCTGAAAACACACACCCCCACAGCCAGGATTAAACACAAAGGTGCTGCTGACGGCGACACTGTGGCGTCACGATTTTGTACCTTTCTTTCTAATAACCAGCAGGTCTGAAGCACTGCCCCTCACTTTCACAGAGCAGTGGACCCAATCAAAGACCTCGGCCTCAGGATTATCCAGAAACCCTTTGGTCTAAAGAAGAAATAATAATAATAAAAAAAGTTTAAATTTTCATTAGGTCCTAAGGATAATTCAAAATTATATTCAGTTTTTCCACTGTCTGTGTGTCTGTCTACCTGCTGAGAGGTGACGCACTGTGTGTTCAGTGTCTGTGTGCTGTACAGTTCACACTGAGTCTGACTGTCAAACAGCGCTACATGGTGGCAGGACGGCTCTGCTGCACAGGCTGTGGATTAAAAAATAAATAAATAAATAAAATCAGTGTTTCAAGACAAAGTGACAAAGATGACTGGGTTTACCACCAAAGTCCATAGAAACTCATTGTCTTTAGCTCAAAGACAGACAGGAGCTGCTGGTCCACTGCTGCCTCCTGTGGTCAGGTAGTTCATGAGGCACATTTTAACAAAAGGTTTTCCAAACAATGAACAATAACTTGTGCTGTGAGATGAATTCACTGATTTTCTCCATGGACTTTGGTGTGAGAGCGTGAGCACAACTTTTAATACGATTCAAATTAATGTTTAATTTGACCTTGGATGCAGCCTTTCAGATCTGACGTGATCGTCTGCAGAAGCTCAACATCTTCAGTACCAAGGATTAAATCTGAACCAGAAACAGTCTGGACACTGATGAAAACTGTGGCACACACACACACACACGTACACATTACAGAACGTTCAATATTCAACTTTAAGCTGCTCTCTGATTCGCTGCCACGTTCTTACTTGTACACTCCTCATCAGTCAGCGCTTTGTCACTACTGGTCCACTCAAGCTCCACCCCCTCGCTGCTCAAACACCTCCACCTTCCAGACAGGCCAGGCTGTGCTGACAGGAAGTCGCCTCGCTCTGAACACCGCATGCCTCGCTTCTGACACTCGGTCACACCTGATCCACACAAACTTAAAGTCAATCTGTGTTTGTCCGAGTGTCTGTGTGTTTGTGTTTTTTTTTTTGTTTTTTTTACATTGATTGACAGATGTTGCTCCAGCAGGTGAAGACCCTGTGGGGCACTTGCTGCACTGGCTCCTCCCCTCTTCATCTTGATAAGTCCCAGGTGGACACAGAAGACACGCCCCCTCTGTGGCGAAGGTGCCCGCGGGACAAACAACTGCGACCAGAGAGACCAAGTAAAATCTCACTCATTTTTTTTTTTACAAACTGACACACAGAGAGAAAAAGAAACAGGGACTCACGGCAGCCTTCACTGTTATTGGTCAGATGGTAACCATGGGAACAGCCAAAGATGGGAGGTGTTGTGGAAACCAGTGTGGACTTGATGTTACCCAAAAGCTGCTGGACTCCTTCCAGAAGTCTGGACTCATTCAGGAACAGAACTGTCATAAGAAGAACATTGAAATAATGACCAAGCCAAAATCATGATTGATAAAAAAAAAGAAAAAAAAAGAAGGCACTTAGTTTTTATCTCTGTCAACCAATAATCTGACCTTTGACCTGGACATACAGTAAGTCTGTGGTCTTGATGTACGGCACTGACAGATTTAGATCGAAAAAGATTTACTGCTTTTTTTTGACCTGGACATACAGTAAGTCTGTGGTTTCGATGTACAGCACTGACAGAGACCCAAAAAGATTTACTGCTGGTAATTTTTTTAAAAAGTTGCTGCAAAACCTGTTTTCATCAAGTGTTTGTAGATGAAAACAAACCATATGTGAGTTTCTTATTTTTTGCAGTTTTGTGTTTTTTGTTTTGTCTATGAATTCCCGAAGTCTGATCATTAGTCACTGCTCACCGATATCATGGAGGTGAGGAAGGTCAGACGTTGGAACGTCAGAGAAAGCGACTCTCCACGTGACGGTCAACTTCAGAGACTGGTCACTATCACACTGGAGATGCACAGACGACTGGTCGCACACCAGCACTGAGGAGGTCGACACGGGAAGCTAAAACAAACACCACAGAGTTTTTTTATTTACCTCATGCCTTTACCTGGACAGGATAAACTCATCTGCGGAATTTACAGAAAGCTCTACTGTCGTGTTTACCTGCATAGAGCAGAGGCCCAGGCTGGTCAAAGAGCGTACCAGAAGAGGCTGCAAAGTGCTGATCTGAGAGCAGGGCGACGACAAGGAAAAGAGCTGAGAATGAGACAGCACCTGCAGAGGCTGAGAGACTGGACACACACACACACACACAAGTAGATGCAGGTGAAAAATGTATGACACAAGAAAAGAGCTCTTTTCATCGATTTAAAAAAAAAAAAAGAATTGCAACAGATCAGAAAATGTCATAGTTGTAATGGCATTTGTCCACCAGCAGGAGGATTTGTGTTTCTATATGTATAATGATGACATATCTAGTTTTTAAAAACTAGTGAGTCCTTAAAAACAGACCTGAGATTATAGTTAAAAGTTTGCGATGTTCTTTGATTCATGTTACTGCTTCTTATGCAGTAGAGCTGTAAATCATAAAAGTTAAAAAAAAAAATAGTTAGCAGTTCATACTCTGACAGGCTCCGCCCACGGGTGTAAAGTCTCCAACCCACTGTTGACTCTCTGTGTCACAGAGGAAGCTGCTGATGGGAAGTGTGTTGTGGTAACCATGGTGACAAATCAGTTCGCAGGTCTGACGACCATCTGACAACGTGTGGCAGAGCAGTGCACCATGGTTAATGCCAGGAGATGGACGACACAGCGGACCTGCAGAAGAAATATAGTTCCTGAGACAACCAGCAGGTGGTGCTTCTGAGACTTTTCAAATTAAATGTTTTAGTTGCACATCTAACTTGTAACTATCTTTGGTTTAAATTTAATATTTTATTTAAATGTAGAGTCTGTACATCTGAACAAACATAAATAATTAATTTTATATAAAGTTTAATAATATTGTTGGGTTTTTTTTGTTGTTGCTATTTTAGAAATGTTCCTTAACTTTACAAAGAAAAACAGACACACACATATTCTTACGATCACAAGATGGTTTTAGTTGTGTCTCCTGTGGTGTCCTGGTTCCACCTACTTCCTGTCCATCCACAGACACACACCAACAGGAAGTTTCATCACACTGCAGTGGAATAAAGAGTCCGTCTGAGTCACACTGACCACCCTGAAGTTGACACCAAGTGGGACCTGAAGGCAACACACACAGACAATCAAGCTTTATTATATCTGAATATAGGAAATGTATTACTGTGTCTGCTGGTGTGTATGTATGTGTGTGTGTTTGTTTGTTTGTATACATGTTAGCTGCTCTGCACTATTCCTTGTTGCCGTCTGCATCTCCTCTCCTGTTAGAGGGTTTACACAGGAGCCTCCAGCGCCTCCTGTTTGCAGCAGTGAGTAACGACCGTTCTGAAAAACATAATTGTTGCCAAGAAATCTATTGGAAAATTGAATTAAAGCAAAAATGTGTTTTTTTTTTTGACTGATCCCACCTCGTCACACTGTGGTGGTACAGTAGTGCTGACGTCTGAAGATTTCCTCCAACCAGAGAGAAGAGTGTGTGCCTGAGCTCTTTGACAGTTAGTCGGACCTGTAGGACGCACACACACACACACACACAGAGCAAGTCCATAGAGAATGTCAGGGATTTTCACTGGTTATTTCAGTAGCATGAAAAGACAATTATAAAATGATTAAAGTGCTGGAATGAGCGAGCAGGAGCTGTGAGTGTGTGTCTGTGTCTGTTCTTACACTTGGGCAGCTTCACTGAGCGGCTGGTCAGAGAGTTAGCCATGTAATCACCATCGTCATCAACACACCAGCACTGACCTGAAACCACAGACACGTGTGTAACTGCTCCCAGCTAAGCATAGACACGTCTGTGTGTGTGTGTGTGTGTTTTACCTGTGCTGTGGTGACACTGTGTGTGCAGCCAGTTTCCATCAGCGTCACACTGCGGGGTGTAGGGCTGGTAGGAGCGTCCCAGAGGATGCAGATACATCTGAACAGCTGCACCACAACAACATAATCACATCATTGTGGACGTAGCATTCCTCATTTATAGCCATTTCTTGTAAACTTTTAGCTATTTATGCAGAAATAATTTCAAAACTTAAGCCAATTTTGGTTCTTAATGTTTTTCGGATTTATTGTAGTTGTTGACCTGTGTCTTATTAGTCAGTTTGTCTACATTAGTGGTCAACAATCAGCAGATTTGTCAGGTTTTTAAATGTTTATCATGGCATATTTTAATTTATTTCTGTCATATTGATCTAACTAGGCATGATGCAACTCACTTGAAAAAGCAGCCAATCGCAGAGCAGCTCTGGTTCCACTGAGCAGCTCTTCACCAATATGCAGCGCCTCCTCTGGTTGGCTCAGCTGCAGCTCCTCAGGTGTCAGACTTAGACCTTCAGCCAACAGGACACCCAGCCCCAGAGCGAGGTGGGAGGAGCGTGAGAGAGCTACAAGGCTGCTCACCTCTTCTCTAAAGGTCGTCACCTTGGAGAGTAGCCCAGAGCACGCACCTGCAGGGGGCAGCACTTGGTCAGTGTGATTCCTAACAGCTGCAACGATAGCTTCATCAGTCCTGCTTTTGGTAAGACCAGGACAGTAGCCAATAACAGAGTGATCATCACAGAGAACTGACCTGAGACACGCTGTGGCTTCATCTCTGCACCTGAGCGAGAAAGAAATCAAAACATATATTTTAATTAAATTAAAGCAGAATTTATGATTATGATTCCCCCAAAAAATTGTGTTGAGTTTTCATTCAGTTTGGATCAACAGTCTGTGCTGTGTTAGCTGATCTTACAGGTGAGGGCGTTCCCCGACGGCTCGGCAGTCCTTTTTCCCTCTGCGTCCACACAAAAGCAGCGGGATCCGACACACTGCAGTGGCAGGAAGTCGCCGTTCTCTGAGCATGCTGGGATGTGTAGTTCAGCTCCAGCAGCCAAACTTCCCCTCACCCTAAGGGCTGCAGCTTGTTCCTTCTCGCAGCGAGATGGACAACGAGGTCTCTGACCTGATGTACGTGAACCTGTGACTTCCTGACCACGAGAATCAACGCACCAACACTCTCCGCTGTGACACTGAACTTCCTGGAAAGCACCGCTGGAGGTGCAGCTGGGAACAACAACGGCCTCTGAGTACTTCTGCTCCTCAGCAGTACAGTAATGCAGCAGAGGAGTCAGAACCTGGAAGACAAAGCAGAACATCAGTATCAGGTCCAACTCTGACGAAACACCAGATGGTACATTGTTCTCACCTCCTGCAGACGGAGGGAGCTGCTGAGCCCCGTCAGAGCTTGACGCACAGAGGAGAGGAAGGCTGGATCTTCCAGGGCTCGGCTCACGGACAGGACCAGATCCCCATTTTTCTGAGAATAAAGTAGCTCCACGGCTCCTCGAGCCCCTACTGCACCACTGAGGTTAAAGGTTGCTACACTTGTCAGAAACTCCCCACCAAACAGCTCCTCCTGGAGGAGGTGAGGAGAGACCGACACTAGAGCCTTAAAAGCTTCACCAACTGAAGGGAAGAGACCATGGAAGACCTCGAGCATGAGGGACAGATGGGAGGTTGGGTTCTCCTGTGTAGGCAAAAGGGGCTGTAGGGGCCGAAGAAGAGACAGACAAGAGGCTGGAGGAGAAGAGGAGAGAGACGGCGAAGGAGCCACAGGACCAGAGAAGAGCTGTGACAAAGCCAGACGTCGTCGAGAGAAACAATTTTGGTCGGGACCTGAGGAAGAACAGCAGGAGAAAAGAAAAGAGGATTATGAAGAGGAGCATAGAAAATTGAGGGAGCCAAAGGTGAAAGAAAGGAAGGAAAGATAAGTGGAGGAGTAGGATGATCATAAAAAGAAGGGAAGAAGGGGAGTGACAAGACAAGAGGAGAGAGGAGAGGAAAGGAAGGACAAGAAGATGAGTAAGCCAGGGGAAGAGAGGGGAGGTTTGGTTTAAAAAGTCTTGCATGATAAAAACAAAGTCGGGTTACAGGAATTGACCTCAGAAAGAAGTTTCCAGAAAACTTACTGCAGACCAGTGAATCTCCAAGCTGTCGGGTTCCCGGAATCTCTCTTCCTGTAGCATCCACACACCAGCACTGCACCCCCTGCTGACATTGTCTGGAAGTGTAGGCTCCATCCCTCTCACAGGAAGGCACGTAAAGATTGGCTGCTGCTGTTGCTGCCCTACGCTCCTCCTCGCAGGAAGTAGGACCTGGTGGTGTTCACACTGTTTACACTGTGCAGCACTTTAATCATGTTTAAAACCAAGTGAGTTTGAACATATTTTTTTGAATGAAAGTTATAAGGAATGAGCCATTAAATCAGTTTTAGTTCCTATTTAAAAAGAGCGTTGAGGTGTTTACATCTGAAGAAGCCAGTGAGGGCAAGACGAACTCCCAGCATCCTTCTCTGCAGGACTTGGTAAACATTGGTCTGAGAGAAGGAGTGAACTGAGCCAAGACCAAGGAAGGCAGAGTCGTCAACGCCCGACAGGAGGAGCTCCAGACCTGAATGGAAGTCCATCATGGTTATTATCATCATCATTGTCATCATATTCATCATCATCATCATCATCATCCTTATGATCATCGGTCATGTGTGTGTACCTGTGTTGTCCAGCTCTCGCCCTCTGCTGTCGGAACAGTAACAGTATGAGGAAACCATCGGAAAGGTCTTTCTGAAACTGCTAAAGGTGGAAAAGGATTCTGGAAACCTGAGGACAAGCACACACACTCAGACTTGCACTTTTGAAACTTCAGTCATAAAGACGGGCAGTGTGAGTTCACCTGCTGAAAGCTTGCAGCAGGTCCAGCTCAGATTTGTCCGTCATGTTGATAAATTTACACTGAACAGGGAGGAATCTACCATCTCTGGAACACTGAGGAGGAGACATAGAGGATGAGGCTCCATGGAGGAGCCGCCTCCCTCTGACCTCACAGCTGCCAGGACCTGAACATGTCAAACAAACACATTCACTGATGTCATTAGGTCTGTGGATGCTAACAGAATCATACAATAAAGTGGGTGGAGTAAACAGGCTAAGGTTGACAACGACATTTCTGTTCTGTTGACCTTTATTATTAGACCCAGTGTTTTATTGTAGTTTATGACCTGACCACAAGGGTAAATTGTTGAAATAACCCTTTAATGGCTGAAGTACTCACATTGTTGAGGTCTCCCATTCTGTCTGGTCCCATAGAGCTCCATGCCGTCATGATCCACACACCAACAGTGTCCTCTGTTGGTATCACACTGAATTGACTCAAACTGGCCTGAAGGAGAACACCGCAGCTCAGACTGGAGCTGACATGGAGACGGGCCTGGATGAGGACATGGATGAGGACACAGAGGAAACAGAACAAGAAATAAACATCAGGTGAAGTGTAATCATAAAAACATATTGACATGAGGTCTTATGTATTTTCTCCCTCACAGTGAAGAGCAGAGTTGTTGGTTAGAGTTCCCACGATCTCTTGACCTGCAGCGTCCACACACCAGCACTCGTGACCACGCCCACTGCACTGCACAGGTCTGAAAACACACACACACCAAAGTATGATAACACACACACACACACACACCAAAGTATGACGTAAAATGAAGAATTGATGTAATGCTAGTGGTTAGACTAAAGAAGATGTTTTTCCTGCACTTCAGTGGCACGTTCACTGACAGTTGGGGTAATTAATAATTTATGGACATTCACCGTCACCTGTGCTGCATTGACTGACCTGTGGCACATTCACTGGACTGTGGTTTGGTCACCAACAGCTAAAGTACTGACCTGTGATGCATTTATTGGCACGATAAGAGTAGCGCAGTGACTCATACCTGAAACTTCCATCCTCTGAACACTGGGGAACAACAACTTTTTTGTTGGCTACGGCCACACCCCTCAGCGACTCACAGCGGCTCAGTGGCTCTGACTCCAACTGATATTCTGGAAGACATCAGAGGACGGTGACATATTCAGTAAAAGAATGATGTTCTAAGATGAAGACTGGTTGGTGATGGTGTGAACCTTTAAAACCACTAACTTCCCCAAAAACCAAAAGCTGCAGATCGGCCACTGACGATGTATGAACGACCAATCACAATGATCATTAACATTAGAAATTGAGGAAGAGCCTCACTTTACACAGACTTACTAAAAAAAGTCTGATACCTATAGAGAAGTTAACAGCTTCATCTTACCCTCATAATCTTTTACGTTTAAATTTCACAGAACTAACACAGAGTGTTATTGTACTCACCTGAAGGTTTTGCATGCAGCAGTGACAGGCCACCAAGGCAGGTGATGATGCTCAGCAGCCACGCCATGGTCTATGTGCCTCCACAGCGACTTGGCCTTCCTGTTTATATCCACTCATATCTGCTGAGTCAGTGAGAGGACAAACCCATCCACCTCTTCTCATCATCGTTTGTGCATTACCGTGGAACCAGGAGTCCTTGAACACAGTTCAAAGAGCCACAGTGAGGCGTGAAGCCCAATGATTGGACCTGAGGCCCTCTGAAATGCACATGGTGAAAACCTGTGACGCAGCTGGTACAAATCATCGCTGCCAAGGCACCTGAGGAATAGGTGGACCGTGTCTATGTCGTTTTTAAATATCAAAGCTTGTTTGTTTTTTAAAGTTTAACCCACATGAAGTGGCTGAGTCCAGATACAGCCACCGTGTACAAAGAATCTGCACATTTCAGATTTCTATTTCAGAAGTTATTTACTATTACAATAATGTTAAATTCTCCATTAAAACGCTGTTCTGTTTTCTAAAGTTACAGTCAAGATTCCTTTAAAACGTTATGAAACGGTTTTGCTGGATATAAATGTTGAAAATCATCACTACAAGCCATTAAACGCAATAAAAATGTGATTCATTTGTAAATGATTAGCGTTAACATTTCAACACGCGAACTAAATGTATTATTCTCCACTTTAAACAACTTGTGTAAATGATTAGCGTTAACATTTCAACGAACTAAATGTATTATTTTCCACTTTAAACAACTTAATAACAATAAAATAAAGAATATCTGTCACCCTGTGCCACAAACTTTAATTAAACGTTACTTACACGTTAATGGAGTCACTGTCACTGTCATTCCTGCCTTAATGGAGTCACTGTCACTGTCATTCCCGCCGTCCGCCATTGTTTTTGTTTTTTTTTTTCCAGGATCACGAAGTTAAACAGGAGGGTATTTTTTAAACTGAGGTCACATATCATCAGCAATGTTTTAGTTAATTTAGTTTCAATTTTCTTGTAAAAAGTTATTATATACAAATGTAGCTTTCATCCTTATCTTTTGAATCGTTTTCCCTCTGTAGATGAATACTACTTCTCTTAGCTGCAGTACCATCTTTCCCCACACAACAAAAATTAAGCTTCCTGCACCTATTGGGGGCGCTGTTTACCCTCACAAAGTGAGTTATAGTTTAATTAAAAAAAACACTACATTTTTCATGTCAAATCCAAAAACAAAATAATTTGAAATTATACATTAAACAGTAAAAGTCAATTTAAATATTTTTAAAAAATAATTTGTTGGAAAAGGTATTGAATATTATATATATTCATGAAATATTACTATTAACTAATCTAAAATGCAACCAGTAATGCCAAGTATTTCATTAAAAAGGATACTTGTATAAAGTAAATGTTATTTTAAAAAATATTCTAATCTATGAACTCCAATAAGGCAACTGCCATAAAAAATTATATAAAATTAAATTTAAAGTGTAGTTGACTGCGATTTAACTTAATAAATCTACAATCAACCATTTTTTATTTAAAATCTGACATTGTTACGTGACAGTTGTGGTCACAGACATGAATAGTACAGCAGCCTTTATTAAACATTCTCACAGAATCTTCCTGCAGATAAATACTCGATACACATACACAAATGTACATAAAACACTAACTTCAAAGACTACACTTGGTCCTGAACATAAATGGTGCTCAAATAAAATCTGAATTTCCAGATTGTCTGAAATACATGGATTAGTAAATTATAAATGTACAATTTGAGATTAGTTCATACAAGCATGGCTGATAAAACACAGGATTGAATTGAGAGATGAAGATGCTTTTTTTGACCTGTCAATGAGGAAGTCAAGGATAAAGGCTGATTGATTTGCAGTCCACACCATTAAAAGTTAATCTTTTCATGAGTCGGTATTTTCAACCGCTGATCATTGAACCATAACAGTGTTTCTTCCCAAAGAAAATATTTGTTTCGCACGTGTACATTATCTTATACTGTAACTTCTCAACTATTTTACATCCTTCTTTCTCTATATCTTGACCTTTCCTGAAACTAAGTCCAGCCACAAAATCTTATCAGATTTTTTTTTAAAAAAGCCATGAGGAAAGGTGAAAAAAAAGGAACTATACACAGGAACAATTACATTTCAAAAGAGATTAAAAATCAATGAGGGGTTTAAAGGTGCTGATTGTATTTTTTTTTTTGCCAAAAAAAATCACTGATTTATAAATCATCACCTTCATTTCACCGTCATAGTAATGATTTTACCAACTGATCTGCAGTAATGTGCAACTGATTCATGAAACGGATTTTTAATTTCATTTAAGATAAGGATAGCTTTGTTATTCTTTTATGAAAGTTTTTTTCTTCCTGTTTTATTTCTAGTGTATTTCTGAGGAACATGTTTTAAAATGTCTATCCGTTTCTATTTTTATACTATTATTTTTGTTTTACTTGAGTCAACTGGTAAAAGTAAAAAATGCTGACACTGGAGCTCCAGCTCCTGATGCTATATTAATGGATACAGGGCATAAAAACATTGTGACCTGTGACCTAGAATTTCTTCATTTAGTTTAAAAAAAAAAACAAACTCTATTGTGTGACATCATTGAGTCGTTCTGTCTCTGGCAAAGTGTCAGGTACCTCGGCCCCAACCCCGTTACTGGACTGTGCCTTCCCACCTTTCTGAAAGGGAAAACCCTTGGTCTTATAAAAGAGGATGAGGTCCACCAGGAACGCCACCAACGCCATAAAACCAAATGCCTGCAGTGAGTGGAGAGAACAAAAAACAAGGTTCATAATGATGTAAAGAGAGGACATGAGGAGGCAAGAAAGAAGAAAAGGAGGAGTGGAAGAGTGGAGACAAAGATGGAGGAATTAGGTCAAGTAGTCAGGAGGATGAGGGGTCGGAAAAAAGGCAGACCAATAGAAAATAATTCTACTGGTGGAGATATGAGGGTGTACAGAAGGAAATCAGAAAGAAGGAGATGTATTTAGGAAGTAGGAGAGTAAAGGGGAAGGGAGATTAGATTAGGCGTTAGGCGGTAAGGGGGGGGGGGCGTATAATGCTGGAGTTGAGATGAGGGAGTAAGCAGGGAAACCAAGTAATTCAAAATGAAGTCAGAAGATAAGAAATCACTCTAGCAGGTAATAAGGAGGTAAGGAAGGAGGAAAGGGTCACAAGAGACACACTGAGAGGGTAGAAAAGTATGATGAGATATGATCATCTTCTCACCACAGCACTTTTCTCCAGGTCTGAGTTGCTGTTGTCAGCTGAGAAGATAACAGAAGAGACAAAAAGGAGAAGGGAGATGGCAGCTGTGTAGCAGAAGTCCTGCAGAGAAGAAGGAAAAAAAAACAGAATCATGATCAGTCGTTATAACATCACTATATCATCACAATCAAGATTATCATCATCACCATAAACATCTTTACTATGATCATCATCTTCATCATCGCCTCCTTTTTAAAAATGCTCACCGCCGATAAACTATAACTCCTTCCAACTACAGTAACTACTACTACCTACTCATGGCATCAGTTTAAATAAACCATCAAAACCTTGTGATGAACTTAACATTTAAACTTCATGTCAGTAGTCAGCATATCAACAGCATATTTTTACCAACAGGAAGTGAGTCAGTGAGGCCCACCGCCTCACCAGGCTAAACTGCTCTTACCACAGACGGCCAGCAGGTGATGCCCACTTGGTTGTGGAACGGTGTGGAGAGGACGACGAGGAGCAGCAGCGTGAAGAGGAAAGCCGTGCAGCTGACAAACTCGAAGAAATAAAGAGCAAAGCAGCCCACGCAGCTGCTGACCACTTCCTCCAGGACGAAGGCCACAAAGGACAAGAGCTGGAAGGGAAGACAGGAGTGACATCATCACAATCAACTCCTCATACTTGTATCTTATTGGACCAGAGAATTTAATGATACTAACTAAGGATAGTTCATGGTTCGTGCATACATAACTATACCAAAATTGAGAAAATTGATCAGATTTGTTTTTTGTCACAATGACATGTTCAACACCTCGGGACTACGGCCGTGTCCTGCAGATGATGGGATTGTGAAACACTGATGCTGACAAACCAAATCACACTCATCGCCTTCCCAAAAACACACAAGCACGCACACGCACAAACACAAACGTACACCTCAGTTAAGTGTTGCAATAGTAGTTCAGAGATCTGCTAACAACAGCTCTCTGCCCCCCCCCAGACTTTCACTTCTCAAAAATCTGCAGCTGGAGGAAGAACAAACTTCCCAAATATAAACACACATACACACACTCTCACTCACTCACAGAGAGAATGATCACATCAGCATCTCTGTAGATTGAGTTCTAGGGACTCTTCACACCAGAAAGTCTTTTTCCAGTGTTTCAATTTCCTCTGCAGAAAAGACGACTGAAAATCAGACAATCTAGTTCCTCAGCTGTGAGGAAACAGCTCCACCAAGTTCCCAGTCACCCAGGTCTTGTTACTCAGCTCTGTGGAAGGAACAGTTTCAACCAATAACGTGGCTTTCTGTTAGCCCCAGTCAGAAGTCGTCTTTGGAGCTGATTCAGTGGTTCAAAGACAACAGTTCTATATAAACAGTTCTGTTTGTGGAACAAAGTTCTTCTACAATCAGGGGACACGCCATGCTGCAAATTCAACTGTTCCTACAAGACACTGCTGTTACCATTTGAACCACTCACCACTTCCATCAGCTTGACCACAAAGCGGGTTTTGTCCAGATGCTTTGAGGGAACCAGGCACCAGGAGGATTTAGGGTTGGGGGCTGTGGTGGGGGAGTAGACTTCAGACGCCATGATGGATCTGAAATCAGCATTTACAGACATTACAGTGGGTTACATGTCCCTGATGCAAGGAACATTTAATCATCAGCAAACCAATGTCACCTATGAGTCTAGAATGATTCCCAGAGGAATCATATATGCCTAATGGCGCCTCCTGTGGCAGCTCTGAGTCAGTATTATAATTAGTATTATCATTATCATCCACTTACTGACGAACATCTACCAAACACCAGTCCTTTTAAAGGCACAGCTAACACTGCATATCCAACAACTGTGGACCAAATACTAAACAGGCACATTCAAGTGGAACGTGCTAACAGCTACTAAATCCAAGTTGCTAACAGACGTTAAGAAAATGATAAATGGTAACGGTTAATCGGTTGAGTGCAGCTAACTGGCAGCAGCTAACACGCCATAAAAAAACTTTATGTATCTCACATGTTATTATTAAACACACAGTCAACAAATAACAGAGACATAGGACACACAGGTCAACTGCTGGTGAACCGATGGTCAACCACTTCCTCCTGTGTCACTGCAGTGTCTCTGTGAGATAAACTGTTCACTGAGTTTCTGTTTAATTTGACTTTAGAAATATTTGATCAAACGTTGCACAAATTCTTTAGACATCGTTGGTTGTGTGTGGGTGCGCGAGCCCACTGCCAAGACGTCAAAGCGGTTGAGAAGTGGTACAGGTGCCGCGCAGATGTTCACATCATATCCTGTGTTAAACCTGTTCAATTTCTAGTCAAATTGGGAGAACAGTAAACTACACAGGTATAAATGCAGTTTCCTAATTTATGTGTGTACTTGTGGGAGAGAGAAAAAGACAAAGCACTCTTTTTGAACGTGATCTTTTGTGTGTGATAATTTCAAGTTCTAAACTCAAATTAGAAACCTAAAATGTGAAAAAACGTGAAATTAAAAAACATACCTTTTCACCGTCCAGTTTATTCTCCCGTTTCTTCGTTTCTTCGTTGTTGGAAAAACGTCTTACAAACTTCCGCATTTAAGTTTTTCTACTTTTTCCTCCAACAAGTTGCAATAACCTACAGTTCAAACTTCCTGTTCCTGTCCCGTTTCAAAATAAGAGTCTCTGTTTTCTTACATCTCCCGCACAAAACGAATGTAATAAAGAAATAACCACCCAAAGGTCGTTTAGTAAATGACAAATTAACAACATAACAACAAAATAACTTGAAAGAAGAAATAAAAAGGACACACTTTTCTGATTACTCTCTAGCTGTTTCTATTTCAAGTCCTGGGAATGAATTACAGCACGACGGTTACAAATAATATACAGAGAATGAAACGTAAAAAATTCAATAATTACTATGTTGGGCCTGCAGAGGACGCTGCAGACTACTGTTACATCTCCCCCTCTCTCCTTTACATCTTTCTCCGCCCCTCTGTCCCCCTCCTCAAACCCTGTTCCCTTGTGGGTGAGTGAGGCTTCCCCTGCTATAAAACCCTGAGTAGCAGCAGTAGCAGCAGCAACAGCATCAGCAGCAGTGATTGGAGGCTAAGCCTGAGCATCATCTCCAGGATCAGCAGCAGGATGAAGAAGCTGCTGATGGTAATGATGATGGTGGTGATGATGGGCAGCAGCTGATCTCAGTCCAGTCTGTCTGAGCAGAAGCTGGAGATCCTCTCATGATTCTGTGTCTGCTCTTCACCTAAGCTCAGGTAAAAACCACGTCAGTATTTCCACTGACTTCTGTTTCTGTCTGTGTTTACTCTTCATGTTTACGTGTCTCTAATTACAGAGGTGTGTGTTCATGTGCAAATTATACACGTCTGTCTTCACAGGGTTAAGGTATACATTTATTATTTGTTATTATTTATTTATTTGCATTTTTGTTTCTGTGTCAACAATGTATTACACGTCAGTAATTCTGTGGTTTTTATGTGTATTTATTACAATTAAAATTGTCTGTTTTTGTGTATGTTTTGATGTATTGTTTGAGTACATGTAAACATATTTTTGTATTTGGTATTTAAATATGTGTCTTATGTTCTGACATATAAATACCAAACTTGTCTGTTTATTTTTTTGTATGATTTGTTTCAATTTGTTATGGATGTGTTTTCTCCTTTTGTTGTGTTTGTGTGATCTTCTGCTCATATGGAATAAATGTTCTTTTTTTAAATATTATTTTCATACGTAGATCTTTTTTTACCGTCTTCGCAGCACCTGACCGTTTGTCGTTGATCAGTTAGTTATTGATGATCAATAATTACCTGACCCTGGGAAATTATAATTTAATGAAAATCAATCTCTGTGTGGAGAAAATCTTCATCTCTACGCAGATGATATTTTCTCCTCGTATGAATTTGTGAAGACTATTAAACAGTTCAGTGTTTTTTTCTTTTTTTCTTTTCTTTTCTTTGTGCTGCCGACAGCAGACAAAGTGTTAAATGCCTGGCTGTTGTAACAGCAAGATGGGAATCTCCTGAGCGGCTCTTTAATCTAACACCGGTGCCTGAGCCTCAGCTGCAGGAGGTTTCTTGGTTTTATGTGTTGCTTCACTGAGCAGTTCCACTCCCGGCGAGCACCTGCTGAGCTGTAAACAGCAGCTCAGAGCGGCTGCACTGAGCCTATGATAGAACGAGGCCTAGAAAAGGATTTCAGGACAGGAAAAAAAATCCTTTCCAAAAATGACTAGATCTTTTTCTAAAACAACTCTGCAAGTGAAAATGATTTTTTAAAACATTTTGATGTTCGACTCTTGAGAGATTCTCACCCCTGAGGGCCAGCTGACGGCTGACGGCTGACGGTGTTGGTTTAGAGCAGTGTTTGACTTCTTCATCGCACGTTTTTCATTTGAAACATGCCGTGAGGTTCTCACAGGAATTGAAGAAAAATTCACATGAAAATCTTCTTCAGCTTCAGCTCTGAGCTCTCCTTTTGTTGAGTTTCTAAAGGCATGTACTGCCACCTAGCGGGAGAGTATTGTATTGCTTCTCCTGTCACTGTCATACTGCAGACCAGGCATGGCCAACCTCCCTGTGAGAGATTATTGGTCCCAAAACTATTATTTATTTATTGCAAATATTTTTTTTCTTTGTTGTCAATGCGCGACAGGCAGAGCAATTAAATGCTCTTCTGCTACAAATAATCAGATAAAGCTCTTTCTGATTGTCTTTCTTCAATTCCTGCCAGTTTAGCAGCGTTGTTTTTATCTAAACATACTGGGATTTAAGTCAATTATGAGGTCATTTAAACTAGAAGATAATTATATTTCATTATATACTTACTGGGTTATTTTACCTATTTTTATGACAATAATATAAAATGTTTTCTGAATTATTATTATTTAATATTATCAATATCTCTGCATGGTCTATATTTGCATGGTCTATATTTCTGCAGGTCTGGAGCGAATACATAAAAATACCATCGACATACGCTGTGCTTTGGAACAGATTGAACTGGTACCTCGAGGCTCCACTGTATTATATCTTCACCAGGTGTACTACCCGACAACAGCAGAACATAAATGTAGTGTAAACTGTGTCTCTTATCTGACAGTGAAAACATTTTTTCTTTT
>NC_024319.1:3580217-3584144 GCF_000523025.1 Cynoglossus semilaevis | reverse complement strand
AAACTCCCTGACAACACTGAGTGAATACAGATGTTGGATTCACTGGTAAAAATCTGCTGCTGCTGCTTTGTCAGAGCTGTAGCAGAATCAGAGAATGAACGTGTCACTGACGTGAGAGCTGACACTGAAACATGATCCTCACTCTGAGGTCTGCAGCTAAAATCACTTCCTGTCCTCCATCCTAACATCCTGTAAACACATAGCCTTGAGCAGCAGCAGCAGCAGCAGCAGCTGGGTTGAGGATATCATTACCCTGACTTCCTGTAGACTCACTGATCACACCATGGACACGGATGATGAAATGACTCCGATCTTTCTCAGGCTTTTTTCCGTTGACCCGTCATCACTGATTGGTTTTCCCCTGTCACATGACCCTGAAGGGAGCAGCAGTTCCACGTGGCAGAGGTTTCTCCTGCTGCAGTCGTTCACATTCCCGTTAGCCAAACAGTAAAACCTGGGCGTTAGTGTCCGACTGCGACTCAGAAATTTAACAGTAGATAATCTCATGTCTTAGTATTAACCAAAGAGAAACCAAACTGATGCGGAAAAGAACACGGCAAAAATAGCTGAAAGTTGACCAACAAATGTACTAGCCATAAAATCCATAAACAACCGCCTCATTTAGGAGAAAAGCTATCTGAGGTTTAAGGTAAACTGATAAATAAATCTACACAAACACCTAAACTCCAACTCACAGCTGGCCAAACTTTGTCTCTTTACGTCTTATGTGTAGCCTTTTCTAAAAATCTTTTTTTCACAACAAAAAAAAAAACCCTAAATATTTATGCTATAACATAGCGTATACGCCGCAAATCCCGCCAGTAGGCACCTATCCAATCATTGTTGACACGACTGTGCTCTTGGCCAATCACATGTCTCTGTGCAGCCCTCCTGATCTGCCCCTGTCATGAGTGATATCTACGACTGTGCGGCCCGCTCTCTGGGTCTGTTCAACAGTCCATGTCTGACCAAAGTGGAGCTAAGGGTGACGTGTCGAGGCCTGGGCGACCGCGACGCCCTGTCCAAACCTGATCCCTGCATCGTCCTCAACATGCAGTCGCACGGAGGTTGGATGGAGGTCAGTGGACACGCCCACATTTCACCAGCATTACACACCCCACCGACGACTACAGCGATATCAAAACAAACCATCAACCAATAGTTTTACTGTTTTACTACACACTCTTTAAATACGTCATACTCAGCTACATACTTAACTCTCAAGCATTTCCAGTCCAACTTCACGTTATAAGACCTCAGATTCCATGTTGTCATAAAGTCATGTTCCATTAGAGCTAATGTTGTCTGTGGGATGTTTGAATAGTCAAACGTAAGCCGTACAGCAGCAGTAAGTAATGCTTAGTCTTAACAGTTAAGTCAGAGTTTTTACTGTGGCACAATCTGACTTTAAGTTGAAATACTCATGTGAGAGAGTCAATGATAAAATGCTAATTTTGCCATGCTAATAGAGACAGAGGCTGTTAGGAGCAGCACTGAACAAACCTCAGTCGAACAGCAGTCCACAGACTCAGTGTGTGTGTGTGTGTGTGTGTGTGACTCTATGACTGCATCAGACCTGATTTCTGCTCTTGCCCCACTTTAGTTATTTTCAGCGCCCTGGTGGTAAAATAAAAATAAATAAATAAAAAGCAAACCTTTTTTTTTTTAAATCACACCAGACCAATCCACACAATCTGTGTCAGAAGCTATGACATCATCACCGCTGATGTCATCACTGTCAGAGATGTTATGTTTATCCTGCTTCATATTCTTTGACTTCTTGGTCTTTTTTCTATGTTGCAGTTCTCTTCAAGAGGCAGTTTTTATCAAAACATATCTGTTTAACTGCATTTAGAAACTTTTTTTTTTTTTAATTTGAAAAAGTTGGAATTCAGGCTCGTTAGCAAGAATGAAGAAAACACAGGAAGTCAAACCATGTGGACGTCTAACGAGCAGCAGCAACAATATGTGTGCCCTCGCTGGCAGAGACAGATGGCGCTGTCGTGTCACAGCTCCTCAGAGATGCATTAATTGGATGCTTCATATTTTGTCTGAATCAGCTAAAAAGAAATCCAACACAAAGGCTGAGAGGAGACACAGCATCCTGTCAATCTGTTCCTGCTCCCATTTCATCATCCTGGCTTTGGCAGACAGATATATTCATCAGTTCAGATGCTAATAGTGCCACTGATAACAAATTGGTTTAACGAGAGCGATCTGCTGCTAGAACGCCAAAGACGAGGGAGGTTGACTTTTACATTAAAAACACCACAGAGTTTTTTTTACACTGGCTGCCCTTCCTGGTGAACTGTAACCCTGGGATCAGGGACTGGGTGGAATAGAAAGCATTAGCTTCACACATATGTTAATATGCTAATGTAAAAAAACACTCAACCGATGGAACAACAATGACAAAATCGAAACGCTAACACTTCAACGATCGCGTCTGAAAACATCGGTCTCGTCCGACTAATTCAATCTAAAAGGTTTGGCCCAGCTCTGTATACCTTTATAGCAATGATAACTGCAGAATGGCGCCCCCTTCCAGGTGGATCGCACCGAGATAATGCGCAGCTGCGTGAACCCCACCTACTCCAAAGTCTTCACGCTGGACTTTTACTTCGAAGAAGTTCAGCGCCTGCGGTTTGAGCTCTACGACGTCAACAGCAGCTACGGCGGTCTGGGGGAGGCGGAGTTTCTGGGCTCCGTGGAGTGTACCCTGGGACAGGTGGGGCCACGCCCACTTCCACCAGTTACCACCTGCATCATCTGTGTTCAAAGTGTTGTCTTTGAACTTCATGTTGTGCCCGTGTTGTGTTCAGATCATCTCTCAGAGAAAAGTGTCCAAAGCTCTGGTCAGACCTGGAGGCAGCGTGGGAAAAACCATCATCACCGTGAGTCCTGATTGGCACCGATCCTCTGATCTGTCCTCTGATCAGTCCTTTGGTCCATTGATCTGTCCTCTCGTCCTCTGATCTGTCGTCATTTTGATCTATCTTCTGATCTATCCTCACATCTTGACCACTGATCCCTCCTTCTCTTCTCTTTTCTTTTCTTTCCAACACGTTCTCTTGTGCCTACATCTCCTACCTCTTCCCTTCACTCTCCTCCTTGGATCCTCCCTTTAATGGGGGGGGGGAGCGGGGAGGTGAACCCACTGGTGATTTATCGTTTGCTGTTTGTTTATTTGCAGATCACAGCAGAGGAGCTAACAGGAAACGACGACTACATTGAACTGTCCTTCAGTGCCAGGAAACTGGACGATTCACTCTCCTCCTCGTTGTGTGTGTGTCTGTGTGTGTGTGTGTTTTGTGTGTGTGTGCTTTGATGTTCACTAAATTGAACACACTAATCTGCCCCCCCGGGGCTGTCTGTGTCTATTGTTGTGTGGTAACCGGTGTGACGTTATGGTTCCTTCAGGACTTCTTCAGTAAATCTGATCCCTTTCTGGAGATCTACCGATTAAATGATGATGCTACGCTGCAGCTTGTCTATAGGACAGAGGTAAACAAACCACAGTGACAAGTGAGGACAAGTAAAACAACAACTGTGAGACGTCACTGAATCTTTGTTGTGTATCAGACGGTGATGAATAACTTGAACCCGGCGTGGAAAACCTTCAAAGTGTCTCTGAACTCACTCTGTAGTGGAGACCATGAACGGAAACTGCAGGTACACACACACACACACACACACACACACACACGGGTCCAATCAGACCTATGGATATCTGGAGACTTTGATTTTTTATAACACAGTCCTGTTACAAAACAAAATGGAAATTCTTGTTCTGAAATGTTTTAAACGCAAGAAAAAAAAAATCAAATGTTCAAGTCGTGGATCTTAATTTATAAACCTTGATTCCAACATGCAGTTTTAGCGCAGATGAATTAAGAAAGACTTTTAATTTGAAAATCAAACCGTGGA
>NC_024319.1:3577795-3580166 GCF_000523025.1 Cynoglossus semilaevis | reverse complement strand
GTCCACAGAGGAAGTAAAACATTTATTCTGAAAAGCTGACAGCTCATTAAAACTACTTCATGAAGAGAAAACGTTTTTTTTTCCCGCTGAACCTCTAACATTTAATGAGACACACACACACACACACACTCACGCACACACTGAGAGCTCCGTTCCTCTAGTACCAGTGAAACCATCATCACATTAGGCTCCTATAGAATTTCTCTTTTCTCTAAAACCAACGTCCAGAGAGAAAACCAGTTACGCTAACAGGGACACAGAGCCTTTTGCCCACTGCTGCCTCCTGTGGTCATTTTGAGTGAGTATTTCAAACAGTCAAATCACAAAAGAATACGTTGAATTATACTTAGTGATGGAGGTTTAGGCTGAACCCACTGACTTCCTTCATGGCCTTTGGGCTGAGGTCAAAGGGCGGTCTTTGACGTGCGTCTCTCGTCCACAGTGCACCGTGTGGGACTGGGACTCCAACGGCAAACACGACTACATCGGTGAATTTGAAGCAACGTTCAAAGAGATGAGAGGAGCCATTGATGGGAGGCAGGTGGGTTTCTATGACAACCGTTCACTGTCAGTGTGTGTGTGTGTGTGTGTGTGTGTGTGAAAATGCGTGCTGTTGTCTAACATTCCTATGTTTTTGTTTGTGACCTAAAGGACATTCCGTTAATGACGACACCAGGTTGTTCAGAATCTCACTCTTCGTTCAGATGTTGTGTTGGTCGCCGTGTGCTTGTCGTCAGGTGTTGTCATGTCAACTGTTGTCGTGTCAACTGTTGTTGTGTCAACTGTTGTCGTGTCAACTGTTGTCGTGTAAATATTGTTTTTTTTTGTGGGGTGTTGTTTACTGTTCACTGTTGTAAGGATGTCAGCGTGTACTGGTTGTTGTGTTGCTGTTGTGTAGTTTTTCTGTGGTTGTCTGCTGCAAGGGAACCACTGATTTACTCTCTCTCTCTCTCACACACACACACACACACCTTATGTGTAAGTTCAGTGGAGATAGTCCTTCACTCTTGGCCTGGTTCCTGCTCTGACAGTGGGTGGATCACTGGTTCTCCTCAATCCTCTGGAGATCTTCGTCTCTGCTCCAGGACTGTGCAATGAATCATGTTCTGTTCCTCCTTGAACTCGTCTGGTTCCTGCTGCTGTGACCTGAGCACGTCCCCCCCCCCCCCCCCCGACCCCCCCCACTCTTAGACAGACTCAACAACTCACTTCCTTTCACTGAAACACGTAGATAAAATCAGCGCTTGTACCTCACAGAGACACAGCAGTGGTTGATCCTCCGCTGCTTTTACATCCGTGTCTAAAATTAGCTTTACCTCAGTGACATAAACCGACCACAGGAGGCAGCAGTGGACCAGCAGCAGCTCCCTTTGTCCCTGTGACCTAACAGCACTGATTTTCTCTACCAACTGTGGTATAAGGAAGGGGGCAGTTCATAAAAATCAGTTCTGTTTGAATACAACATTTCTATTTATCTCAGGAACACAATTCTGACTCCACCCAAATCAACGATCCTCTCTGGAGGAGTTGGTTATGAGGTAATTGAAGTAATGCAACCGTTGATCCCTGCGGTACTCCATTATTAGTTTCATTAGAACACAGAAGATGGTTTACGCATTATAGCACACGTGTCAAACTCAGGTCCGGGGGCCAAATGTGGCCCGCAGTGTAATTATATTTGGCCGTTAAATCATATCAAATGTGGCCTGCCAGTATACAGATCCTTTACACTGGCAGGATTTGTAGTATTGAATTTCTTATGTCTTTATAATATTAAGATTCGGTTGTTCCAGATTCAACAACACGAACATTTACAGTCAATTTTTCAATGAATATTAAATTTGGCCGAGACTTTGTCCCAGTTTTTAATTTTGGCCCTCTGTGAATTTGAGTTTGACACCGTGGCATTAGAGTCTACTTTGTCTTTATGTTTCACTGGTATGTTAGAGCTCCCCCTGCAGCCGGAGGGTAATCATACATGTGTGTGTGTTGCAGGTGCAGTGGCCCTGTATGAACTCAAAATACAAAGTGAAGAAGAAAAACTACAAGAACTCTGGGATCGTCATCCTGAACCAGTGCAAGGTGACGATGGTCCAAAAGAGCAGAAGACGTTGAACACAAATATCTAAACGTTTTACAATTAGTTCTCTAACATCTGCTGACCTTTTGACCTCCCCTACCAACTCAGGTTCACTAAAACCTGCTTTGGTTCAGGTGTTTAACTTTCAGCAGAGACATGGAGCATCAGCGTCTGACAGTGACATCACTTCCTGTGATGGATGAGTCGGATGCTAATGAGCGCTCTGACCTCCTTACATCACAGTATTTGATGACGAGCCGACGCGGGGGGGGGGGGGGCGGGGGGCGGGGG
>NC_024319.1:3560234-3577662 GCF_000523025.1 Cynoglossus semilaevis | reverse complement strand
CTATAGGCTCTAGCTGAGACAGGTTCTCATCCCACGGGGCACCCCCCTCACAAATGATGTTGTTTTTACTTTTACTACTGCAGGTCATCAAGATGCACTCCTTCCTGGATTATATCATGGGCGGCTGTCAGATCCAGTTCACTGTGAGAAACCACACACACACACACACACACACACACACACACACACGCACCTTGACAAAATTACTCAAACTTAGCAATAATAATAAAAAATGTCAACCCAAGACTTTTACCCGTAGCTAAAACCAATAGCTGGATAAAACTGTAACAGATGGTCGAGCCAGAATGAAGGAATTAGGAAAAATATAAAAAATATAAAAAGTTGAAATCAAAACATAATCGTAACCACATACAGTAAAGCTAAATGTTAACATAAAACTGATTAAACAAACAAGACGAGCTAAGACATTTCTGTACGATCAAACTAAGGAAACGTTAAAGCCTTGGTGGTCACATGACAGGACGTTCTTCTGCTCTCTGATTTGCTGATTCCTCCCCAGGTGGCCATTGACTTCACAGCGTCCAATGGCGATCCTCGGAACAGTTGCTCACTGCACTATATCCACCCGTTCCAGCCCAATGAGTATCTGAAGGCGCTGGTGGCTGTGGGTGAAATCTGCCAGGACTATGACAGGTGGGTGGGGCCAACATGACGATGGCCAATCAGAAGATAGGACATATATATTATAGATATATTTAAGATTTCCTTCAGTTAAGCCAAAAGCTAAGCTAAGAAGTAATTGTTAGCTTGTTCACTTTTTTTCTTTAATACCTACGGTGCCTGCTTCTGAGAACCAATCACAAACATCAGTTGTTATCACTGTTTTCTTCTTTTATGGTGTCAGTGATAAAATGTTTCCCGCCTTCGGCTTCGGTGCTCAGATCCCTCCAGAGTACAAGGTAACGTACTGTAGCTGCTGCCCTCACAGTCTCTCCCAGAATGCTCTTTGTTCGTGAGGTCGCTGTTATAGGTTACGATAATGGTGTGAGTGAGACAGGTGGCGCTGTAGACCTCTTTTTTCCGTTCACATCTTCTCATGGCTAACCTCACCAGCAGAAACAACAAAACACTCCATGATGGACTGGTGTCTGTGGCCCCGCCTCCATCCAATCATCCGTCAGCTGTGATTGGCTCCAGCTCCCCCTCTGACTGGATGCATGAATAGATAGATGGGCGGATAAGAAGATAACTAGACGGATGGATGGATGGATGGATGATGGATGGGCGACTGGATCTATACTCTGACTCTTAAAAAAAACTCAGATCCTTTTATTTATCCTCAGGTGTCACACGACTTTGCTGTGAATTTTAATGAGGAGAACCCAGAATGTGCAGGTAAGCTGATTTTTAACCCTAGGTTTAACCCTTTCTTGTCACTCGAATTTATGTTTCAGCAAAAGCTAAGCTAGTGTTCATTTTAGCCTTCAGGCTAACTTCCTACTCACTTAACTTCATCTGTTTTTTCCAGTTTTATACCACATTAGTTGACATTCCTAAACCTCCAGGTGTTGACACATCCGACCCTCTCCCACCACCGCCTCTCAACTTCCTGTTGGTCCTTTTCCAGGTATCCAAGGAGTGGTGGAAGCATACCAGGCCTGCTTGCCCAAACTTCAGCTCTACGGTCCGACCAACATTGCCCCCATCATCCAAAAGGTGGCCAAGTCAGCCTCGCAGGAGGTTCACACCAAAGAGGCAATGGTGAGAGCATTGACGACTCCTGACCGTACTGATGTGATCTGATTGGCTGCTAACGCCGAGGTCTTCTGACCTAAGCCCTGACCCTGACAGGCCCTAAACTCAACCTGTTGACTGATCTTGTTGTCATGTTCCCTCTTTCAGCAATACTTCATCCTGCTGATCCTCACGGACGGTGTCATCACCGACATGGCCGACACCAGGGAGGCCATTGTCCAGGCGTCTCACCTGCCCATGTCCATAATCATCGTTGGCATTGGGAACGCTGACTTCAGTGACATGCAGATGTTGGACGGCGACGATGGGATCCTGCGATCGCTCAGAGGCGAGCCTGTCCTCCGTGACATCGTCCAGTTTGTCCCATTCCGGAACTTCAAACATGTGAGCTTACGCGTGGGTTTTTTTGTAAATCAAACTGTGTGAGTCCTGCCTGAGGAACTCCTCAAACCTTTTTCTCTGCTGTGGTTTAATCTCCTGCCCAACAAAGGATTGCAATCAGCATAATAACACAGTTCAGGCCAGTACTGATCAACTGGGGCGGTGGCTCTGCTACATCTGTGATTTTCTCTGTGGTCTTTGGTCTGCGAGTGAAAATCACTGATTCATTCAGTGGACTCGTGAGACTCGTGAGACTCATGAGACTCGTGAGAACACTGCAGCTCAGTATTAGTTCCCATTTCTACATGGCAGTTGTTTTTGCTTACAAATGTTTCGAGGGCTGTGATCTCAGACTGGACTCCAGTCAGTGATGAAATGTCTCTTTTGTTTCGTGTCTTGATTTTGGTGAAACACTGTCATCATGTGACCAACACATTTAGCTTCACAGCAGAAACAAACTCAGGGGTGAAGAGAGACAAAGGATTGGTTCATCTGTAAAAAACCAGTCTGGCTGGAAATGATGGAGAGTGAGCAGAAATAGATGTGTCAGGAAAACAATAAGCCAAGAGGAGAGGAGCAAGGAGCCAAAATGAGGAGGAGGCGGCGAAGGAGAGGGTGTGAAGATATTGAAGAAATTAGTTTTCAGCCACAAAGCAGCAGCAGCAGCAGCAACAGGAAGAGGAGGGTGAAGAGGAGGAGGAGGAGGAAGAACCTGGCATCTCATCTTCAGCCACTTTCTCTCAGATGTATTGTCTCTTCTCCACCGTCTGAAGATGGGAGAGTTTTTAGGTTAGGACGAGAAAAAGAAAGAAAAGAAAAAAGGGGGCGATGGGAAGTAAAAGACGACAGAGAAGAAGAAGTGAAAGAAGATGAATGTGGCAAAGAGAGGAAGAAGAACGAGACCAAGGCTATGGGTCAAAGGTCAAATACAATAGCTGAAAAAAGAGGAAATCAACGGTTCTAATCTTAATCTCCCTCTTCTCCTCCCTGCACCTTCTCTTTCCCACTTCTCCCATTGTCCTTCTCTGTCCACACCCTTTCTTCCTCCACCTTCTTCTTCTCCTCCTCCTCCTCCTCCCCAGGCACCTCCAGCTGCTCTGGCTAAGAGTGTTCTTGCAGAAGTACCCCACCAGGTGGTGGACTACTACAACAGCAGAGGCATCAAACCTAAGGTTCCCAGCCAGTTCCAGTCTTCCAGACCCTTTGGTCCCTAAAGGTCTACAACCATTGACAGAAGCATTTTATTTCAGAGGCCAAAGTTAAAGGTGCAACACTTCCTTTCTCTGCAGCTTCAACACTTTGTTGCCAGCTGGTAGCTCCTAACTGTTAGCTGTTAGCTGACACCGACAAACTCCTGCAGACTATCCTATCAGTTGTTCTTCCAGAAACATAAAGTTCTGTTGCTCTGACAATAAAAGATTGAGAAGGGTTAGACGGATCGTTTAAACAACTACAGTCAGATTAATACTGTCTATTAACCCTGCTCTGAGGGTTGGACCAAACTGTGGTTGGAGACAGATCTAGGGACGTAGGGATGTAGACAACACAATATTTTTTGGTTTCATCTTTTCTCCTGTCTTAAGACTTTGTCACTGTGTAAAAAAGTGTTGCACCTTTAACGTGTTCTGCATGAGGAGGCAATAAAAGCACAAATACAAACAACAGTGACCACTGTCTCAAATGCCACGTCCTCCACTGATGCATGACAGTCCAGGAAAATTTGGCGATAATGGAATGTAATCCAACAGTTTGTTTTTTTATACAAGTTCGTGGAGATTTTGCTAAATTTCGTAGCCAGTATGTTACAAAGCATTTTGCGGCCTCCACTGGTTTGTGTAGGTTTTTTAAAACAAGGCCGTTGCATGCGCTGTTGTTTTGCATGCAAATCTCCATGGATTAGTCAATAATAATGAATATTATAGTAATAACAATGGATGTTAGTAATGTTATCAATGAGGAGTAATAACCGCGTGTACTACTGTTTTAAGACACTATTGTAGCATGTTTGTATCAAAGGAAAAAGTGCGAGTAGTCTTTACTGAAGCATGACCTCAGTGTTTCGGGAAAGGTTTCAGATTCCGATGTTGGTGAAAAGATACAGTAGCTATCTCGAAGAAATGCAACATTTCTTTAATTTGTAACTTTATTGTTTGTGCTTTGTCTATTTTGGTTAAAAGTTGTTTGCTTCTTCACAAAAACTCAACACCAGTCACATATTTACACAAACAAAAGTTAGCTTCTTCAAACAGATGCTAATAGTAGCAACTCATTTTTACTTCAGGGACGTTAGCTTTTCAAGATGGACGATAACATAGATTAGATGAATCTATTTGATATAATCTAATTTAATCTGACAAAAAAAGATGTTGCCTGCCACATGTTAGCTTTTTAAAGAGATGCCAAAACCAGTGGGGTGTTGCCTGCCACATGTTAGCTTTTTAATGCCAAAACCAGTGGGAAAAAAAAACATTGTTCTAAGAACTAAACTACTAAAACTAAACATAGCAACACAGTTGTCAACCAAATTAAACTGATAAAAACAAAAGCTACACTTTACTCTTCTGAGAATCAAAAACTAATGCTAGCAATAGCCACACATTTAAAAATCACACATTAGCATATTTAAGATGATGCTAACGGGGGTCAGTGTTTTTACACTGGCTTGCGTTTGAATTTAATTTGAAACTAAAGCTAGCTGTAGCCACATGTTTGCTTCAGGAACTGTAGCCCTATTGAACTGATACAAAAACAGAAGTTACTGTTAAAGGCTAGATTTAGAATTAGCCTTTAAAAACAGTAGCATCTGAACATCATTTGCCCTAGCAATAGCAACAAATATAAGCTACCTCCAAATCAAAGTGAACATTAGCCACACATTAGCCTTTGTCAGTGTTACGTAAGTGAAGGTAATAGTAACAAAGATCCTCTAGGATTTGAAGAGATTCATAAACTCTGAGATAAGAGCTAAATTTATTTCTTTTCTCAACTGCAGCCTCATTGGTTCAGATACTTATTAATGTGCCAGTACTGACACACGAAGAACCAACGCCAGGTTTAGTATCAATTCTCAGTTCCATCAGCGTTGGCAACAGCACAGAAGAGCAACAAAAGAACTAAAGAGTTTTTTAACCAGATGGGATTTTTTTTCATCACTCAAATAAATGAGATGGTCCTGGCGTCTCTGCTGAGGAGGATCTCTCAGGAGACGTGGAGGCATCTTCATTATAATCCTCGCACACTTAGAGGGAGATTTTATTCATTCATTTTTGAGAGTCTGTGATGTGAGCGCCTCCTGCTGCCAACACCACCTGAGAAACAAAGGAAGCAGGGCAGAGGTACTGTAGCAGCAATGTGCCCCACCCCCAATATTGACAATATTGAATCTGAAAAAGTTTTTACAGCAAGGGGCGCTTACACTGTAGCTAACACTGACATAAAGTGTCAAAAACGATGACATGAAGGCCTCGTGTCCCAGAGTTAGCACAACGTTCTCTCATAATTGTGCTGTACAAAAAACAAACGTAGCATTTTTCTTTTCCTTCTTTCCTTTGTCTGACGATTGAATAGTAAGACAGGCGATGAGTCACATGACTTGATGTTGTATTTACATGCAGTACTACGTGCAAAGACAAAAAGAAATGTGACAATAAAAGATTTTATCAGGACCTTCTGATGTCAGTGTGTTCTTGTTCATGTTGATAATGTGGGACGCTTGGATGAAGCATGAAAACCAGGGTGAATGTTGTTGTTTATTACAGTAGCAGCAGTTTTTTTTTCTTTATCTGAGTGTCGGAGCAGCTCCGAGCTCAAACCAACCACAAGCTGTAATTACAGCAGCAGCTCGTCTGTTTGGGGGGGTGGAGGATGAAACAGGTTATTAGCTCTGTCAACCACACTGAGATTTGACAACTGGAAGAGCAGTAGAATCCAAGACTCCAGTCCTTCTGTGTAACAGAATACCAAGGGTCCTGGAGCAAAAACTTCTGAGGGCAAAGACCAGCCCACCAGTCAGAACTGATCCAACCATGACCTTTGACACCAACATGAACATCACTGCGTTCATCAAATCACTGGTCTGAATTGATCTAATCACTGGTGTGAAGTCATCGTGCAGTCATTTGCTGTGGAACATCACCGGAGACAAACAGCTGCGCACAGAAAACACTGATTTACGTCCAAATAAAAGCTGCTTCAGTTGGGCTCACGCATTAACACAGAGGAATCTTTTTTTCTTCTTTTTTTTAGTGAATTACTTGTCATTGTGACACAGTACGCCTCTGCATTGTTAGAGAAATGGAAGTGGATCAACAAATCCAAAGGAATTAAGAAAGAATAGAGAAAAAAGACTGAACAGCAGGTCTACCATGAATTGTGATGAAAATGATCTTCATCATCGTCATCTGTGAATAATTTATATCCAAACTTTCATTTAGGCAGGCAACATTTCCAGATTAACGAGTCTTGGGAACAATCGGCCCGCAGGGGTCAAAGGTCGGGTCTGTACCTCAGGAGGTTGCACTTCCTGCAGCCTCTCATTCGTCTTCACTGAGCTGCTGACAGACATCATAAATAATAATGTCTCCTAACGTAACCACATTAACAACCGACTGGTTTTGAAATTCAAGGGAATCGAACAGTAGCCCTGCTGCCTCCACTGTCAGATAAAACGTGCAGCTAACATTTTACAGCAGTCCTTCCCAAACCCTAGGACCAGAACCTGGGGTTTGGGAAACTATTGGTTCTGGCAAACTACTTTTACTAATTTTTTTAAAATAAAAAGCAATTTAAAAAAAGCAATCGGCTTAGTGCAAATGACACGCTAACATTTAATGTGCATCCGTAATAGATAGCTTTCCGATGATGTCACGCTACTACCCATAGTTCCGTAGTCCGCCATCTTGTGTGACAACAAAGCGTATAGATCGATATTAAACCGATAACGGTAAATACCTGTGTTGTGTGGGGTTTTACCAACCGATCTGGCATCTGTCACCAAGGTTAATAAAATTAAAATATATCAAAATGTACTTTGCATACATGACAAACGTACACAATGCAAACGTAAATCCTCAATGTAAACTGTTATTCTAATGATGTTCACAAAAGACATACATCCGTACATGTCACTGTCATTTTTACATTAACACGCTGTATTATTTGGGTGTTAATAAATACCGCATGATATACATTGTCTGGCTAATTTTCAATGTCCACCCGCTTCCACTCTGCTTTGTTGACTTCGTATGGTTCTTTTCCATCCGTTATTTTCAACTTGTCCAAGTATCTTGCCTTTGTAATTGTGTCCAGTTAATCTCTATACAACTATTTCATCTGATCGACCGCCAGCGATTTAATATTCTTGTCTTTTGTTGTCATTATCGATTGTTTACGTCTACCTATTCTTTTACCGCACAACATGGCGCGGGCGGCGCGATGCATCATGGGTAATAACGATTATCGGAAAACCATCTATTGACGTAATTGAATCCAGTTACTGTGTATTTACCTTGCCTTTGGCGAACAATATCGGGTGGTTGTCCCACAGGTGATGAAACATGTTGGATGTTTTTGTGGCATGCTTTAAATGCTGGCAAGCGACGACACTCTGGTCATTTCTAATGTAGCCAAAATAATTCCTCGCGGCTGATTTATTCTGGGAGGATAACGCTTCTTCTGTCGTTTTTACCCCCACGTGGTCACGCCTGTCTCCTGCAACTTACAGCGACCAAAAACAGCGCACTACACGGGTGTTGTGTAACTATGTTTTCGTTCCGTCTAAGTTGCACTTAACTATAGTTCCGGCTTATTATTTTATGACGGTATTAAGGAAACATAAGGATACATAACCGCTAGCACCTAGCTCCAACCGAACCAAGGCTGATAACTAAGGTCAGAGATGAAAGTAGAAGTTAAGAAATAACTTTTCTACTTATACTCATACTTAAAAACAAAACAAACAACTTGTGATTTAAACTATTTAAGGTGGTTTCAGTGGGTTTAGGTTAAGAAATGGTTACTAGTTAGCCAGATATAAAAACAATAACCAGGACTTTAATCAAAATGTTAAACAAGTTTACGGTTTTATTGGAACAAAACAACTTGACAATAGACTGAACCAAGAAAAGCCAAAGATTTATTAGGATGAATGTATTAGCCTCACCCTACCAACCACTTCTTAGTATCAGTTCTGCTCTCCTGAGGTCCAGAACCGTCTGGAGACAGAGAAGATGAGGAGGATGGCAGAAAAACAAACAATAACTTTTTTGTTGAAACACCAGTGCAGAGCGGACTGAAGGGATCCTCTAAATTGGCGCATGAGAATCTGTAACTGAGAACTCTTTGTGTAGAAATAGCGCCCCCTCTGGGAGACTTGCTCTACTTTCCTCAGCAGCTCTTCTACCTGATCCTTGTTCTCCACCTCCCTGTTGTTGACCACCTGGTACTGGCCGCTGCACCTCTTTAGAACCTTCAGCAGGTTCTGGTCTCCTTGGACAAACTCATCAATGTCCATGCCTTCCAGCCTGTCTCCATAGGTAAACAGGATCATGGTGTGTTTACAGACACCAGGACACAGAATCTTCTCCAGCATCTGCAGACCCTTCCGCTCCTGCTCAGTGAACCTCCCCAGCTGGACACAGAGGAGGAAGACGTGAGGACCTGGAGAGCTCAGCTCCACGGCCCGCTCCAGTTCAGCCTTCACTTGACCTTCAGACAGCTGGGAACTGAAGAGACCAGGAGTGTCCACCACCGACACTCTGCGACCCAGAACCATAGCACTGTCCTCCTGACTTGTCAGTGTCAGAGGTGTCATGGTGAACCTACAGTCAAACGTCTCCTTGCCCAGGATGGTGTTTCCTGCTGAACTCTTGCCCACTCTCTCCTGACCCACCAGCACCACCCTGAGGCTGTGTTCATTCCCTGAAAACAACAGAGTCTGTTAGAGCTGAGACTGTTTCAGACAGTCTCTGACCAGCAAGGGTCAGCACACACAAACTACACACTTTTTGGTTTTGTTGGCAATAAATAATGGTCCAGACAGAGATCAATGTTTAAATGTTTTATTGATCAACATATTGAATACAAAGCTGATTAAACAAACCAATATATGTTTTTAATTATCACATATGTTCCTCCTATTGGCACTGATCCTTCTCTGCTCTCACCTACTGAAGAACACACTTCTCCTCCATAATCACACTGAACACTCCTGCTGCAGCTCCTCCTACAGCTCCTACTACACCTCCCACTGCAGCTCCTGGTGCTCCTGCTGCAGCTCCTCCTACAGCTCCCACTGCAGCTCCTGGTACAGCTCCAACTCCACCAAAAATTGCACCTACCCCAGCTCCAAGACCAGCTCCACTTGTGGCCCCAACAAAGAGACCAACTCCACCCCTCCTTAAAACCCGGATGAAGGGATTGTCTCGTTCAGCTCTGGACCTGGCTTCACTGGAGCTCATGTTTGGATTTTGCTCCATCAGACGCTTCTTCTCTTCTTCTATGGCTCTCTCTGCCTCTTCAAACATGGTATGGGTGTAGAAGGTTCCTCCGTTGTTCTGGACCATTGTGTTTATTTTCCTGACCAGCTCACTGACCTGAATCATGTCTTGACTAGTGTTGTCAAACAAGTGGTATCCTCCCTTACACTGGCGGACAAACTTCTTCACTGGTTCGCTTCCATTTATTAAATCCTGTATTGAGACTCCAGATCCTCTCACTACGTCCCCATGGGTGAACAGCACCATCATGTAGTTGTTGGCGTCTTCTCCAAACATCTTCTGAAGGATCTTCACTGTTTGTTGTTCTTCTTCTGTGAATCTGTTAGCCTGGATCACAACCAGGAACACATGAGGACCAGGGGCAGAGAACGAGATGCATCGTCCGATCTCCTTCACCACATCTTCTTTCTTTTTCTTGGTGTCATAAAGACCTGGAGTGTCGACAACAGTCAGCTTAAAGCCACCAAACTCTCCTGTTTTCTTCTCACAGTTTTGTGTCACTGATGAGAAAGAGATCTTGGAATCAAACACCTTTTCTCCCAGGATGATGTTTCCCGACTCGCTCTTCCCAACTCCAGTTTTTCCAACAAGAACAATCCTCAGTTCTGGTTCTTCTGGCACTGTTGGAGAAAATACACAACTATTGTCTGTTAAAGAAATAAAACCAAATTCTCACTCTACAGCTGTCTCTTCATTATCAGCAAACACCTGAGATTTCTCAGAACGCATCTTTCAACACAAACACAACACACGTTCAAAGAAGATGCCAAGATGAAAATAAGAACTGGACAACAAGGACACTGTCGTTTGTGAAAGTTCTCATCATTCTGGTCACTTCAGCTTCAGGAGTTTAGAAGTGACCTCTGGATTGGTGGGATTCTCCAGGTGTTCAATCCCAGTTCGTTGAATATCTGACTCAGGAGTTTCTGACCAAATTTAAAGTCGCTCACTTTGATTGAATTCAGCTGCAACTTGGTGATTAAAGGTTCAAGGTACTAATGATGGGAGTGGAACTCAGGACCACATGTCAGGGGGCTGACAGTTGTTCTCAGTGCCTAACCCAGTGGTCCCCAACCTTTTTTGGGCCACGGACCAGTTAAAACATTGTTCAGAATCAGATAATAAATAAAACACAAATTATGTAAGTTATGCATTCTTTCTGTGACCAGTATCGGTCTGCGGCCAGTGCTTTAACCAATAGTTTCTAAGATCCAAAGTGTTCAAATACTTCAAAAACAATTCTTTGTTCATCAGGTGAAAAACAAAACAGAAATAGTTCTAGACTGGACCAAGTATCTAAAAGCCTTAAAGAATCCAATCGATCCAGAATAAAGTCAGACCAAGATCAGAAAAGGAGAGGATCAAGTCTTACAGGGATTTTACAGATGTAAAACCAGGACAAGATCCAGACTGAAGTATCTGAGACCAAGACTTTAGTTGTTGAAGAGTGGTTCCTCCCAGATGAACTCAACAAATCACTTTGTTTGTTCTAATAACAATATACACACAGAGAGGGATATATTAAAGTAGTTTTCAGTTGTTGAACTAATTTTAACGTCAAAACATAGAATTTCTTTGTTTAAACTTTATTTCAATAAATGTTTAATGTCAGGATTTAGAATGTGATGAACCTGAATCCTGTCATCCACCTAACAACAGCAACACTCTACTGCCCCCTACTCTTCAATCACCATCACTACTATAAACGACATCTGGACATTTTCACAGAGTGACGTCACGTGTTGCAGAATACTTTCGTTTTCAGCGTAGAAGAAAACTCCGTGAAGAAAAGACATATTTTAGACGTGAGCTGACAAACGCAGTGATGAAAGTACACAGCAGTAAAAAGTACTACATGTACACACCTTCGACATGTACACACCTTCGACATGTACACACCTTCGACATGTACACACCTTCGACATGTACACACCTTCGACATGTACACACCTTCGACATGTACACACCTTCGACATGTACACACCTTCGACATGTACACACCTTCGACATGTACACACCTTCGACATGTACACACCTTCGACATGTACACACCTTCGACAGAGTCTTAGAGACAGATTTGAGGTTCAAATGCTGGAGGTAACATTTAAATTGACAAACCAACTTTGTTGAAGTGCTGAAGTAAATGTAAAGTAAATGTGAATAAAGTAGTAAAATCTCACCTAGAGTTTGGTACTTGGACGCAGACATGTTTGTTCCTCTTTCTCTTCACTCTCTGTCTCTGCTTGACGAGCTTCTGCTCAGTACTTTCACTTTCCTCTGTTTTTAAACAGGCCTCCCAGTGGCAGGTATGTGGAAGTACAACAGCTGACGGACAGTTCATAAACCCACTCTTCTATATTGACTGTGTCAAATGTTATTTGATGTATTTTACATCTGTTTTTACATCTAAACAATCATCAGAATGTGGACATTTTTTAAATGTGGTTTGTTTCAGATGTAGTGACACATGAAAACCTGCAGTCTGATAAAACACTAACATCTCTCAGCTACAGCTCAGACAAACAGGGATGTTGAACCACTGCATCCATATCAGTGTTATTTGGTGATTTCTTTTTTTGTAATCCTTTATTCATAATTCCCACAGTGACACACACTGACCACTGACCTGCTCTCTCATTGGCTGAAAGTAGCGGCGTTAATGGGCAAGGTTGTCTGATTTGGTCGATGGTAGAGGAGCTCCCTGCTTCATTTAGGGTCATCTTGTTTCCATGGCAACAGTCTCTCTCACTTTTTTTCACACACAGACATAGGTACACACACACACACACACTATGGTTCTGTGTAAAATTAACGTCTCTCAAATAAAAAACCTCTAATAAACCTCTGGTCTGTTTTTCTCTGTTCATTTGGAATTAGGATAATCTAATCTGCTAATCTCTCAGACTGTGGGGTTTCCTGTTTAAAAATGTCCACATTCTGATGAATGTTTAGATGTAAAAACAGATGTAAAATACATCAAATAACATTTGACACAGTCAATATAGAAGAGTGGGTTTATGAACTGTCCGTCAGCTGTTGTACTTCCACATACCTGCCACTGGGAGGCCTGTTTAAAAACAGAGGAAAGTGAAAGTACTGAGCAGAAGCTCGTCAACAAGAGACAGAGAGTGAAGAGAAAGAGGAACAAACATGTCTGCGTCCAAGTACCAAACTCTAGGTGAGATTTTACTACTTTATTCACATTTACTTTACATTTACTTCAGCACTTCAACAAAGTTGGTTTGTCAATTTAAATGTTACCTCCAGCATTTGAACCTCAAATCTGTCTCTAAGACTCTGTCGAAGGTGTGTACATGTCGAAGGTGTGTACATGTCGAAGGTGTGTACATGTCGAAGGTGTGTACATGTCGAAGGTGTGTACATGTCGAAGGTGTGTACATGTCGAAGGTGTGTACATGTCGAAGGTGTGTACATGTCGAAGGTGTGTACATGTCGAAGGTGTGTACATGTAGTACTTTTTACTGCTGTGTACTTTCATCACTGCGTTTGTCAGCTCACGTCTAAAATATGTCTTTTCTTCACGGAGTTTTCTTCTACGCTGAAAGCGATAGTATTCTGCAACTCGTGACGTCACTCTGTGAAAATGTCCAGATGTCGTTTATAGTAGTGATGGTGATTGAAGAGTAGGGGGCAGTAGAGTGTTGCTGTTGTTAGGTGGATGACAGGATTCAGGTTCATCACATTCTAAATCCTGACATTAAACATTTATTGAAATAAAGTTTAAACAAAGAAATTCTATGTTTTGACGTTAAAATTAGTTCAACAACTGAAAACTACTTTTTAATATATCCCTCTCTGTGTATATATATTACTGTGTATATATATCTATATATTAGTTTTTGCTCTCAGATCCTTCAGTCTTGATCTCTGCCCTGTATTTGATCGCGACTCAAATTCGTCAAAAATGTCTAGAGTCATACTGAAAACTGCCTCTTTGTTATATGAAACTGAAAGGAGAAAAGGAGGAGAAGTGTGTTCTTCAGTAGGTGAGAGCAGAGAAGGATCAGTGCCAATAGGAGAAACATATCCACTAAATAAAAAAAAATATTGGTTTGTTTAATCAGCTTTGTATTCAATATGTTGATCAATAAAACATTTAAACATTGATCTCTGTCTGGACCATTATTTATTGCCAACAAAACCAAAAAGTGTGTAGTTTGTGTGTGCTGACCCCTGCTGGTCAGAGACTGTCTGAAACAGTCTCAGCTCTAACAGACTCTGTTGTTTTCAGGGAATGAACACAGCCTCAGGGTGGTGCTGGTGGGTCAGGAGAGAGTGGGCAAGAGTGCAGCAGGAAACACCATCCTGGGCAAGGAGACGTTTGACTGTAGGTTCACCATGACAACTCTGACACTGACAAGTCAGGAGGACAGTGCTATGGTTCTGGGTCGCAGAGTGTCGGTGGTGGACACTCCTGGTCTCTTCAGTTCCCAGCTGTCTGAAGGTCAAGTGAAGGCTGAACTGGAGCGGGCCGTGGAGCTGAGCTCTCCAGGTCCTCACGTCTTCCTCCTCTGTGTCCAGCTGGGGAGGTTCACTGAGCAGGAGCGGGAGGGTCTGCAGATGCTGGAGAAGATTCTGTGTCCTGGTGTCTGTAAACACACCATGATCCTGTTTACCTATGGAGACAGGCTGGAAGGCATGGACATTGATGAGTTTGTCCAAGGAGACCAGAACCTGCTGAAGGTTCTAAAGAGGTGCAGCGGCCAGTACCAGGTGTTCAACAACAGGGAGGTGGAGAACAAGGATCAGGTAGAAGAGCTGCTGAAGAAAGTAGAGCAAGTCTCCCAGGGGGGGCGCTATTTCTACACAAAGAGTTCACGCCCGTTCAATAACAAAACCTCCAGAGTCTTCATCATCCTAATCTTGATCTTCATTGTTGTTCTCTTCATTGTCCTTATTGTTTATCTCATTTTGGAGAGAAAGTGATTCTGTTTGTGACATTTCCTCCCTGCTGTTCTGACTGTGCCTAACCCTGCAGTGGTGCCCCCCTGTGTCCAGTCCTAATCAGACATAAAAGTGTTATTCATCTTTTGACAGTCGGGATGTCCAATAATATCAGCTGATTAATATTATTGGCCTAATATTAGCATAATTATGTAATATCTGTAAGAATCTTTCACAGTTTTTCCTCTGATAATGAAAACCAATAATGCAATGGCTGGACTGAAAAACAGCTGTATGTGAAAGTGAAAGTCACTAGATGATCGGAAATTAAGTGTTTGGACAACATCGGTATATCGGATATTGGCAAAAAGTTAATATCGGACATTCCTGTTCGACCGTGTTTCTGTTTGTTCTGTTCTTCAACCTAAAGGCAAATAAAACTATCTGATAAATCTACTTGGTTTCTTTTCTGTAACTGATTTGTCCTGTGGACTATAGTCTGAGCTACTATTATATGAAGTAAATATAATACAGTTTTAACATAAACCCAACAACTGACAGTCATTTGGTCGTCAGCCACTGTGACAGCAGCTGACACTACAGTCGTCTCCATGGAAACCAGCAGTATGTGTGTGTGTAATGTGTAAAAACATGAACACATATTGAACATGAGTGAACTTGTGAATAAGAACAGACTTGTGATGAACATTTTTTCCAGATTTTTCCAGATGTTATTTATTCATGCAGCATGTGTCTGTGTCATGAATAATATCTGAATACCATACATATGTATGTACGTTACTGTAAACAAATGAAAGTATATAGATCAGTGAAGCACAAATTTAATTTTGACCTTCAGACGCCCCCTTGAGGTGAGGTAGAGTACTGCCTGCCTCTCCTGCTGACTTTCTCTGCACTTTCTTGTACAGCAGGAACAGTTCTCTCCCACAAACAGCTAAAAGGAGCTGTAAGCTGTAGGAGCTAAAAGGTTAGCTTCAAACTACGGGAAGGAAGAGTCGTTCTTTTTAAATGTACTGGTACAAACGAAAAGACTGGCTGTGTGGCTGTCCTGAAAGAATCCGCCATTACTGCTCTCCTCGTCTTTTACTCTCATCGTGTGATAACGTCTGAACTAACTCGGGATACTGTGACCTGAAACATTAACAAAGAAGCCTCAGCGGACAGGAAAGATCAGCCACGCACATTCAAAGCCAGATTTCTTTAAAGAAAATTCTGGAAATTCAACGATCGACTTGGCATTGGATGAACAACGGAGACTAAACATTAGCATCCACAATGCTAAGTGGGGGAAACCCGAGAGATACAACCATGAAATTCATCTATAAGTAAAGGTACGGATAAAATGTTTTTATGGATATGAAGCCTTACCAGGTGACGCTGTTGGATGAACAGTGAAATAAGGTTTGGTTCTTAAAATTGTAAGTCTGACTCCAGAGAAGTCAGTGCCTCGGCAGCCATGAACCTCACTGCACGTCACTGTTCTGGTCTGTTATTGGACAGCAGTTTGGGAGGCGTGGCTACTGTAGGGTTTGTCAGTCGATCAACAGTGAATAAGGTGCAGCCATTGTTGTTCCCACAGAGAAAAATGACAGACCACAACATCAGAAATCCCCCCTTTCCTCTCCCCTTCTTTTCTTTTCTCGGTCTGGTGTTTTTTTGTCAATGAGTCAACACTGCCATCTTTTGGTACTTTTCTGAAATGCATGTGAACTGTCCAAAAGAAAGGTTTTTAAATGATGTCATAAATAAACAAAAACTCTCACAATGAAGAAAATCTTTTCTTCAGATTTACCTCACTGACACAAACTGACCACAAGAGGCAGCAGTGGACCAGTAGCTGCTGTGTCTCTGAGCTTTAGTCACCAACTCTTCTATGGACTTATAGTTTCTGTGGCTGATTTTTTTTTTGCTGTAAAATTGACACTGAGACAGTCTCTGTTTTCGCAGCAGGGGGCGCTCTGGTAAACATTTAGAACTGTTGAGTTTTTTTCTTCTTTTTGTCTTTTTGTCTTTTACGTTTTCAGTCGTAGCTTCTTCTTCTTTTTTCTTTTTCTGACAGGAAATAACACATTTTTAGATCCTCTTTCACCCTGATTATAAGCATGATGTGACCCAACTTACTGTTTCTTTGGTAGGGTGGAGGATGTGGAGACGTACATGGTGGACCCTTGGTCTTCTGTCTGTGGTGTTTACAGGTACGACTTTAACTCAGGTTGTCTAAGACGTGACGTGACTCGAGGCTAAAAACTGAGATTAGGCTCAAATTAAATCAGAGGGGAAAAAAGTATTTAATGGACAAAGAAATGTAAATTCTTATCTGGCTTTTTGGCTCACTTTCAGCTGCTGTAATTCTAGCCAAACACTCAGCTTCAGTCACCTTTATATATTGTAGATGAAATTCATGCATCATATATTGGCTAATTGTTAACTATTTTTACCATCGACTTGTCTTTTATGAACTTTAAGTTTTTCTAACCTTCACTGTTTTTTGACTTTTCCTTCATTAAGTGCATGCTAACCTCGGGGTTAACCACAACCACAGTTTAAGCTAACACTTTCATCCATAATGAAGGCACGTTGTGCTGGTGGTTCTTCTGTGCAGTATGTTCCGTCACAGACGACTGGAAGATAAAGGTTCTAAAGGAGGTCACTGTCTCCAGAGGGGAGGACGCCGTCCTCGGCTGCTCCCTCATTAATCTTGGACAACAGCTCTTCTCCGAGGACATCCTTGTGCAGTGGCTCGCCAGAGATCCAGAAACGTCTCCTTTTATCAGCTGTTCCATTAGTCAGCAGTCGACTCATCAGGATCTCAGAGACTGTTTGACTCCTGCGGGGAAATATTCGCTGACTGAAGACCTGCAGCGAGGAAACCTCTCTCTCCGTATCAGGAGTGCACAGTTTCAGGACCC
>NC_024319.1:3549653-3560195 GCF_000523025.1 Cynoglossus semilaevis | reverse complement strand
TGAGCAGATCGAGCTTCATGTAGGTGAGTTTGTCCTGACGGTGACTTCATCTCAGGGTTTGTGAACCTGCTCAAACCCCGACCACCTGACAGTTAGGGACGCAGTGATTCCCAACCACACAGGGAAGATTATCCAATATTGCTTAATTGGGCTGAACTGTTATTGCAGAACAATTAAATCATCCTTCGCTAGATGGCTATGGACAATTTAAAAAAAAAAGATAATCAGAGCTGTTTGTGAGTGTCTTTCTTCAATTATATCAGTGTTGTTTTTATCTAAACAGGATGAGATTTTAGTCAATTATGAAGTCATTTAAACTAAAAGATTACTTTTTGTGAGATTTTTGTTTGGTGGTGTGCTGTGATTCAAAGATTAGATCTAAGGCTCTTCTAGATGACAGTCATGTCTTCTGACCTTCAGGTCAGCCCAAGATACTGAGTCTGACTGTGGAGGAGACCGGCACCAGCCAGAACGCCTCCAGGTGGCTGAAGTGTGAAGCGGAGGGAAACTCACGGCCCAAAATTGTGTGGCTGACGGCCTCAAGGATGAAATCAGAAAAAAAGGCGACCGAGTCCTCACCTGATCAGTACCGAGTCATCAGCTCGGTGCCGTATCCTGAGGATGGAGAGGAGCTAACCTGCAGGGCGGAGAACGAGCTGGGCCACGTGGAGAGAACCCACCTGACCAACCACACACCGCTAATACCGTTAGCTGTGTGTGGTGCCTGCCTTCTACTGCTGCTGCTGCTCTCTGCAGGGGTGACAGTGTACTGCAGAAGAAAGAAAGGTGAGGTCAAGCAGCACCGCCTCCATCATTAACTACAAATACGTCATTTTTGTGACATCACTGCACTGAGATTAAGATAAACCATTCAAATGCTACCGACTTTTTAAAATTTTTTGTAAATGCGAAATGAAAGGGTATTTTGACCTTTTGGCTTTCTAATATTCTATCTTTTAAAAGTAACGTCTTTTTTTTTCTTGCAAAGCCTCAGAAGTGACAGCAGTCGAGGCTGCTATTTATGAGAAGGCTGGTAAGTTTCACTTCTGCATCTTTGATGGTCCGCCTATCGATCATATACAGTATTTGTGAAATGGTTGTGTTAGCAGCAGATATGCCGTTAACAGGCGCCAAGCATGTGGTTCCTCTGGGCATGTTGTTTGTTTCTGTTTTTTTCACCTTTTTCTTTTATATTTATTTGTTTTTTGGGGGGGGGGTGCAGGAGGTGAAGGGGTTCAGGGCCGTCAGCTGCCAACATCCAGCAGCAGAAACAGTGAGTCATTGATTTATACTGCCATCACTGCGCCTGGCTCCGCCTCCTGTAAGTCCTTGTTTACTTTCAACCACAGTCCACAAACTGCTGAAAACAAAGCATTTATGGCTAAGTGTTAGCCAAGAGTAGCCATGATGGCTCAACGCTAGCTAATATGGCTAAGATTTAGTGACTAGTTCACATTTGGTCAGGGTTTTGAATCAACTTCAAAATGTAATTTAGTTTTTGTTTTAATATTCTTCCCTCTAGCGCCATCTGTAAATTTCCAGAAGCATCATGAAGCAGGTGAGGCATGCTTTAGCTGTTAGCTGTCTGTTAGCTGTCTGTTAGCTGTCTGTTAGCTGTCTGTTAGCCGTCTGTTAGCTTTCTTTTCTTTTTCAAACAAACCCAAAAACATTTTGTCACTGAGAGTGACGGTGGTGATGGAACTGTTTCCAGGTATTGTTTACTCAGGTGTCAACCTGAATCCGCAAGGACACGCCCACTGAGGACATGCCCGCAGAGGACACACCCACCGAGGACACGTGGGTCATGTGATGATGTTTGTTTTTAACTGTGAATAAAGACATTGTCGGTGAAACCACAGCAGGTTCTGGTTCAAGTCTCATTTGAACTAAGTTTCTCCTCAGAGTGACATTTTGTTTAATAAATGTTGTCAATAGGTTTTAGTGATTTTAATTAGTAATTACACTCTAAAAAATATTTTCTCCCTGAACAAAAACACACTTTTAACCATTTGGATAGTTTTGTAGGTAAAACAAAACAGAAATGTTTCTGGTGCGCACCAGGAAGTATCTTGTGCTCACTAGAAAAGTTCCTTTTTTTTTTCATGTCCCTTTAGGGACTTCGAAGTACAATAACATTTAAAGTCACTTTTATTAAACATTGATACATTTTTTCCAACAGTCACAAGTTTTGGTTAAAAACTAAAACTTTTAAAAGTTTTTTTTAAGTCAATTTTTTTATGAATCAACATTTTGGCAAACTTTTTTGTTTCTTTATTTAAATCAACAAATGAAAAAATAATAAAAGAATATATTATATATAATATATATATTTAAATAACTGGTACTTCAACAACAGTGGTAACAGGGTTTTTTCAACATTTTATTTAGTTTCTGGACATTTGCTTCATTTTCTGCCATATGTTTGACATTTGACTCTCCTTCTGTTTTGTCTGTAGCATAAAAAGCCTTCACACTGACATTTGTTGAAAAAGAAATATTTACAATAAAAATGCACACAAAAAAACCACAAAACAAAAATAAACCTGCAGATGAAACAGGAAGAAAATCTTCTTCTTCTTTACATAAAAAATATTTTTTCCCTGCAGATGAAACAGGAAGAAAATCTTCATTTACATAAAAAATATTTTTTCTAGATGAATCACACAGAGTGAAGATGCACCGAGGTTTTAGACACGTGTGACATGAGCCGACTTTAACCTGAAGCTTGTTTTTGTTACATTGACAATAATAACAGTAAATAAATAAACAGGTAAAACATTTTCTGCCGGAGAAATATCGACTCACTGAAAAACAATCCTGTGTTTGACTTTGTAATCGGACCGTCACCTACATCGACCCTGGACGTATCAATGTCTCCACCTACTTTTCGATGATAGATCTTTATTAATGCATTAATACAGTTCCCTTTGGGAAAATTACATTTGGTTAAAATGGGTGATTTTTTTATGTGTTTATTTTTTTTAATAAAAAGTCACAGATCGAGGTTCATTTTTCTGAGTTAACATCAGGTCATTTTAGACACAGACAACGAATGTATTTTTATACATTTATTTAGGCAAATACTGTACCACATTTTCCCATTTAAACCTTCATTTCACACATATAACGTTGACACTAGAGGGCGCTGTGACCACCTTACTGTGATGTTTACACTGTAGAAGTGTCTTAAAAAGAAGAAGATATTTAGAGCAAACACTTTGTGAATGTTTGACTCTAAACTCGACAACTAAAATAAGAATTTGTGGATTTTCCTTGAAGACGCTGACTTGTCTGGTTTTAATACGTTTTTTTTTTAGGTCAAAGCTTTAATCACTGAACAGGAAACAGGGTCTCAATGTTAGCTTAGCATAAACTGGTAACGCTTAAATAGATTGTTAACAATATTTAAAAATACTTTTATATAAAATAAAAAAGAATCATAAAACAATGATATGTAAAAGAGCAAAGAGATAAATATAAATACAAATAAACAGTTTCCTTCTGTAAAATCAAAGTGATTTTATCTGACCGTGACAGGTTCTGACGTGAGCGTACGCTTATCACCTCTGTGCTCCTTAGTTTCTGCCCATGATATTTTACCGTGCATGAATCAGGCTAACCCTTGTTCTGACAGTTGATTGGTTAAAACTTTGACGAAGGAACGGGAGTCAACACATTTGTTTAGGGTTGAAAGATTTTCTCAGTATAAATGTTTCGTTCGTTGCGATCATTTTATTCTGTGATGTGGTGGTTTTATTTCTTGCACCTTTCAGAATAACAAAAAAGATAGGATTTGTCTGTGCTTTTATTCTGAAGCTAACTAACAAATGATCTGTTAAAACATTATTGTCCGTCTTCTCGAACACTGCCCTTCCTTTGGTCTGAGGATTTGACTTTGACTTTGTCAGACGTTAATGTTTTTACCATTTTACTGCAGACCGACTCGTTTCATCAACAAAGTCTGAATCACATTCACTTGTGTCGTAAGATCATAAGATGGCATCTCTCCACTCACTTAAACTAATTTCTAGCCAGTACATTATTTTGATTTGTATTATTCTCTGGCGCCCCCTGGTGAACTCTCCCAATATCGTTTCGTGTTTATTGGTGTACAAACTACTTTAATATGTATCAAGGTATTTATTTTGTGACATTTTTAAACAGTCTGTGTAAAGGGTTGGATGTTTAAAGCACCCAGGACCTTTTTTTATTTGCGTCCTGTTTCTTTTTTTTTTAAACACCAGAGAGTAAATACGTTGGTTCAAAAGCAGCATCTGGACTCAGTAATTCTAAATCTTTGTGTCTTCCATCATCACAACAAAATGTCAGCAGAACCACAGGAAAGCCAACATGCAACTAAAGTATCGGAGCACCCTCTGCTGGACCAACTAAGCACTGCTCCCCTTTCTGGGTGTCACTGCTTCAATTGTCTGTATGTTAGATTAAATGTTTCACAACTCTTACTTATACTTTGTAAGTAAAATAAATCTTGGACTTTTGAAAATAAAAGTCAACGTTTAAAAAAAAAGTCAATTGAACTTTTTTTTTAAATGTTTGTTGTCATTAATATTTCAGGTTCCTCAAAGCATATTTCCCCACGACCGGAGACAGCAGTTAAACCACATCTCACACTGCCCCCTGTTGGATGGCGAGGCAATTATAGGAGTTTTTTGCATTTCTTAAGGCAAAAATTTGACAACCCAACACCTACACCCTCACCTTCACCTTCATTTGCCAGCTCTGACACACGTTTGAATTTTATTTTGTCCATCGGTCGAAGCTCATTGGTTGAGAAGTTTTCTGTAAACAGATTTGTTGTTTTGCGTCTGCCCCTGTTACTGACAGAATGTTATTGGTCTGTTTATGTTGCTGTCAGCAGAACGCTGCTGTGCATGCTCTCAGTCACACTGTTTGGACTGTTGTACTTTAGCATGCTTGTTTTTAGCGCCCTGAGTGTTGTTTTTAGCATGCTAACAAGGTCACTGGCATGTGCACGACTTCCTGTTGGATGCCCGGCTTTCACACCAGTACGACAGTGACAATTTCAACAGGGGCAGATTAGCATGTTAGGCTAACAGAGCCATACTGAGCATCGATTCACAGTCAGACAAAAAGGTTTTTAAAAAAACCTTTGATTGGTCTGCCTGCAGTCATCAGTGATGTAAAAACTCATAAAAAACATTTTGTAACAAACCAAGGTAAATTCATACAAAAACGCACACAAAAACACTGTCAGGGCTGTTTTATGGCACATGACACGCAGAGGGCGCTGTCCTTCAGCAGTGAAACAAACAAAAGCTAAAGGCTTTTCAGAGAAGGTAATGTGAAGCAGCGGGAATTCTGGGTAATACAGCACGACTGTGTGTGACTGCACTAAAAGCATCAGTTGATGATGAATCTGCCGGACAGGTCACATGACGTGGTCACATGAGGGTCAGATATGTGAACAGGAGCACCTTTGAGACTGACCTCTGATTATAAACATTAAAATCAAGTAGAACCTTTTGATGACCAGCTTCTGTTACCTCTAATCAGACTTTTCGTCCATGTGGTTGCCGGGCAGAAAAACACCGTGGGTGCAGATACAGGCGTAGCCGTGGCGATGGTCACAGAGCAGAGTGCAGGCTTTTATACAGAGGCACCTGAAGGGGGAGCAAGAGGGGTCATTAGAACAATCTTCATTACATGACTGAGAATCACATTTTGTCCGACTGTCAGTGAACATCTCATGAAACAGCTGACTTTCGTTGTCTGAGCCAAAGCTACCTGTGGGATGAGGACCACAGGAGGCGCTGTAGGACGTCCACATGTTAATAGCCATCAGGAATGTGGCAATGAAACCAAACGCCTGAAGAAAACAAACATTTGTGATACTTCACAGACAATGCTCGATTTATGGCTAACCTTTTTTTGTCTTTACACATTTTGGTGCATATTTACATATTAACCATAACCCATTTGGTGTGTTTACCTACCGATCCAGCTGCCAGTGCTGAGACGTTGCCGCCCTTCACTGCAGCAATGATGGAGGCGATGAGGATGAGGACGGTTCCAAAAGAGTAATGAAAGAACTCCTGAGGCAAAGAGAAAAGGTCACATGACCGTAATGTAAAATCAACCTGTTGATTCTCCATCTTTAAATAAAGTCTTCTGGGCTGCTTGTCAGCTTTGGTCCAATCAGAACAGGACTAATGTATGCTGTTGCTCACCGTCAGGGGCCAGTTGATGCAGGGCATCTTGGTCTGCAGCCTGAACAGGTGCATGAGGAAGAAAACCAGGAAAACAACAAAGAACCACAGGGTCACGACCTCAAAGTACTGGAAGGCATACCAGTTGGGCCAGCCACGGGCACAGTGCACGCAAAGGAAGGCGATCAGCAGAGCAAGCTGGGAAAAACACAGAAAAGTACAGGTAAAGTCCCAAGATAAGAATGAAAACATTTGGCTAGTGTTGCTAACTGTTAGCAGTTATTATTATTGGGATTCTTGGACCCATTCCATTGTTAATTGTCGGTTATGTTTGTGTTTCGGCCTCCCCTTTTATTTTTTCATTTCTACGCTATTTTTCTGTATAATTGTGTAGGGTTCTTTTCAGCTATTTTTCTGTATAATTGTGTAGGGTTTTTTTAAATTATTTCTTAGCTCACTTTAATATTTATAATTGTTTTTGCTGTCGTCAATAGATCGATGCATAAAGAGTATTCAGTTTAGCAGTGATGCTAACGGCTCCTGGACACACGGTGTGAACACACGCGCTTATTTATCAATGTTCAGTCCGATTTAAACGTCGGTCGTAAACGCGGCTCCACCAGGATTCTCACCAGTTGTCCCATCTTCAGCAGACCCGGGATGGTCCGGGTGTAGCCCATGTTGAGGACACCGTCACCGGAAGTCCTCGTGTTGGTCGAACTGTTGGTGATGACGGTGTGCGACATGTGTACGGTTCAAAACCGTGGCTTTAAAAAAACCCTGAAAACTCCAGGATAAACTCTGACGTTTCGAAAGAAGGTAAAGTGAAAAAGAAGAAAATCGGCAACAGCAACATTAATGCCACGCCCAGCCAATACGCACCGGAAACACACGTAGGAACACACTTCCTTTGAGAAGTTTCACAATAAAATTGCAATGGCACAAGGAAATAAAAGACATGAGAATGGAATTACCCAAACAAATGGTGACATTGTAAAAAAGTAAATACTTTAATAAAATAAAATAAAAAAATCTCGTTTTGTTGAAAACATTGATACTCGCTGAACATGCTTTATTCACTTTATTCACTTCAGACAACTAGTGGACAGACAACCTAATGCTGTTTTATGTCGCCTGAAGATTATCTGCCAGTACACAAAGGTATTATGAAGTAAATTAAAAACACACCGTTTGTGCAAAACAGACCGACTCATAAACACCAGCTTTCTGACGCGAGTCTTCAGGCCTCGGGCGAACATTAGCGACAGGGGGCGCTCACAGGGTTGGTCATCAAACCTGTGTGTGACTGAACATTTCCTCAGCTGTGATAAATAGATAAGTATATTAAGTAACTAAGGGAGACACTGTCTGAAGGAGCTTAAAATAAAATACACAGTCACACACACACAGTCACACACACCATGGCTGCTGATCTGATCGTCCTGTTGTCTCTTGTCACAGGTGAGACATCTGATTTTCTTCATGTTACTGTTTTGTTTTTTGCACACGAACTTTGTGGATCAATATCACTGGATCAGTCAAATTTTTAAAGGTAAAGTGGACCATTTTAATCCAGTCCATGTGTAGCCGTTCTCTGTGTTAACTCTGATGAATTGAAAGTCAGAAATCAGAATTTTAATATCATGTTAATGATTGTAAATCAAAGTTTCCAAAAAAGCTTTTGGTCTCACGTGAATTAAGTCTTATATTAATATTTCTAAATGTTCTTCGTCATTTTCTTTAAACCCACTTTTATTCCAGTGGATGTTTTTGTTTTTACATTAGAGGAACCAACAGAATTTACAGTGAGTCACACCGCCTTAAAATAGATCAACATTAGAACAAAAACACATTAATGTACAACAGATAAAGAGCTTCAAAGCCAATAACAGCTTAACAGAGAAAACAGCAACAAAAAAAAAGTATTCAAGTAAAGCACTTAAATATTTCATTTTCTGACCCGAGTTAAAAGTTCCAGATTTTATGAAATGTGTTTGATGCCGTCACATCTGAGGTCACCTGACTAAGCTGACTCCACCCCCTTCTCTCAGTCCTGGGCAGCTGTGCGGACGACGGCTGGTCGATGAACGTCCAGTCTGAGGTCCGTGCCATTGATGGTTACCCTGTGGTGCTGCCCTGCACCTTCAGCCACCCACAGCATTCCCAGCATTCCTCGCTGCAGGTGCTGTGGCGTCTGGGCCATGGCCAGGGAGCCACCGTTCTGTTCCACTGCACCAGTCGGACGGGGGCCTCGGCTTGTGAGCCAGGGCCCCATCAGGACCAGCGGTACCGACTGGAGGGGAACCCACGGGAGCACGATGTTTCACTACGCATCAACAGTGCCACCCTGCAGGACAACGGGCGTTACTACTGCCGGGTGGAGGTGCAGGGCCGGGAACATGTCAGCTTTGAGGACAAGATGGGGACCCGGCTGAGGGTGGAGGGTCAGGGTTTTTTTGTTTGTGTTTTGAATATTAATAAAAATATTAATATTTTTATTTTTGCATTTGGAAATTCTAGACCAAAGGTGGTAGTTATCTAGTTATCTAGTTATCTAGTTATCTAGTTATCTAGTTATCTAGTTATCTAGTTATCTAGTTATCTAGTTATCTAGTTATCTAGTTATCTAGTTATCTAGTTATCTAGTTATCTAGTTATCTAGTTATCTAGTTATCTAGTTATCTAGTTATCTAGTTATCTAGTTATCTAGTTATCTAGTTATCTAGTTATCTAGTTATCTAGTTATCTAGTTATCTAGTTATCTAGTTATCTAGTTATCTAGTTATCTAGTTATCTAGTTATCTAGTTTTTCTAGTTTTTCTAGTTATTCTAGTTTTCTAAACTAGAAGTCTATTTATTCCATCTATATAAATATTTTGTCTTTCCTCTTTTGATCTCTTCCTGTTTTGTCAGAATGATCATCTTTCCTGTTCCTCTCTGTTCCACAGCACCGCCAAAGATTCTGGCCCTGTCAGTAGGGGGAAGCGATGAGTCCGGTTACACAGCTCTTTGCCGGGTCCAGGGTTCCCCACTTCCCGATGTCCAGTGGTTGGGTCCGGACGAGCTCTTGGAGGGTTCTGCTGTGGTTCCGCTGACTCAGGGAACTGTGGTCCACTACCACACCGTCAGTCAGCTGAGAGGTGTTGCGGTGGGGCAGCACTACACCTGCAGTGCCTCCAACCCTCTGGGCAAAGACCAGGCCACGCTGTACATCCTTAGACCCCACTCACCCCCGACAGTGGGTCGGACTGCACCCCCCGTCCTGTTGGTGCTGCTGACGGTGTCCATGATCGCAAAGCTCGTCCTGCTAGTGGGTGTAGGGGCGTGGTTGGTGAGGGGCGGAGCTTTTTGGTGGGTCAGCTGCTTGTGGAAATGAGCTAAAATCCTTAGTTTTACTTTGGTTCTGAACATTCTTTGGGGCAGAACACTGACTGAATTGTAAAGACGTTTCAATAAAAGGCAAACATTAAGTCTTAACAAGAATTTCCAATTTATTAAGAGAAAATAATGAAGCAAGAAAAAAAAACAACCCAACACTCGAACACACCATAAATATAACAACAGTAGGTGCTAAGAAAAAACACGAGTATGTCACTACTGATTGGAGCCTTTCTCTAATCAGACTCAGCTTCTCCAAACAAACACCTAAAACCAGTCATCTTTATATAAACATCATCATAATTTACATGTCTGTAAAAACCACGGTATGAGTTGCATACAATCCCCTGATTATTAAAATGAATTAATAAAATGAGCTGCGATGCTGCCATCTAGTGACCGGAGGTGTGTTTATCGTTCATAATGTCCGGTTCGTGTGTTGTGAAGCGTTTTTGGAGAAGCTGGGTTGAGAGAAGTAAATGATTTTAGAACGAGTTACTGAAATAAAAGTCCTTTTTCAGAGCACCGAGGCATCTGACTGGGCCGAGGCCGCGGCATTAAACTATTTTAGGGCAAACATCATGTGGTGAAACCCAGGCACTGCGTTATAGGGTTTTTATTGTCAGAGGAAAAACCGATAACGATTCTTACAGATATGACATAATTATGCTAATATCCTGCCGATGATATCGGTGGGCCAATATCGTCAGACGTCCCTGGTTTGTGGATGTCTGGACCAGTGTGCTGGACTATCGGACTACACAGGGAAGAACTCTGGTCTCTTGTAGCACACAGGGCGTGCAGATTGACAGCACTCCTCATCTCTCCATCTGAACGAGCTCAGACTCATGATGGTGCACTGGCCCTCGTTCATTTCTCCGGGTTCGCCCTGGGCCCAGTTGGTCTGAGCGACGGGTTCCTGGTTCAGCCAGTACCATTCGCCAGTCTGAGAGCGGCGGCGCGGGCCGGGCCCCAC
>NC_024319.1:3533298-3549086 GCF_000523025.1 Cynoglossus semilaevis | reverse complement strand
CCTTCTTCCATCATGTGGTGAAACCCAGGCACTGCGTTATAGGGTTTTTATTGTCAGAGGAAAAACCGATAACGATTCTTACAGATATGACATAATTATGCTAATATCATGCCGATGATATCGGTGGGCCAATATCGTCAGACGTCCCTGGTTTGTGGATGTCTGGACCAGTGTGCTGGACTATCGGACTACACAGGGAAGAACTCTGGTCTCTTGTAGCACACAGGGCGTGCAGATTGACAGCACTCCTCATCTCTCCATCTGAACGAGCTCAGACTCATGATGGTGCACTGGCCCTCGTTCATTTCTCCGGGTTCGCCCTGGGCCCAGTTGGTCTGAGCGACGGGTTCCTGGTTCAGCCAGTACCATTCGCCAGTCTGAGAGCGGCGGCGCAGGCCGATCCACACGTCGTCTTCACTGCCGTTCATCGCCTTCTTTATAATGGAGTAGATGTGTGGCACTTCTTCAGACTTGGAGAAGCTGACCAGATCCAGACCCTCTTTTCGACAGAACTGAACGGACGCGGCCCAACTGTGGGCAACATCTCCTAGGAGTAAACGCTCTGGAACCAGGACGCAGCCCCTGAAGTCTGAGGGTCAGAGGGAGAGAGACGCTGAAGTTACTGGTGATTAAAACAAAGTCACTGGTCACATGATCAAGTACTTCCTGTACAGGGAGGAACTGCAGGAAGTGACCATGAGCTCCGGGCCAACCTGCAGCTCAGTTACTGAACCTTTACTTAAAAAAAATTGAACAAGTTTTCATTTTAAAAAGAATAACAGTTTCATATCCACAGTGAATCTAGATTGTACCAGGAACTGTTTCTGTCAGTTTTATGTAAAATTGCTCCACCATGTTTCCACATCTTTCAAGTTGGACCTCGGTTCTTTACCTGGAATTCTGCTGATGATGGTTGCTGGAACTCCAAATGAAGAGGTGTTGGAATGTCCTAGAAAGTAGAGGATCATTTTGGAGGATTGGTGCCACACCACGTTCCTGTTTGGCTGTGCACTCACTGCTGCCCACATGTAGTCCGTCCCTGTCAGCTGCTGCCAGTTTGGATCTACTAGAGCAGCGTTTCCATGGCGAACTCTTTCAGTGTGATTCTTGTGGACCACCATCACCATCTCGTTCTCCATGTTTTGAATGCTGTTGATTATAAAGCAGGAGGCGAGGTCCGTCTGTGGGACCAGGCTCAGAAGGAAGCCGGGTCTGTAGAGGACAGCCGCATCGTATCCGTCCAGCCATGGTGTTTCTGGTACATAAGGAGACGGAGTGTTGGAGGTTGCACCGGATAAAATAAATGTTTCCCCAACAGTACCGTTGGCCAGAGCAGGGGGGACGAGGAAGGGGAAGCTGTCGTTTTTGGCGGGTAACAGTAACGTCTGCAGCATCCCACAGGAACAGCCGTCCCTGATGGCACATGAGTGAGAGAAGAGCACGGCCACCGGCTGGTCAGACATCAGAACTCCACCCTGGTTCTCCTGTGTGACCAGCACCTGGCCCACGGCCTCAGGTTCAAGCTGATATACTGTAGTTTCTAAGCCTTTAATGGTCACCGTGGTCCGCTCCTGAGCACTGACAATGACCAGCTTGAATGGTCTTCTCTCTGTCACCGCCATGGACATGATGTCGGTGGTTCCGGGGATGTGAGGCACTTGTGGGATCATGTATTTTGTTCCCAGTTCGTGAACTGGTAAAACCAGCGCCAACTGTAGGCTGCTGCTTCTGAGGCTGAGGGCGTTGACAGTGATCAGATCGCTGCTTTTGACCATCGCCATTTTGAAGGATGGAGTTTTGCTCAGCTCCATATCAATGTTCATGGAGTACTCCTTGAACTGCCCAGCGCTCAGGCTCTCAGTTATGTCAGTGTAGTACCTCATTTCAATGGTGATGGTGGCATCCTTTATGGCTGTGATCTGGATACGGTTGTCAGGTGGAACTGGGTGATAGAAGGCAATGTTCTCGGGAAATGCAACAACAAACCTACGCCCCGTGTGGGTGATGGCAGAACAATCTGGGAGAAAAAGCAGAACCAGATTAACCAATAAAACAAGGCCTACCGAAAAGTAACTCTGAACCTTCTAGACTTCAAGGTGAAGTCTAGAAGGTTCAGAGTGGCTCCCGCCGCCCCGTGTCTGTCTTCTGTTTGTGTTCGGTTCACCTGAGCTCAGAGTCGCCACCAACAGGATGTGAAGGAGCAAGGGAACCATATCGACACCAACGATTCGCCTGGAAGAAGAAGGTGGAGTCAGTCTGGTGTCAGGTTCAACACACTTATTTTTCTATTTTTTATGATAAAGTTGTTCAGCTGCTGCTGGAATCAAACCGCTGACATTTGACCTTCGTTTTTGGTGATAGATCATTTGTAATATTTCTGACTTTTGTGTGTGTGTGCATGACTTGTTTGTTGTGTTTGTGTGGTGTTTATGCATAAATTGGGAATTAATGAGTCAAACTTTAACAACAAAGCTGATTTCGAGCACACTTAAATGTCATTTTAATTCAACTGAAGAGGATTCTGAAATGTTTCCATTCGATTAGTGACAGACGCATGTGTGACAAACAACGATTGCCACATTAATTGGTGAGATACGTGAACATCAGAGAAACAGGAAATGATTTAGAATTAGAAATAAAAACTATTAAAACGATCTCCAACGACTGAGGAAAATATTCAACAACAAAAATAAGTAAGAATCTTACCTACTCGTTCTTCTTTTCTTCTGTCCCTTCACTGCGTCTCTTTGGCTTCTTTTATGAGACAACATTTGTTAGTCAAATGAAGTCGACTGAAGACGTTTGCATGAAGTCCGTCTCCTGTCCCCGTCTCCCTTTTCTTTTTAAGCCTAAAACTTCTTAAAAAAAAAAGGTTGACAAACAGAACCGTTTTTATAGAACTGCATTCAACATAATGTTTGACAGGAAGTCCATCAGATACGCTAGGGACCAACATAATGTTTGACAGGAAGTCCATCGGATACGCTAGGGACTGTTTAGTTCCACTGATCAGTAGGCAAGGTGGAACTGTTTTCACAAAGCAGAGGAACTGATTAAGATTTTCACTCAACTTTGAGCACAACGTCACAGTGAAGAGAGAAGGTCCTTGGTTTTATTAGATGAAAATTTCATTAATTCATTTGAAGAACAGGTCAAAAATTGTAATAGCAGAGAGCATACAGTCATGTGTTTAGGTGAGCTGCTGGGAGTTTTTTTTTTTCTTTCACTTTGAAAGTCAAATGACTCTCAGCTGCACTGACACTGACCTCATCGCCTCAGAAGAACGATGATTGATGATTGAATCTAAAGTCAATGTCATTATTTTTAATAATAGTAGTCGTAGTAGAAACAACAACAACAATAATAATAAAATAATAATAGACATTATTGTTATTATTAATATTATTATTATAAGTCACGTGATACACCATTAAACCTGAGTAAAATTACATATGTCTGATTCTGAAAATAAAAATGAAAAAAGATAAGGGTTTCAATTCAAACATTCTGGTGTAATTCGTGTCCTTATCAAGTTGGCCACAGGGGGGCACTACATAGATATAAAGAATTATGAAGCGTTTTTCTGTCGGCTATTGGAGCTGTGGAAACCCAAGTCCCCTGTTGTTTGATCTGCTTATTACACCACACAACAATCTTGTGACAAAATAGAATCTGGTTTAACATGTTTAATGTCTTTTCAACAGTATTTGGTCATTAAACACGTCAGGGACACGACGACTTTATCAAAGACTATGAGGGAAAATGAACACTTTCTCCTTCCATTTCCTCTTTTCATTTTATTAACAATGTAGTTTCTGTAGTTTTTATTTGCCCCACTTCCTGCCTTTCTGCCTAATAACAATTGAACTGAGCGGTAAAGCAATAACTGTTGAACATTTTTTATACATAAAACAAAACTGAAAAAAAAAATGAATAGAGGAGAGGGGCTGAGGTTCAGCCAAAGGTGAAGCGAAGGTGACGTTTAACATCCACGTCATAGCTTTCAGTCGTACACATTTATTAAACTTCCTTCTATTGTGAATATAATTTATAATAGCTACGTGCTAGCCCACATAAGGCAAACATGGTAATTAGTTCAGTTCATGAAAGAATGAACATTACAGTCAGCTGAGAGGCAAAAGGTAAGATGGTAAAATAGACAAACAAACAAATAAAAAAGTGGTTAATAACAAGCTATAAGTTGTAGCCATAACGTGAAAACGGGTAAAAATGACAAACCAAAAGAAAGCTACATTGGTAAACAGAGAAAGAATGTTAACTAGAATGTTGGCAGGTTAAACAAAACTAACCAAACTTATTGTCGAAAGAAGAGAAGAACTTATGTTTTTGTTTTTTGTTTTTGGTGAGCAGGGAATAAATAATCAAATGTTTAAAGAAAGAACATAAAATTTCGACAAACTACAGGTAAGAGTCGTAACAGTGCTACTAAATTGACTACAAAAGACAAAACCAGAAACGTCGGCTGTAAATATCTAGAAATTAGCTTTGAGCTGAAGAACATTGACGAGAGCGATTTCAATAAAGCGGTTTCCTGGATCAGGGCAGACTGGTCGTGAACGAGCACGGCTCCTCGTGGACGCGCAGAAAGCAGTTGAGTTGATGAACCAGAATCATCAGAACATGAGAAGAGAGCAGAGGAACATGGAGGAGGAAGAGCACGGGCAGCAGATGAGACCTCTGCTCCCTTCTGTGAGTTCTCTCGCATTTGTTTGATTCTTTTCGCTTTAATTCTTTCTCAATTTATTCTTTTTTTCCCGCTGTTTACGCGCGGGGCTGACGAACCACGCGCTGCCACGGACTCGTGTTTGAGCACGAGTAGAATCGGCGGTTCTGTCCGGTCTCCGTGACGGTTCTGAAAAAAAGATGTGCGGTTCATAGCGGGCTGAAAAGGTCGGCGGAGAAAGTTTTAGAAGCTTCCTGTTGGTTAGCATCCGAAAGAGCAGCTGGTCAGGAAGAAAAGTGATGATACGTTGCTCGTCCTAAGAAGGAAACTTTTACGAAACCTGTTTGTGAAAATGAGCGATTCACCGTTCGGGAAACCGTTTTCACCAGCTAAAAGGTCATAACATCAGAGTGAAGATGTTATGTGCTCGTGGTGACACGTTTCATCGTTCGGCTTGTATTAGATTCATATAGTACTGCATTTTCCTTCCTATACAATACTCCTGTTCATGGCTTTTTATACCCGCGCCGCCTGAAAAAAAAGAGATCAGAATGACACAAATATAGTTACTTAAAGTCACTGTTTGTTTAAGGTAAGTGGCCGTGCATTTTGGTTTTGATGAGCTGTGAGCAGAAGTAACTAAATTTGAATGAATAGGGTTTGTCTGAAGCAGAGACACCCAGGGGCGTTCATAAAGATGAAATAGACCCGGAGTTACCCACCCTCAAAATGGCCTACTTCACATCTGCGTGTTGTCAAGGAAACACTCGTATGGGTTAAATAAACGCTGTAATATTTGGTTAGACAAACTGTAAAAAGAAACGCTTGGAGCTAACTTAAGGTTATGTTGCTAGAATTTAGCCATTCTTTTGTTCAAAGTCATTTAATGTATTAAAAAAAAAGGTTAAAGTCATTAGCCTGTCTCAGTAATAGCTAAAAGTCAACTTAGAAGTAGGTAAACAACATGCTAAACATATGATTTATACTTAACTTAAACTATAACATCAAACTGAACCGTAGTTGTTGTCGTCCATTATGTTGTTGTGTCAAATAGTCAAACCTAAAGTTTACTCAATCTTTGAGAAAACAAAGATTTAGAAAAGATTTAGAAAAGTTTGACAAAATATAAAGGAAATTGTAACATTTTAGCCAAAAATAACATTTTTTTTATACTGAATGTTCGCCACATAACATTTTAGCCAAAAATAACATTTTTATACTGAACGTTAGCCACTAATACCTAAACGTTAGCTTAGTAATAGACGCAGGAGGACTGTTTAAAGTTTGTGCCCTGATTACAATAAAACAAGTAAAAGTTGTTCAGTTTCTAGACTAGGATTGCTGTAACTAAGCTAACAGTACAAATGAACTATGCTGTGAATTTAGTTATGCTATTTTAGCCAAACTATGGGTTAAAGTAGGAGAGAAAAGGCCAGAATGTAACTGAGCGTTAGCGTTGTTGTGAAGTGTAACTGTAGAGACATGGTGTGGGAGGAGTTCAAAACGCAAAGACTCTGACAGACACAGAGTATCAGTGTGAGCGTGAGTGGTGTTAAATGTTAGCACTGTGGCAGCATCGGCGTCTCTGGAGGTTAGAGTTGACGTCAGCTGAGTCTCAGGAGGACGTTTCCACCACATCCTGTCTGTCTGCAGGGAAACGGCACAAGAAGAAGAAGAAGAAGAAGAAGAACATAAAGAAGAGAGTGTTCTGACACTGTCTGTGTGTGTGTGTCCACAGTCAGCACCGTGTGCTGTGAGCGCCCCCTACAGTAACAGCTAGTCTGAAATACAGAGACAGTTAGTTTGTTAAATCCTTCATTTTTATCATGTGTCTCTGTGAGTGAAAATGTTTTATTCTTTCTGTGGACTGTGGTCTCGCTGCTGAGTCAGATGGGTTCTAGCAGAAGGTGATGCTCACATCCTGGGTGAACATATCTGACGCTGTTCTCAGTTTTTGTTTGTGGATGTTGACCTCAGAGTCTGAGACAGCCGGTGTGGTGGTCTTTCTCTGAGAGGTCTGTGGTCCTCCAGCATCCTGTTGAAGATGATGGTGACGAAGATCATGACGACACCCATCATGATCTTCACCTCCAGAGCTTTAACAGTGAGGTCAGAGTTTCAGAGAGCAGCTTTGGAAGTGTTGGAGTAGAGAGATCGCAAAGAGTCAGAGTGAATTTTGAAGCAGATTAAATTGGAAATGTTTGCCTGAGTCTGAGGGGGATTAAAATAATCCAGGTGTCAAACAAAGACACCTTTGTCACATGGTTTCAGTTCCCAACATGTCACCAAAGTCAAACAAAGTCTTAGCTGAAAACTGTTGAACACAATAACAATATTAAATAATAAGAAACTTGAGTCAAAGACTGACGCAGCAGTGATGGAAGACGAGATCATTCGAACTGTGAGTCAAGTTTAAAAAAAACAACACATTTAAGCCCTTTATCTCCATGAAACAAAAGGACAAATATTTAACTTTTTTGATGTTATTTTACTAACCCCTGACTAACTATTAGTCAGTTTTTATACTTGTATTTTTGCTATTTTTTGCTTGCTGAGCAAGTTTTTAAAATGAAGCCATTACAGGGTTAAGTTTTAAGCCTTTTTAAACGTATTTAAATAATAATTTTGCTAACTTGTTCAGCTGGTTTCCTATAATGTCCATTTTAATGTAGCTTTTCCTTGGAAAGATTTAAGATATTTTGATATTTTCTTTCTTTTCCTGGGTTACCCTTTAGCTAAATTTTCATTTATAATAGTCAACATCTTTAGTTTTCTTTGCTATATAATTTACTAATTATTGATTTTTGCAGAAGCACCTTTTCATTACTCCATTAATTAATTGGGTGAATCTCTACCTACAGTATCGCTGAACTGACTGTTTACAGCTTTGATAACCTTTTCATTACTCCATTAATTAATTGTATCGCTGAACTGACTGTTTTCAGTTTTGATTACTTGATATGTTTTTCTTTTCTTCGACTTTAACGTAGTCAATTTATTGAAGTAAAGTTTAATTTTTCCAATTTGGAAGCCACTGACTGTTAGCTTCAAATATGCTTCCTTCCAGGCCTGTCTGTGATTGGTCCGTCACAGCTCCCACCTCTCCAGTGTGTGTGTGTGTGTGGCGTCACACCCCCCCCCCCTCCCGTGTGTGTGTGTGTGCGTGCTCTTGTCAGACTGGTGCTCGGAGCAGCAGCAGTAACAGTGTGTATTTACTCACTGAGAGTTTGTTTTGAGCAGCTGCTGTTTTTTTCTTTATTTTCTGAGTCTGTTTTTCAGCTGCTGTGCAGCAGCAGCAGGGACCATGGCAGATTTTTGGGGAGATATAGCGAGTAAGAGAGTAGCTCGAGCCCTGTCGCTGGTACGTATCTGAGCTCAGATCTTTCAGAGCAGACCATGTTTTTCTGACCATTACCGCTCCAGTAAATTTGTTGACTTATTCTCATCATTTCTGACAATATAACGGCTGAAAACCTGCACTCAGTGTTGACAGGAGAACAGACATAGATCATGAACCGACTGTTAAAGTTTCAGCGTCTGTTGTTGATCTCACAAAGTGATTAAATGTTATTATTTATGTAAATATTATTTCACTTTATTTTTGAATATTTGGAAGATTCAAATGTATTCTATTTAAAAACAAATCTTATTTAAGTCACGTTAAGTATTATGCTTATATGCTTTTCATTCATGTTTTATATATTTGTTATTTTTATTAATCTTCATTTTATATTTATTATTAATCTTTTGTCACATTTACGTCTCCCTTTTTTTCACAATTTCCTGTCGCACTCGCATTTAATTCAAATATTTTGAAAAGTTTTACATACTGTTTTTACAACTGTTAAGATTTTAACCCAGTTAAAACCCAATTTGACCCAGGTTTCATCAGAAAATCTCATTTTCTTTTATATCAGACACGTCTAAAGCATCAGTAAATACATGCAACATTTCAGTCCAGAGTTTTTTATACATTTATTTTACCATCTCAGCGGAGAAACATCTTTATAAAATTTATAGTTAAATAAAAATATGAATAAAATGAACTAAATAAATTGAACCTAACCTTACCCTACAGTTCAGGAGGAATTAATGCTTAACAAAGGTTTTCATCATATGTGAAGTCACTTAATTATCCTTAAAATCAATGTAACGTGTGCGTGTGTGTAAAGGTCCGCGTGAAGAGTCTTCACTTGTGAGACATTCACTTCTACAGTTTCTGAAAACAGATCTGGAGTCGGAGCCACCGTCACATTCCTGCAGAGGAAGTTATTTGTAGCCTTCATTAATGATCAGTATTTTTAACCTGGCTGTTAATCTGACACTGGTTAGAGCTGCGCTGGGCTATAACCAGGTCACATGTGGATGGAGAGCTTTACTCTAAGGTTAAGCTAGCAGTTATGTTTGAGAGCACGTCAGCTGTCCTGCCTGCAGTCCACGTGTCTGGATGATGATCAGGAGGAGGAGGAGGAGGAGGAGAATCAGACAGTAGTAAACAATGACAATGAGGTTAAAAAAAAATCACTGATGATGATGTGACTAGTGAAACGTTTTACTATTGGAACCTGACAAGGAAATAAAAAAAAAAATCAGAATAAGTTTTGTGTTTGTTTGTTTATTTCTTTCTTTGTTTGTTTTAGGGCCATGATGAAGAAGCAGTGTTAGACCAGGGGAAGACCAGCTCCACCCTCCACACTAACTTTGAAAAAGAGGAACTGGAGAGTAAGTCACACACACTCACACACACACATCTGACAGTTTGGATGAACTCTGTGACAATTTTAGATTTTTTTCTCACACGGTCCAGTTGGAGGCCTACTTTAGCTAAACTATTAACCCTCGAGGTACTGTTTTTAGCTCCGTGTTGGTGAACAAACATTTAGGTAGTTTTTATTTTTGCAGTTTTTTTTTTTTTTTGGCTATACATTTTTTTTCCTGTTTCGGAAACAATGTTTGACCTTTCTACTTGACAAAAAAAAACGATGTTGGTCGTTGATGAGTCTTATCATAAACCGACTTAAGTAACTCGTGCTGGTGATCTCTGAATGTTTGTCCAGGTCACAGGGCCGTGTACGTCGGAGTCCACGTCCCTCTTGGTCGACAGAGTCGAAGACGTCACCGACACAGAGGACACAGACATCACCGGAAGAGGCGGGACTATACCTACCAGGAGGATGGCCGCGACTCTCCCACAAACGGTGCGACGCCGCTCCTCTTCACATGTAGCCCAGGTGTGAAAGACGCGGGTCACGTGACGTGTGCAGCTTTGTCTGTTTTCTGCAGACACTCCGTCTCAAAGGGTCCAGTTCATCCTGGGAACAGAAGATGATGACGAGGAGCACATTCCCCATGACCTGTTCACGGAGCTGGATGAGCTGGCCTTCAAGGACGGAGACGTCCAGGAGTGGAAGGAGATGGCCAGGTCAGGACACACCCCCTCATTACACCTATACACAAAGAAACCTGGAGATAAACCTGTAAACGTTTATAATTTCAGGATTTTGTTTGTCTTTTTGTGACTTTTTTTTATTGTTGAACAATGCCCCCAGGTGGCTGAAGTTTGAGGAAGATGTGGAGGATGGCGGCGAGCGTTGGAGTAAACCTTACGTGGCCACACTGTCACTGCACAGTTTGTTTGAGCTTCGCTCCTGTATACTGAACGGCACCGTGCTCCTCGACATGAGAGCTAACAGCATCGAGGAGATAGCAGGTGCGTACCGCTGCCCCTAGTGGCAAAAGAAAGTAGGAGACAGCCTGAGCAAACAATACATCAAACTTTAATTTTTTTCTGTAAATTCTAGATACGTCTGCATCAGACATCAATCATCTGCCACGTTAAAGGAATATTCAGTAGTTAAACGTAGAAATGGCTAAATGCTAGCACAGGAAATTTCAGTAGTTAAACGTAGAAATGGCTAAACGCTAGCACAGGAAAGTTAAGAAAGTTACATTTTTTTCCCTTTTAATGCTATATTTGTTTCTTCCTGGGTGGCGCTGTGGTGCAGACATGGTGATAGACAGCATGCTGGCCTCCGGTCAACTGGAGGACGATCTTCAGGAAAAGGTGAAGGAGGCCATGTTACGACGTCACCACCACCAGAACGAGAAGAAGCTCAGTAACCGAATCCCACTGGTGCGCTCCTTCGCCGACATAGGCAAGAAATATTCGGACCCTCACCTGCTGGAGCGTAACGGTGAGACGGTGGCGCTCTTGTCATTCTGGAACTCACTCTTTACAAACCGTCATGGTCTCCAGGCTGCCCTGAGTCTCCTCAGGTGGCGCTGGTTCTATTTTGTCTCCAGTTTCTCTTCTTTGCTTCTCATTGGTTGAGGGAACAGAGTGACAAGACATCGAGAATCTGCCTCCTGCGCCACCTGCTGTTTCCGTGTGTTTCTGCGCTTTCAGGGCTGCACGTGTGATTAAAAAACGTACTTCAGGATAAATTATTTTAGATAAGAACCAAGTATTTGCAGCTTTTGAATTGTTGCAGTTTGTCTTCAGCTGCACACAGATTCACTTTTGACTCTAAGCACATTGAGCAACAGGAAATAGTCCGATCAAAACAGGAAGTGGAGGGTTGGTGAGTGTAATAGTTAATAATAAATGAAGCTTATGTCTGTTTCTGTCTGTTGTGGAGTCAGCACTGACACTGCTGCTGAGTTAATAATCAGATTCTTAGTCAGTGAGTTAGTGAGCAGCTGCTGAGTCAGGGAGTTAATCACAGGAAGTGTAAAAACACACACTCGGTGACTTTGGTACGGAGAAGTCACCGGTGAGTCTTGGTGATGTCATCTGTGACATCATCTGCTGTTTTCCCTCTATTATCATATATCATTTCTTCTTCACCTCTCTTCTTCTTCTTCTTCTCCTCCTCCTCCAGGGGAGGGCCACTCCAGCTCCTCTCCCTTCACCTCCCGTCTCTCTGTCCTCCGTCGCTCTTCCCTCCCTCTCTACGACCCCCCCCTCCTCCACCACCACCAACACCACCACATCTTTGGACGCCACCTGTCTGAGCCCTGTCCACCAGGCCTCCCGCTCCCTGCTGCTCATCTTACCCCGCACGCCCCTCTCTCCCAGCGAAGATGCTCATCACCAGGGGAGTTGTGGGGCAGGATTCCTGAGGAGGAGGAGGAGGAGGAGCAGCAGCAGGAGCAGGGAGATCATGAGCTGCAGTTTCCGCACAGTTCAGGCAAAGTTCCGCATGGGTCCCTCTGTGTCTAACACTGGAGTCTTCAGTTCCTGTCAATCCTAACACTGTTTTGCTGAGTGGACAAATATTTAACTCTCAAATAAGGTTTGGTGTGAATAAGTTACTGTTCAGCTGCTGATGAGACGGAACAATCAGAACAAACAGGAAACGACTGAAGAGAAAACATGTTCAGGTTCGAGTTTTAACTCCTCAGGAACCGTGATCTCTCTTCTCCTCCCGTCATACTTCTCCCTTTTTCTGACCTTCATCTCACTTTTCTTTTTCTTGCTTTTGTCCTTTCCTTTCATCCTCTGCCTCCTTCCCTAATTCCCAGCTGTCTGACACAGAGAGGTTGGTCCTCAGTCAAACAAGGCTGCAGCAGAGACCCGAGCAGAAAATCACAGTTTAGAATTTTAAGGTTTATAAAAGGTTTATAAAAGGTTTATAACCGCTGCACCACATGTTGACCTCAGTAATCTGACTGTTAGAGTCGAACAACCAGAGAAAAAGGAGTCTGTAAAACTCTACTCAGACCAAAGTCCACAGAGAAACTCAGTGATTTTTAGATCCACTTAGAGCCAACCTCTCCTGGTTTTAGCAGCAGGGGGCGCTCAAAGTGCACTAAACGGAGTATGACAATACTGTACTTGAAACCAACTTTGATTTTAAATCTAACTGTGTGTGGTTCAGTGTGTAACCTCTAATCTCTGTGAAGGTTTTTTTTTTCTCCCATGAAGATCATCTTTTAACCCAATGGTTCCAAAAGACTCTTGGAGTTGAATCTGTCCTCGTCTCCTTGTCTCCTCCTCTCCTCAGGCCTCCTGGTGTCTCCTCAGTCAGCACCAGGAAGTTTGGACAATGGCAAAAACAGCGAGACTCGCCTCAACGGAGGCAGCAGAGAAAACAGCAACCCGGGTTTTGGCAAGGTAACAACGCAGCAGTGTTGCTAAAATATCAGAGGACATTTGAGCTTATTTCTCTAACATTTTATTAGCAAAGCAACTTAGCTGTTTTTATGTTCATATTATTGTCTTACATTTGAAAAGAGATTCTACTTTTGATAAAGTTTTATTTTATATCTTTACTTTTTTAGACCACTAGTCCCAGGCTGACTTTTAGCACCATTCTACCATCCTTTCTCACGGAATTTAACATCTACAGATGTTTTTATTTTGGGCCAAAGTTGCAGTAAATTATCAAACTTTTAGTCGTTTTCCTTTTTACCATAATAACCTTAAATGGTTGACAGGTGAGAATCTGTCGTTGAACTAACTCAGTTAATTCTAGCCACTCCTGAAATGAACTCTCTGCTCGGGCGTTTCAGGTGGACATGAACTTCATGAAGAAGATTCCTCCTGGAGCCGAAGCCTCCAATGTCCTGGTGGGTGAGGTGGACTTCCTGCAGCGTCCCATCATTGCCTTTGTCCGTTTGTCTCCAGCTGTTCTGCTGACAGGACTCACAGAGGTTCCTGTTCCCACCAGGTCAGAACCGCACAAGGATCTAGATCTGGGTCAGGACCCTAAATGTTGTTGATCCATCTCTGCTCTCTGTCCACTGCAGGTTTCTCTTCCTGCTGCTCGGTCCGTTTGGAAAAGGTCCTCAGTATCATGAGATTGGACGCTCCATTGCCACTCTGATGACGGACGAGGTGACAGTTTTTAACCTGATCCAGTTAGTTAAACTTTAACCGATTTAGAAACCGATTAACCTCCATCGATTAGCTACGGCTAAGCTAAAACAAATTAGAATCCGTCTCACAAAGTCCCATGTTGAAAAGTAGCGGTTTGTATAAAACATGAGTATATTAACACAAATAAAGTCCCATGTTGAAAAGTAGCTAACAGTTTGTAAAGTCCCATGTTGAAAAGTAGCTAACACAAAAAAAAACATTTTTTGTAGCATATATAACAGAATATGTCGGAATATTTTTTGTAGCATATATAACAGAATATATGTTGGAAGAATGAAAAAATATAGAACTACTGTACAGTACAGAAATTAGTAAAAAATTAAAAGTCACCACAAACGTCTCTTCTTCTTGGTAGATCTTCCATGACGTGGCCTACAAGGCCAAAGACCGTAACGACCTGCTGTCAGGGATCGACGAATTCCTGGACCAGGTGACGGTTCTTCCTCCAGGGGAGTGGGATCCAAGCATCCGCATTGAGCCCCCCAAGAGTGTCCCCTCACAGGTAGGACCTGATCTTTGTCTCCAGAGTCCTGGGTGTGAGTTAAAAAAAAACCCTCTGACGTCCTTTGACCTGGTGTCTCTGCAGGAGAAGAGGAAGATGCCGTCCGTCCCTAATGGCTCCGCCCACATCTCTGACACACTGAAGGAGTCAGAACACTGTCATCCAGGACCAGAACTTCAGCGGACAGGACGGTGGGTGAAGTCATTCAAAGGTCTATGTTACTGTAGCTCATCCTAGAAATAGTTATTAGTCAAATGAGATAACTAATGATCAATGGTCACGTTTTGTCTCAAATTTTAAAATTTGGATCAAAACATAAGGAGGCTAAGGCTAAAGATTAGTCAAATATGACTATGACCCATCACACATTTCTGCTCCTTGTTTCAGGGTTTTCGGTGGTCTGGTCAATGACATCCGTAGAAAAGTTCCGTTCTTATGGAGTGATGTTCGTGATGCTTTTAGCCTCCAGTGTTTGGCTTCCGTCCTCTTCCTGTACTGCGCCTGCATGTCCCCCGTCATCACCTTCGGGGGTCTCCTGGGAGAAGCCACCAAAGGCAACATTGTGAGAAGAGATTCGACCACTGGGTGTACTATGGAATACCATAACCTGGACTTTTCCTTCTAACCCCCGCCCCTCCTCTGTGTGCCCCACCTCTCCCTCTGGTAGAGTGCCATAGAGTCTCTGTTCGGGGCGTCTCTGACGGGCGTGGCCTACTCCGTGTTCGCAGGTCAGCCTCTCACCATCCTGGGCAGCACTGGTCCGGTCCTGGTCTTCGAGAAGATCCTGTTTAAGTTCTGCAGGTGAGTCAGCAACAGTTTCTCTTTTTGTTCACACATGTTATGACACCACAGCAGACAGCAGGGGGCAGCGACGAAATAAACTGTGAAGGTGAGTTGTAGTGATGAGCAAAACCAGTGAGTTTTTCTCTCTTTTTATTTTGAGGTGTTTGGATTGTGATCCACAGGAAACCACAGAATCTTTTCAACATTTATTTCTGCTGCCGTCACATCAGTGATCAAATATCAGAGAGGAAACAGCAGGAAGCCACTGAAGGTGCTGTGGTGGTTGCTGTTGTCCCAGATCTGGGTCTGGTGCCACAGCTGCATGGACAGAGTGTCTCCTCTCTCCAGCAGTAAGGTGGCGCCGTTGGATGCGGTGTCGCTGCCCTCTCCTGACGTCTGCTCGTGAGCAATCAGCTGGATGGAGTAGTTGTTCTTGTAGAGAACGGCGCTCATTGGGTAGTTGGTGGGAGCGTTAGCCGTGAAGCGGACGTAGTAAACACCGCGCACAGGTGCCGTGAAGACGCCTGTGGAAAAACAGGGACAATGACAACCGGCCGAATTCAACAATTCAACGTGTGTTCTGCTGTTGTTACCGACCGGTTTCAACGTTGTACGCCTGCCCGATGTTGGTCAGCACGTCTTTGTAGACCAGTTTTTTGTTTCCGGATGTGCTCTTCTGGAGTCCGTTTCCTCCCAGAGAAACCGCAAACGCCACCTTTGGTACGTCTGTGGAATAACAAGACGTTTACTTCAGACGTTTTTCAGCAGTTTTTACCAGTTTGTGTTTTAGAAATGACCGACCTCTGATGTCCTTCAGCTGCCTCTCTGTGGCCTCCAGCTGTTCTCTGACGACTTCACACACACACACACACACAGATTTCATTATTTTTTGACCAGACTTAGACTTTTAGTTTGCGGAAATGCTAAGCTAATATGCT
>NC_024319.1:3524500-3533264 GCF_000523025.1 Cynoglossus semilaevis | reverse complement strand
GAAGCTGCTTCACTGAAGCCTGAAGGTTCTTCAGCTCAGCTTCAGAGTCCAACTCTGGCTGACGTTTCTCCTCCTCCCTGTGGGGACAGAAAGAAAGGGTCACACAGACATCATGGTGACGTCAGTGATGATGTCACGGATCATGATGTCAGCGTTGACGTCAGTGGCGACTGGTCTTACATGGAGAAGAGCAGGAACCCACTGATGGTGCTGTGGTGGTTGCTGTTGTCCCAGATCTGGGTCTCGTGCCACAGCTTCCACCTCAGTCTGTCCCCTCGCTCGAGTAGCAGAGCAGCGCCGTTGGACGCTGTGTCGCTGCCCTGGCCGGACGTCTGCTCGTGAGCAATGAGCTGGATGGAAGCGTCGTTCTTGTAGAGGACGGCGCTCATTGGGAAGTCACTCGGAGCGTTGGCGGTAAAACGGATGTAGTAGACGCCTCGGATCGGTGCCGTAAAGACGCCTGGAAGAAAGGACAGTTCTTGAAGAGTTCTTTAACGGTTCTATGCCTTTCATTTATGTATGATGTTTTTTTTTGGATGCGACGTCGTACCTGTGCTAGAGTTGTAAGCCCCGCCCACATTGGTTATGACATCCTTGTAGATGAGGTCTACTGATCCTAAAGTCGTCTTCAGGAGGCCGTTGTTTCCCAGAGACGCAGCAAATGCAATTTTGGGAGTTTCTAAAAAAAACAAAAACATTTTTTTTTCCTTATGTGTGAGACGAGAGGATGAAGTCGAAGACGTGAACCAGACACAACAAACAAAACGACAGCATAACAGGAGTGACAGAAGACTAACAATTAGTGTTGGTGACAACTGGGAGTGAGCTGAGAAATGAGGTAGAAACTTTCAAGAGAAGATTTGTGAAGGAGGCAGCTCCAGGTCACCCCACAATGACTTCAACATAACACTGACTGAATGTCCGTGATATCACACTGACCTTTGATCCTCTTCACTTCTTGCTCGGCCACATCCAGACGTGCACTCATGTCTGCAAGAAAAACAAAAACAGAATAAGAAACAATTTAAAACAATCCAGGTGCAGGAGTTTCCAGAATTAAAACCAGGAACTGTGTCCAGTGTCAGGAATAGTTTCTAGCTCCAGCCTAAACTGGTACCTGTTTTCTGGGCCTTCATCTCCTCCAGAGTGGCTCTAATCTTATCCAGCTCACTTTGCGTGTCCACAGGCAGAGCAGAGTTGGACCAGACCAGCACCTGGACCAGGAGCAGCAGTGAGCAGAGCCTTGAACTCATGATGGTGGTTTGGCAGGAGACGGACAGGAGTGAGAGGGTCTCGTGGTCCTCTTATAGAACCTCAGCGCGGTCGTTGACCTCAGGGTCATCAGGCAGTCTGAGACTCTGGTCAGTCCTTAATCTCAGTCAGCAAAGATCTGCAAACAACGTGTCTTCACTGTTGACAATGCTGAGGATCAGAGGTTCTTTACTCAGACAACGTCTGTGGTCAATGACTGACAAGGAGTTTCCATCTGTGGCCTTGGTGTCAATGCTCCGAGCAGTAGCGCCACCTGTGACCAATCAAATTTTATTACCCAAACCTTTCCAGTAGAATTTAGCTGGAAAATACAGTAGCTCAACTGTATCCAAACACTTCCAGACTAAAATGTAGGTTATCATGTTGGAAAGTTTCTGGAAAGAAACGCTAATATTTTAACTAAATCCTAGATGATTTGACAAAAGAAGAGAGAAAAATGAAAAGGAAAAAAAGTCTGTCACAAGGTAAAGTGATCCGGGGTCGTGTAAGAACTAAAGCAAAAGAATGTTGTTGAACACAGTCAGTGGTCAATAGATGCCATGCTAATAGTGGTTAGCTGCTAATGCTAACGTGTGTCTTTTGAACAACAGGGTGTTTAGTGGATGATCAGTGTCTCTACAGGATTCAAACCCCTGCCCTCTGCTCCACAGTGACTACGGTCTGGCCTACCTACCGCTGAGGACCAGCATCGGTCTGTGGACTGCCTTTCTCTGCCTGGTGCTGGTGGCCACTGATGCCAGCACTCTGGTCTGCTACATCACTCGTTTTACCGAGGAGGCCTTTGCCGCGCTCATCTGCATCATCTTTATCTACGAGGCACTGGAGAAGCTTGTCCACCTGGGGGAGCTCTACCCTTTCAACATGAACAACCACCTGGACAACTTGACGTTCTACAGGTGAGGAGGCAGAACTTTCTGCTCCGGTCTTTAGATCTTTACCATCCGTTATGATCTTTTCATTACTATTGGTCCGCTGCTGCCTCCTGTGGTCAGTTTGTGTCACAAAGACAAAACTGAAGAGATGATTCTAAACAGAGGAGTCTCACAGTTTGAACTTAGTGACGGAGGCAGCAGTGGGTAAACATCCGCTGTGATTGTGATCTAAAGATTTTTTTTCTCTTTGGACTTTGGTCTGTGAGCTAAAATCAACAAATGTATGTATGAACCTCGTGCTGAGAGAGTGTGTCGTTTATGTAAGTTAACGTGAAAAAAATCATTTTCAACGAGACATGAAATAATTGTTTGGTTTTTTTTTCTTCCCAAGGTGTCACTGTTCTCCCCCTGGCAACGATTCAGCCGAACTCCAGCCAATGTGGAGAAACGGAACGTCCGAGATCATCCAGTGGGAGGAGCTTAATGCAGAGGTCAGACAAACGCACATCTTTAATCTTTAGAACTTTTTCTCCATCTAACCACACGATACTGCTTTCAACCCAACGAGGCCAAGACTGTCCAGCAGGGGGCAGCATTTAGGGGTCATCGTGTGGAACTGCTACTGAATCGCCTGATTTTGTCTTGTTTTCAGGAGTGTGTACAGCTCCGCGGTGTCTTTGTGGGCTCGGCCTGTGGACACCTCGGTCCATACGTCCCTGACGTCCTCTTCTGGTCCGTCATCCTCTTCTTCACCACTTTTTTTCTGTCCTCGTTTCTCAAACAGTTCAAGACCAGGAGCTACTTCCCCACTAAGGTGAGGGCCTGTTGGTCTCACTCACACGTGCACGTCTGTGTGCACGCACACACACACACACAAATGTGTTTTGTGTTTTCATTCAAGGTCAGATCCACCATCAGTGACTTTGCCATCTTCCTGACCATCATGATCATGGTCCTCCTGGATTATCTGGTGGGAGTTCCTTCACCCAAACTCCGTGTTCCAGACCGCTTCCAGGTAAAGAACTTTGGTCTGTTCTGTTTGACACAAAGTCTTTTTGTTATAATTTATATTTGATATGTATTATTTCTTTCACAGCCCACGTCCAGCACCCGGGGCTGGTTCATATCACCACTGGGCTCTAACCCCTGGTGGACAGTGTTGGCGGCTTCCATCCCGGCTTTGCTCTGCACTATTCTGATCTTCATGGACCAGCAGATCACGGCCGTCATTGTCAACAGGAAGGAGAACAAGCTGAAGGTGAGAAGGTTGCTCCTTTGTTTGACAGCTGGAATGTTGCCAGGTTCCCTGAACGTTTTGTTTTTGGTTCTACAGAAAGGGTGTGGTTATCACCTGGACCTCCTGGTGGTGGCGCTGATGCTTGGGGTCTGCTCCATCATGGGCCTGCCGTGGTTTGTCGCGGCCACCGTCCTCTCCATCTCTCATGTCAACAGTCTGAAGCTGGAGTCGGAATGCGCCGCTCCTGGAGAGCAGCCGAAGTTCTTGGGAATTCGTGAGCAAAGAGTGACGGGATTCCTGATCTTCACCCTGATGGGCTGCTCCGTCTTCATGACCTCGGTTCTCAAGGTGAATGTCAGAGGAGGATAATGTTTCCAGGTAGACTCTCTGGCGTTTTCTTTTTTTCTTTTCTTTTTTTTTTAGCAGCGGTTTTCTAAATGATGTAAGTATCGTTTTGGCTAACGACGAGCTTCATCTCCAGCTCCTGTATGAGAAGGAACCAGACCGATGTCCAGTAAAAGACAACCTCAGCTCTGCTAACATCTTTCTATTTATTATATGTTTATTTAAATTCTTATTTTACCAGGTAACATTTGGGAAAACATTGGAAGTTGTACTTTTTTTTGACAATATTGTATATTATATTTTATAGTTTACCTAAAATAACTATTAGATTTTGGTCTGTGAGAAAAAAAATCAGTGACTTTCTCTGGTCTTACAGTGAGATGCAGCAGATAATTTGACACAGATGTTTTGCGTTTTTTGTCATTTTTAGGTTAAATGTCTGTTGTATGTCTGTATTTTTAACCCATGTGAAGCAGATGAGTTTTTGACTGTTTGTTTTTGTTCTCAGTTCATCCCCATGCCGGTGCTGTACGGAGTTTTCCTCTACATGGGCGTGTCCTCACTCAAAGGCATTCAGGTCACATTTGGTTTTGTCTTTTATTTTTGTGTGTTCTCTGCAACTCAGACAAAACATCAGACAAAAAGCTCCAGAACAAATGTCCCGGTCTTTCAAACCTCAGACCGTCCTCATGTCTCAGGTCGTCTGGATGTGTGAGGAAATTAAAGGCTGAAACTGTAGTCATTTAAATCTGCAGTAGATTTTTATACAAACCTGCAATAATTTCAACATTTCTGCACCAGTCATGAGTCATGGAACAGGGCTCAATAATTTCAACATTTCTGCACCAGTCTATGAGTCATGGAACAGGGCTTTAAATATGTACTTAGCACCACCTACAGGCCAGATGAGCTACATGCTACAAGTGAACAAAACTGCAGACTGCACCTTTATAATTGTGATGGTTACAATAAAGAATCACGTCCATCATATTCAAATGATTCCAACATTTGTCAGAGGATTTTATCTTGTGTTTTCTTTTCCGTCTGCAGCTTTTTGACCGGATCAAACTGTTCGGAATGCCGGCCAAACACCAGCCGGATCTGATTTACCTACGATACGTCCCTCTTTGGAAGGTGCACATCTTCACCGTGGTGCAGCTCTCCTGCCTCATCGTCCTGTGGACCATCAAGGCCTCGGCTGCAGCCGTGGTCTTCCCCATGATGGTCCTGGCTCTGGTCTTCATCAGGAAGCTGCTGGATTTCTGCTTCACCAAGAGAGAGCTGAGCTGGCTGGACGACCTGATCCCTGAGAGCAAGAAGAAGAAGGAGGACGACAAGAAGAAGCAGCAGAAGGAGGTGAGAAGGAGGAGCAAACTAATCTCCACTTCAGTGACTGTCTGGATACTGTGCTGAGGAAATGTCATCATGCTGCTTTGAAAGTTCAATTTAGTTTTAATTTTATGCTGGGTGACATGTCAACCATCAGCCACCAGGTGGCTCTTACAACAACTTAGTCAGTAAAAACAACAGAAGTTAAACGTGTCCCTCACAGTTAGTTCAAAAGGAGCTTAAAGTTAAACTGTTGACTGTAAATAAGGACAATAAAAGATGTTACAGTGACTTTAGTGCCTTCATCTCCATCTGTGTATCTGCTGTTTTTTCCCAGAATGCTCAGCGGCTGGTGGAAGAAGACAATGATCCGTTGTATGACAGTGGGAACGCCATGAAAGAACTGAAAGGACGGTGAGTCGATCTCAAAGCACATGGATCTGAACAGTTAGTCACCGATTAATGCTTGTGTGTGTGTGTGTGTGCGTGTGTGTGTGCGTGCAGCTCAGACCCGTCGGAGGTCAACATTTCAGATGAAATGGCAAAGAGTGGAATCTGGAAATCCATCTTCAAGAACTCTGAAAGCAGCAAATCTCTCCGACACTGCCATAGGTAAGTCAGAGCTGTGAGCGCCCCCTGCTGCTCAACGAGAGTCGTTTACAGTCATTCACAACAGCAGCTGTTGATCCACTGCTGCCACAGACACTTATTGTAATTTTCTTATTGACTCAGTGACACGAACTGACCACAGGAGGCAGTAAATGGACCAGCAGCCCCTGTACCCATGTTAGCTAAAGTCACTGTAATTTTGTCTTTAAGGTTTAGTTTCACATATTACACTCACATCTTTTTCATTAAGGTGGAAAGATTCGTGTGGTCAGGTTCTTCATTAAGGTGGAAAGATTCGTGTGGTTGAGGATTTTGATCAGATCCAATGGTCTTTGTTTATTCTGCAGCACAGAGAAGGTGCCCAGCATCCAGATAGAAGTGGAGAACGAGAACGCAGACAAAGTCGAGAACACGGAGACGCTGCTATGATCCACCACACGGTGGTGCTGTTGTGACTTATTCTTCTTTGGACGGAGGTGAACGGCCTCCAGAAGGACCAATGAGGCTTCACCTTGTCACGCCCTCTTACTTCTGTTACCTCTGTATTTTAGCCCCTGAAGGCCAACCTTTATCATCGTTTTATGATGAAACGCTGTCCATCAAAGATGGCTGCTGTCTGTGTCCAACCGTCTCTTACTGTGATTCAGAGACGTCCAAAACTTTAAATTGTGATTTTAAATGATCTGTTTTTACCTGATGATGCTGGTGTGTGTGTGTGTGTGAGTGTGTGAGACAGAGTGTATGTGTCTGTTTGTGACAGTGCTTGACCTTGTTGCTGCAGCGACCAATCAAACACTGACTTTTTCATGATTACTGTTTAAATAAATCTCCGTTGGTGACCACCGACAGATCTGAACGTTGTATCGATCCATCAGTTTTTTAGCTGACAGTGGAATGTTGGGTAAAATCATTAAAAAAAAAAAAAAACTTCATCACTTCAAAAGTTTTAATTCACAAATGTTTACAGAATAAATTAGCATAAAAATATCAGCCACACACAGGTCAGGTACACTGGTAATGTCACAGCGGACCAGTAATCCATCAGATCTGATCCTGGATCAGTCAGGTCTATCTAAGGTCAGGTGAACGATTGGATCTGATTTCTGGGATTGATTTAAATGCATTGTTGGGTTGGAAGAATTTGATCCAGTTTGATCTACTTTAAAAAAATCTTGAATAAGTTAAAATCTGATGTGAATCCAGTTGGTCAGCCCTCCGAGGTCCAGAACCGGGCAGGTCTGGTCAAAACAAACTGTGTCTGGTCAAAATCTGATGTGAATCCAGTTGGTCAGACCTCCAAGGTCCAGGACCGGGCAGGTCTGGTCAAGGAACTGGCTCAAACGATGGTCACCGATTTTTGTCTTCGGGACTTTGATCCTGGTTTTGGAGCGAATCCTTTGATCATAAGTAATGATGATGCGCTAAAGTGATCAGTGATGTTTTTATAGGTCAATTTGGACGATGGCAAAGAAAAAGTAACTCAAACAAAAACTGCTGCTGATGCTGTATTTTTTTAAATTCCACTTGATCTTCAGGATTAGTCAAATCTGATGGTGGCTGATCTAAATCTGATCCAAAATCAGGTGGATCAGTTGGATCTGATCCAGTACGAGTTGTTTCTCATCCAGAATCAGTTGGATCAGATCCAGAATCACGCTGAGCAATTAGATCTGCCACAGGATTGGTTAGACCAAACCCAAGATCAGTTGGATCCTCTTCACAAGCGGTTAGACCTGATCCAAAACCGGTTAGATCGGATGGTGAATGTCTTTGATCTACTCCAAGAACAGTTGGAGCAAATCCAGGATCGATTGTGTGCGATCCAGGATCAGTTGGATCAGATCCACGATCAGCTAAACGTGTTGGAGGATCAATAAGGATCAGGATCAATAAACCATGGTGAAGACGAGCAGGAGAAGCAGAAAACCAGAAACCCCGACCGAGGACCTGGATCCACCTGAAAAACACAAACACGGAGATCACTAGGTGTCATAGTCCAACCAAACCAGTACAAGAATCATGGGATAGTTTGGAGGAACTGGTACCAAAACTAGGGACAGAACCAGGAACTTTAGTTTAATAATCTAGGAGCCGAATCGGTGTGACTTTCCACCACATTAACCATGATTCTAAAGAAGACTTTGAGTGGTGCTGCCACCAAGAGGCCCAGGTACTGATGGGACCGTTTGGTTCTACACAGACCTGGAAACAGAGACCATATACATTGAGAACTTCTTGGAACAGTTTTTCGCACAGTCAAAGTGATTTGTCTGAGCTTCACTGGACTGACCCGTTCCGGTTCTTCTAAATGGTTCTATGTGTTCCTGGTTCTGTTAGGATCAGTCGGATCCTCCTCCTTACTGTTGTTGATCAGCATCTCCTGGGTCACAGCCAGGGAACCGTTGTGTGGAGCAGGCTGGATCTGCAGCAGTCGACACATTAGAGGGTAAATGTGGATGCTGTCGAACGCTTCAGTCAGGAGGTTCTTCTTAAAGTCGGGTCCAAATGCCCTGAAGATGGTCTTCATGTCCATCTCACCGTTGTGGAAGCCGTGATCTCCTTTGTTGACGTAGACGATGAATCTCTGGTTGAATGAAAGAAAAGCAGTGTAAGTACCTGGAACTGTGTGAAGTCGCAATAAAGAAGCACAATTTAAATAAACCTGATTTTGACTGACAGTTGTCTAAGTGTGATGTCATCAGGTTTCCAGTCATACTTTTGGCTGATGCTTTTCTTCTTCACTGATTATTTCCTGTACATCTAGGATCAACTGAACCTGAGTTGATCAGGTTCATCTGATCCTAGATCAGTTTAATCATATACACCTGATCTTTAATCATGGAAAAGGGGAGGAGCCTGGGGGTCATAACTATGCGATGTCTAGTCAGGAGGCGGGGTCAGAAACTTGGTCCTCTTATCGTTCAATATGTTCTTTGTGTTCAAAGTTACAGTTTAAGTACATGTTCTCAAAAGAAATTATTTTTTCGCTAAAGCTCACCGAGTTTAGGTTGAATCCCAGATCTGCAATGACCACAATTGGTGGCAACCGTTGACTTTTCCCGAGATGAAAACTCTCAGGCATCTCATCTTTCTTGTAGAC
>NC_024319.1:3507372-3524276 GCF_000523025.1 Cynoglossus semilaevis | reverse complement strand
CCTCCTGCTCCTTCCCTGGCCGTGGTTTCAGAATGCCGAAGCCGCCATAGTCCAGGATCTCAAAGCTGTTGAGCGTTATTAGGTTCAGGTATTTGTTAAGGATGATCTCGTCCACCATGGGTCTCTTCTTGATGGTGGTCATGCCGTGGTCAGAGGTAATGATGACGTTCAGGCTGTTGGTCAGGCCGTGTTGTTGAATGGCCCTCCTGAGGTAGCCAATGGTACGGTCGATTTGCTGGATGATTTTCTTCCTGTCCGGATGATTTGGACCCTTGGCGTGGCCCACGTTGTCCGGCTCACCGTAGTACAGTGCCACAAAGTCAAAGTCCTCCTCTGAGAACCAGCTCATCACCTTGTCAATGTTTTGAATCCACTCTGTCTCGTTGTCGTCTGGATGGCCGGAGTTCTGCACCACGACTCTGTTGACTGCCTGACCGCTGTAGTTGGCGCCCCCTCCAGGGAAAAAGAAGGAAGCAGTTTTCAAACCCTGGAACACAAAGAATCTTAGTTCAGCTGACTGGATGATTCCTATGACAGTGGTTTCACAGCCAGTGACTCACCTGGTCCTGTGCTGTGATCCATAAGGGCAGAGTTCCGTTGTCCCACCACTCCGACTTTGTCAGAGTTGTTTTGTGTGGAACTTTCAGGTTGGTCTCTGTGTCGTACATCATGTTGTGAACCACCTCATGGTCCTCAACCCACCGGCCTGAGGCACAGAAAACTCTGATTACAATCACAACGATCCTACGTCATGATTCTCTCTGTGGACTTTGGTCTGTGAGCTAAAATCACTGGTTTTCTCTATGGACTTTGGTGTAGAAACGTGAGTGCACTACAAACTTCAGTATTCTGTTCCTGTGGTGTTGGTATTTGTTACCTGTGATTGTGGTGAAGTGAGATGGTGAAGTCATGGTCAGCATTGGGGGGGTGAGGTACTTGGCCTTGACGCCGTCCACCACCAGCTGGTCCAGGTTGGGGGTATCCACATCTTGGTCGTAGTCCCACCTAAAACCATCAAATGAGATCAGCAGCAGTTTGTTCCTGTCGATGGAGTTGCTCAGAGTCTTGGCAGCGACGCACGCCGCTGCGGAGAGCAGTACGAGCTGTTGCAGCATCTTCATCCTGGTCCAGACTGAAGCTGCCGACTCCTGTGGTGTTGGTATTTGTTACCTGTGATTGTGGTGAAGTGAGATGGTGAAGTCATGGTCAGCATTGGGGGGGTGAGGTACTTGGCCTTGACGCCGTCCACCACCAGCTGGTCCAGGTTGGGGGTATCCACATCTTGGTCGTAGTCCCACCTAAAACCATCAAATGAGATCAGCAGCAGTTTGTTCCTGTCGATGGAGTTGCTCAGAGTCTTGGCAGCGACGCACGCCGCTGCGGAGAGCAGTACGAGCTGTTGCAGCATCTTCATCCTGGTCCAGACTGAAGCTGCCGACCTGAACACTCACACACACACACACTCTTACCTGTTGCCAGGTTGATGTGTAACCAGCATTTTCTGATACAGATCTGCTGATCCCAGTGAAGGACGGAAACCTTCGACTGAAGTGATAGCCTTTAATCAATGAGCTGATAAACCTCAGTGAACCTGAGCAACAGTTTCAGGAGCGCTGGCATATTCTTCAGGTTGTGTCATCACACGTAGAAAACCTTAGAAAAACTGTTGTTGTTGAAGGACCTTTAAAGTACCAGGTGGAACAAGTACTTTACTGATACAGCCCCCGAGATCCAGGTACTGATGGGACTGTTTGAGGATGTCAGAGATGCAAATTCAGGAGAGTGGTTATTGCAACATGATATGGAATCTCACACACACACACACACACACACACACACTCACCCAATGATAGTCCAAGTCAAAGATCAAACTCTGCTCTGAACCAATGTTTCTCTCCTTTATCTGATTAATTATAAATATGCTGTTGTCAAATCATTACATTGTTGTAATTAATCATTGAACCACAAACACACACACACACACACAGTGTGTGCGTGACAGTGGAGTTAAACATTTGACCTTGACCTCGATGATGTAAATGGCATGATGCACTGATCACTGTTAATATTTTATATTTATTATACACCATATTTGACATGATACATACAGGGTGGAACCATAAAAAAATTAAATATAAAAAAAATGTGATGACTGTTGTTTGAGCTGCTTTGTTGTTTTTCATTTAAAAAAAAATATACCTGTGTTGTATATAGTTTACTAATGTAAGATATAAAATTAATAAGTTAACCAATGTTCCAAATATACTATATGTGTATTTTCGTTTAAAATGCGTTGTCCTGATGATGATTGTTATTAACCAATACCACTACGAGTATTCTTATTTGTGTACTTGATAATAATTAACCAATACCACTACGAGTATTCTTTGTGTACTTGATAATTGGGTGACGTGCAGTGTGTGTGAGCTCCGAGAATACATCTGTATTCAGTATCAGACGGTTCATCCCTCAGGGACAAACATAATAGTCTAGATATTCCTATTTATTTTTAAATATTATTTCAAAATGAATATTATATTTGAAGGTTAAATAGACGTTTCAATAGAAATACTATTTAAAAAATAAGATGCGACTCTTGTTTTATAGAACGCAACCCGGAAACACCTCCATCGTCCGTGGTGTATTTCCGGTTGAAATAGGTCACTGTCTGTCTGTTCTTGTGTGAACGTGCTTGGTTACGTGTTTCTTTTATTTGACTGCGTTCTTAAACTTTACATAAAAATCTGTTTATTGTTAATTCTCGTCTGTTGTCGCGGGTCTCCCTCGGAGTTGTCTCGTCACTAAGAAGTTTGTGGCTTTAAAAAGCGTCACCTCTGCGCTGTCTCTTAGCTTTAGCGGTTAGTACCATTTGCACTAATATAACGTTTATATGAACGTAAAACGCTGGAATTAAGAATTTACTGTGTATAATCTCAAATTTTACTTTTATTTTTCACTACTAGCTTTGCATGAGCTCACTGGAATCTTGTGGCCTCATGTTAAAGTCCAACAGATATCCGTGTTTAATTCGGCAGTAATAATATTACCTCTGGAAATACGTACCTGAATAAAGTCGTACATTAGTGCTCGCACGGTGACAAAATAAAAAAAGGGGTCAAACGTGTTTAATTCTTCACTCTTGTGTTTCAGGGATGTTGTCGGTGTGGAGCCTGAAGCCACTGCTGACGTCAATCTCCCAAGGTCAGTTGTCACATCCCAAACTCCACTGATTTGGAACTAGCTCTAATATCACAGACTGATGTTTCAGTCAGAATCTCACAGATGAAGCGGTTCTGTTAGTCTTGTAATAAGAAGAAATGACCTCAGTAGTCATGATCACATGACAAGCACCTCAGACGATTGGTGGAAGCAGTGATGGAGGAAGCAACGATGACATCTTCGATTATTATTATTATTTTTACTTTGTGTTTTTTGAACACACACAAAGAAAGTTCCATATTGTTGCTGCGGCCAGTCGTGTCTTTACTGACCGCTGGCCTCTTTGTCAACATAGGAGCTGATAAAATACACATTTTTAAATACTTACTTGAATGTTAGAAATGATAAGAGTTAAGGTTGTGGTCATTTTAAAAGATTTGGTTTTCTCTCCTCAGTTTCCCATCATGCCTCTGTGTGGACACGGCCCCTTCTCTCCAGAACCATGGCCACGTTGAATCAAATGCACCGGCTGGGAAAACCTAAATCTCCGCCCAAAGCCTTGGGAGCAACGTTCGGCCGCCCACAGCTCAAAGCTGTGATCCTGAAGACAATGATCCGGAAACCCAAGAAGCCCAACTCAGCCAACAGGAAGTGCGCCCGTGTGCGTCTGTCCAATGGCAAGGAGGCAATAGTGTACATTCCTGGGGAGGGACACAACCTGCAAGAGCATAATGTGGTGCTGGTCGAGGGGGGGCGCACTCAGGACCTGCCTGGTGTCAAGCTGACGGTGGTGAGAGGAAAATACGACTGTGCACACGTGGTGAAGAAGAAACAGTAGGGGGGATGATGGCACAGCAGGGACTGTTGAAAATATAATTTTGACTTTTTTTATAAAAATGAAGACATCCCAGAGAGACTGCGAACCTGCTGTGATATTTTGGCTTTCATCATAGGATCTCAATTGTTGTTCTGGACTTTGAGACAAGTTGCTGCTGTTTAAACAATAAATATTTGTGAATAGAGCTCACTTTAAACAATGCCTTTATTTTGAAAGGCATTTTTTTGGCTTCAGTGGTTGTATGTAGACATTACACAACAGCAGGCGCCCCCTACTGTCAATATGGTCGCGGACAGAGGCTGTCCTGAAAACAGGAGAAGTGATGCTTTGTTTATTAAAGACTCAACTAATAAAAATGTGTGAAGTCTGTTTCTATATTTCACTGATGAAATATAATTTTATCCTTCCATCCAGTCTTTGGTGTGGCAGACAGAGTGGTTAACAAACGTAACAGTTTCCTGTTGTAATATTTTCAGACATGATGACATGGAAACTTTTTTAGTGAAAACTAATGTGATACTTCGAATACATTTCGAATGAAGAACAACTATTTATGTTTTGAACTTCCTCCTGCATCTTTCTGTATAAATTGATTGTCGTTATTTATGCCTTATTTGTTCGAAGCCACAATATTGATTTGATATTGTCGTTATTTATGCCTTATTTGTTCTGCACAAATCGGAGCCAAAATATTGATTTGACGGGTCCTCCAATCTGGAGGCGGCGCTGCTGAGGTCAAAGTGCTGGACGCTTAATAGCGTCAAAATCTTGCAGGAAGATGAAAAGCCGAAGTTCTTCGTTGTCAGAGTAAGTTTGTTTGTTTTTCTCCACTGGACTGAGTTTATCTGTCTTTCCATATCAACACAACGGAGACAATGTAACATTTTTGGGATGAGACAGAAAAAAACAAACTGTTCTTTGCTCGTGAAAGACGGCAACATCGCAGCTAAGCTAAGCTAAGCCAACATCGTCAACAGAGACTTAACTAAAGCACAACCTCAGCAGATACCGCCTTGTCTAACATGTAGCAAACACGTCGTCTGTTTTATCTTACATTCTCAGCGTGTTTAACGTTCTTGGTGGACTGACAGACAGCTGACATACATGCATTATTTAACAGTATCAGTGTACTTAAAGGCTAACCTTTAGCTTCAGTAGCTATTGCTTTGCCCCGGGTATGCTGCATTTAAACAGCAGCAGGTAGCCGTATCATCGATGTTGTCAGTGGGTCAGAAGTTAGCGTCACTTCTGTTACCAGTACCAACGTTTTTCACTATGTTTCGAGGTTAAAGGTAATCTTAATTTATCAACGTCACAGTGCTAAGAAGCTCACCTTTAGCTTCAGCTAACAGTTGACGTGCTTATTTTTTAAATTCACTACGTTAATTATTCCAATGTAGCATTTTTTTTAAAGATGCAACCGCTCCCTGTTTGTGATTCTCTGTCATTTTTATGACCATGTTTGGAAGTTAAAAAAACAACAACACTGATCTGCATTTTCCATGAGTTAAAAAACCCAACAGTTACAAAATTTTGATGATTTCCAGATCAGATATGAGAGCAGAAAATAAAAAAAATGTGAAAAAAAGGAGGCTTCTCTTTCCTGATTTTCTACTAGAGCCCTGGAGGAAGAAGAATATTCACCTGTAGGAGGAGGGTATGATGAGGAGGTGAAGGTGGTGATTAAAAGTTAAGCAGGAGCAGAAGAAGAAGAAGAAGATGGAGAAGACGAAGAAGATGGAGAAGATGAAGAAGATGGAGACGGTGGAGACAGTCAGCAGCTTTCAGATCCAGATTCAGGGTTGAGACAAGTTTTTTTTTCTTTGTTTTTTTTTTTTTTTTGCACAATCAATAAAACCTAAGTGTTAAAATATTGCTGACTGACACAGATAATACTGAAACAATATAAACAGGAATATTTATTATACCATTGAAACATGAAACATTATTAACTAACAGTATTTTGAATTCTGAAAATACTGCTCTTTGTTCACCATTATTACCAACAATGTTTATGAATAATATTTAATGATAATAAATGTATTATAAATGAACCCCCCCTCCTCTCTGGCCTCTTCCTCTTCTTCTTTAACATCTCTCCCTCCTGTTTCACCCCAACCGTCTGTTTGACCAGGACGTAGGAACAAATTTGTCCACATAGCCACGTGTGTAAAGTTGGTAGCGTAGATTTTTTAAAAATCAGTTTCACTCTTATGAGGAAGTTTAAACATCATGATGTGAAGGATAAATTCAACAGGTGAATTGTTGGTGACTAAATAGCAGCTGTACATCAGGAAACTGCTTTGTCTCTCCTCCTGGTTCTGTGACGTTAATGTTCATCTCACTTCTGCAGATGAGGGGTCTGATCATAACGTCCACGCGTCACTGACACCACCGCACGAGGCTCCAGCAAAGAGGAAGCGCCACCGTCGACGCTCCGAACCCCGTCACCACTGCCCCCAGTGCGAGCGGGTGTTCTCCTGTCCGTCACGGCTGGCTGACCACATGTCCGTGCATGGGGCTGAAAAACGCCACGTGTGTCCTGTGTGTGGGAAACGTTTCACCAAGAGGGTAAATATGGTGGTGCACCAGCGCGTCCACACCGGGGAGAAGCCGTACTCCTGCCCGGACTGCGGCGTCAGATTTGCTCAGCAGGGATGCTTGAGGCGCCATCGCCTCACCCATGGCACAGAGAAGCCCCACCGCTGTGGTGTCTGTGGGCGGGGCTTCTTCCAGCGCCGTTACCTGGTGCAGCACGAGCGCAGGCACACGGGCGAGCGACCGTTCTCCTGCATGATCTGCCCCAAACGCTTCGCCTCCAGATCGGGCCTCAGTGACCACCAACACACCCACCAGGAGACCAAACCGCTGTCGTGTGCACTCTGTGACAAGGTCTTCTCCACGCCCTCGTCCTTCAGGGACCATGTCAGGATCCACACCGGAATCAAACCACACCCCTGCACTCTGTGTGGCAAAAGCTTCAACCGTCCAGGGTTGCTGAAGAAACACCTGGAGAAGCACCAGCAGGAGGAGGAGGAGGGGAACAATGAGGAGGCAGCCAGGAGGGTGAGTCTGCCACCAGTGATGTCATTAATAACGCCGTCATCGGTGACATCTGCTGGCCACAGGTTTTGAGTTAGCTGTGTAACAGGATTTAAAATGTGTCCAGATTCAGGTGAAGTCAAAGAACAAAAATATTTAACTTATCTATATCTACTACAAACACAGATTAGTTCAAAGTCACAGTTTACTTTTAGCTGTTGAAGACTTGAAGACTTCTGGCTTTGAACCCTCTCACCTGCTCTATAAAAGGCAGGCTATACGTTTGACTGTACCAGGACTGCTGTAGCTAATGTTAGCTCTGGTGTCTTTGCTAAAAGCTTTAAAAAGTTTTACATCGAGTGCACACTGTTGACTTGCAGTACTTCAGAGATAAGAAAAATCTTTATTGAACAATTTTCACAACCATGATGTCATTCAAGCTGATGTTAAAAAAAAAACCCTTCACCTCCTGTTCATCTTTTTCTGCTTGTCAAGGACCTTTAGGTGCATTACTGCCACCTACTGGACAGGGAAGTGTGCATCAATGTGGATTGTGTGACAGGAATTAGGGAGCTGAGAAATCAGACCTGTTTTATGTTGTTGTCTGTCAGCCTGATAAATGACGGCGACTCAAACGATTGTCTTCAGGGTGAAACTCCGTACTGCTGCCTCCTGTGTCATCAACACTTCCCCAGTGCTGAGAAGCTGCAGCAGCACGAGCAGCTCCACCAGAGGGTGCTGCGGCGCACCTGCCACATCTGCGGCCGTCTTTTCAGTAGAGCCACTCACTTGAGAGTCCACCTCAGGTCCCACACCGGGGAGAGACCGTACCAGTGCGACATCTGCAAGAACCGCTTCACCACACGGAAGGTTCTGAAGAAGCACCAGGAGGTCCACACCCGAGAGGGCCCGGCCAGAGCCAACGGCAAAAAATCCCCGGCGTCGGCAGAGGAGGATCAGCTACCACCTCACTGTTCGGTGTGTGACAAGACGTTCAGCACTACAGTCAAACTCAGAGCACACCAGAAGTACCACAACAAACGTCACTGCTGCAGCATCTGCTCCAGGACCTTCCTGAAACCCTGTCAGCTCCGACAGCACATGAGCACCCACGTCAGGGATGGGCTCATCGCTCCCCCTGCTGACCAGGTGAGGCCTCTACACTGTGTCCTGTACTAGGAAGAAGGACCAAAGGAAAGGCTGAGGTTTAGGACAGTGGAGACCAGAACTAAGGTCTAGGTGAAGAACAGGAAGAGCTCAGTGAGTGCCTGAAGTACGTACAGTGACTACAGCATCGACTCGTTTATCATAATGATGATGATAATAATAAAAAGCCAGTGCAGTGGAGACTGTCATCCTCCTCCTGATCTCTTGGGGGCACCAGTGCCTCCCAGAGTTGACATCAACATAATTTTTTTCTTTTGTTTCAGGAATTCTGGTTCAACATTCAGACAGTAAAGGTGGATGATGTGAAGGTGGAGGGGGAGAGCGGTAGAAATGAACAGGTAAGAAAAAGTTTTGTAATTGGAAAATAATGGTCTCCACTCCCTGGCAGCAGGTGGCGCCCTGCATTGTCACCAGCCAAATCTCTTCCTTACTTTGGTTCTTCACAATAACAAACGAATACAAAATGATTCTTCCAAGAGTCTGGTAGTACTGTAGTCCTACCACCAGATGTCACTCATCCTCGAACACTTTCAACGCCACGGTGTTTCTGCCAAATGAGTCAGTTTATTAACAACACTCCAGGTGTTTATTTGATGAATTAACGTATAATAAAAACCTAATAATGCTGAAGAATTCTGGTTCTTCTCTGTGTTTCTGCCCTCTGACCCCACAGGACAGAGGAGATTCATCCAGAGAAACCAAAAGTGTTGACCAGGACCAGTCAGTACCAAAGAAGAAGATCAAGGTGGAAAGAGATGAAGGAGAAGCTGGAGGTCTGATCAACTCAGACGGAGAAGAAGAAGAGTGGAAACAAACAACCACTGGTTTGTTCTTTCATCGATTTTACCAATGACACTGTGACGTCTCCATCTGCCTGGACCAATCCTCATAGAGAAAATCAGTGATTTAAGCTCACAGACACCGATGTGGTTTATCCATTTTTTTGGTGCACTTTCTACTCATATAGATCCTTCATGGGCTTGTTTTAGCAGCAGGTGGCGCTCAAAGCGCGGTCAAAACTCCCTTTGTGTCAGTAATTTAAACATTTTTAAAGCAAAACTCCCTTTGTGTCAGTAATTTAATTTTTAAACATTTTTAAACATGTAGTTAAAATCCCCCTAGACTTGAGTGTGTGTGAAGTTAGACTTGTTTTTGTTGAAGTTGATGTCTTTCTGTCTGACAGGACCAGCTGTGGTCGTGCAGACGACGACGACGCCGGCGGCAGGCGGCGTCAGTGGCGCTAAGAAGAGGTTCTGCTGCCCTGTCTGTGGCCGCGACTGCTTCAAGGACTCTGCCCTGAAGAACCACCTGAGGATCCACTCAGGAGAACGACCGTTCCAGTGCAGCACCTGTGGGAAGAGCTTCACGCAGCACGTTCACCTGAGGGAGCACATGAGAATCCACACGGGCGAGAAGCCGTTCACGTGCGGCGACTGCGGCCGCAGCTTCACCTTCTCTAGCGCACTGCGTCGTCACAAGCGCGTGCACACGGGCGTGCGGCCGTACCAGTGCACAATCTGCCAGAAGACCTTTAAACAGCAGAGCGTCCTCAAGAAACACGAGTCCACGCACTCTGCAGTTCGCTTCCAGTGTCCGCTCTGCAGCAAGAGCTTTAGGACCGCCCATGAACTCACCTACCACGCCCACCAGCATGACGCCAAGCGCTACTACTGCGAGATCTGCAAAAAGAACCTGAGCGGCGCCAGACAGTTCCGTGACCACATGAAGGACCACGAGATCACCAGCATGCTTCTACTGGGAGGAGCAAAGGACATGTCAGCCACGTCGGATGCCACCTAGTGGCTGTAAAGCATTCCAGTTCTGGGAAAATTCATAAACCTTTGGGAGCAAAATCGCAGGTCAGTGAAGAGTCCAAGTCTTATGTGCTTAGACAGAACTAGTCTGAAGATGAGCTTCAACATCAACATGACATTGATTTTTTTTGTTTGTTTTTTGTTTTTTCAGAGCGACTTATTAAAGTCACCCTGAGGAGTTTTCAGGAACGCAGCTGTCAACATCCTTCAGAGAATTCTTCAAAAACTAAAATCAAACCACGTGGGGGCAGTGTCTCAGAACACCGCCCCCTGCTGGCAGCACACAGACAGTGGTCTTCCAAAAGAGAGTTGATGATGCTTGTTACCAAAGTGAGCCTGCAGATGTCGCTGCAAAGATGGCGAGAGGTTTGAAAGGGTTATTCACCCTGTTGGTGGCGCTGAAGAGGCAAAGAGAGATTTATTTACCTGTATTCCCTGGAATTCTGTCCAACTTTGATCTCATTGACTGTGAAACGTGACTCCTGTAGTAACGCCATGTTACCTGTGAGGGTGCTAATGAGCCTTGTTAGCTCAGGATCCTGACTGGAATAAATGATGAAGCAGAAACGTTCTTCTGATTGACCTCGTCTCTGCTCAACCATGGAAGTCTTTAAAAAAATAAATGTTCGGCCAGTCGATATGCTGACGAGGTGTGAGCTGTGTAAAAAAAATAGCATTATATTGATAATTATATATTATATATATATATATAGAACTTCTTTGTTTCACAAAGCACCTGGAATTTCCATCCCATCTCAACCTTATCCCAGCATGCATTTGCTGGGGCTTCCACTTGAGGTCAGCGTTTTGTTTTCCGTCTGTCCAGCCTCACTGAGTGGTAGGTAAGTCTGAGACGAGCTGACTGAAACTTTTTGTCAAATGGATTGTTCTGGACTGTAGACTAATTCATGTTGTTGACGACAACGACTTCACTGAGGCTTCGATTCGACTCGACGGTTCTACAACGAAATGTAGATGAACAGAAATGAGTGAAATCCATCAACTCTTTGAAACAAAGATTTGAGGAGATTTTTTTTTTTCAAAAAATATTTTCACAAATAAAAACAGGTGTGAAACATATGCTAATCTACCTGCTGTTGTCTTTCTGTTCTTTCAATGTACAGAACATAAACAAATAGGTACGTATTTATAATGTATACATATATTCGTCCTAAGGGTGGCAGTAGATCCACTGGCTTCATCCCTAACAGACAGAGGCTCTCTCAGTGGGCGTGGTCAGAACGCTGAAGCCCCGCCTCTTGTTGAGCTGTAGGATAAAACAGAGTGAGCACAGCGAGCACTCAGTTTGAGAACCGTCGTCTCCTCTCTCCTCCTTCACAGGGTTTTGAATCTTACTCTTCCAACATGTGGACGCTACTCCCTCTACAGGACGTTCTTGGCAACAGCTCAAAGAAAAATATGACAGAAACTCTGGACTGGAATAAGGTCAGATACACACACACACACACACACTCTTTTCACCTCATCTTTTATCTTTGTCCAGAGTGTTTTTGTTTTGTTTTTTTCTTACATTTTTTTTTTGTGTGTTTTGTGTCGTCGTCTTGAGCAGCTTTGAAAAACAGTTGGCTATAAATTTTTTTTTTAATTTGCCAGTTTGATAAAAATAATTCATATTATTTAGATTTTAAAAATTTAGATTTTTTAAAATTATTTTATTAATATTTGGCCAAAAACCAAATGAATCTACAAACACTCTTTGTGACATTGCGGTTGTTGTCTCTGCAGGTGAAAGAGGGCGTCAGGTACCTTCAGCTGCTCCTGGCCCTGCTCAGGTCAGAGGTCACCACACAACACTGCTGTCATCATCACTGCTCTGTCACACTGTGTTCCTGTTTTGGTAAAGGCTCCCATTGGTCCTGACATCATCACGTGTCCCTAATGTTGACCTGTCTCTCATCCACAGTGTTGTCGGTTCCGGTTTAATCATCAGCTTTGTGATGTCACAGAGACTGGGCCGCAAACCTGAGGTTTGATTCTCACTTTGCTCTTTTGTTCCTGAGAAATGAAACCTGTCTTAGACTGTGTGTGTGTGTGTGTGTGTGTGAGTACTGTTCACTCTTCATTTCTGTGTTTGACTGTGACATCACACTCATCAACATCACTCTCTGTTATTACACATGTTTAACAAATGTTTTGATTTATTTTTGTTCTCTGCAATGATTTCATTCAATTGTTATTATAAAACTGAGGAAAAAAACAACAGTATTTATGTTGTATTTTGGTTCACTCTACTTGTACTGTAGATATTTTGCCCCATGCTGCAATTTTCACACTTTTTTAACTCACGGCGACAGGAGCTGCTGGCCCAGTGCTGCCATCCTGTGGTTGTTGTTAAATGTTTCTTTGGCTCCGACGTGATGTAAAGACGTTAAGGTTATGTTTCATGTTATGGTGATGATGTCATCCGTGTCGTTTGCAGATGCAACCATTGCTACTCCTGTGTGTGTCCGACTTCCTGCTCGCCTTCTGCTGGCTGTTAGGAGCAGCCATCTTTTTCGAGAACAGGGGCAGCATGAGCACACACTGCTACAACATGCGAACACTGGAGCAGGTAACACACACACACACACACACAGATCATGATCATGATCGTGTACAGATTCTGAAACGTTATTCCAAACCAAACCTCCTGGAGAAAGTCAGTGATTTCCTCCACAGAGATGCAGCAGTTGTTGATCCACTGCTGTGTTGGTGCGTGTGCAGCTAAAATCACTCATTTTCTCTATGGACTTTGGTCTGTGTGTGGTGCATCTGTTCCTTTATTCTAAAGATCCACATCTGTCCACGTCATCACTTCTCTGTTCCCTGTTACTTGTTAGTTCAGCTGCAGATGAATACATCTGCTGTGATATTTCATTTTCAAAAGGGAAAGTTTGCAGTTTTTTTCCTCCTCATTTGTTTGAGGTCGAGGACTTTCCCCTCAATATTCAGAATCAGGAACCGTCACCTGTTCTCACATGGCAACCGCCCAATTGGAAACTTTAAACTTCCTGAGGAACAAACTGTGTGTGTGTGTCTGTGGGTGTGTGTATGTGTGTGTGGGTGGGTGTGTGTATGTGTGCGATAAAGGGAAAATTCAGGTGCTACTTGTGATGCTGTTTTCGAAAGATGACCTGAAAGTTAGCATTAAGGTAATGATAGCTGAAAGCTAAGAATCAGATGAAGTTGATGAAGCAGCAGGTGGTCCAAACATGGAGACCCCAGACTCAGCTGATGACCTCTGACCCTGTGCACATTCCACTTTTTTAATGTTGTCAATATGTTTCTGTGCACATTCCACTTTTTTAATGTTGTTAGTGTAAAATATGTTTGTTGACATTCCAGCCAACATTCCTGACCTTCTCCCTTTGTTGGGGAACACACAGATACACACACACACACACACACACACACACACACACACACCACCACTGATGAGCGTCAATGAACGTCACACAAACCTACATACAATAATCCAGTGTGTGTGTGTGTGTGTGTGTGTGTTTTCAGGCCTTCTATATGGCAGCTTTCTTTTTTACCCTCAACTACACCTGGAGCCTCTACAGTGGCATCACAGAGAAGCTGAAAAGCTGTTTCTATGGTTACTCTGTACAGGTGAGTAAAGGCAGCGCTTGGTCTTTGTAACAGCAGGGGGCGCTCCAAACATTGATGCTTCTGTCAGATTTAGGTCCTTGTAGGAGATTAAAGTGTGTGTGTGTGTGTGTGTGTGTGTGTGTGATGTCCTCAGTTTTCTAACAGAGTGAGCACAGCAGGAAGAACCACCGCCGTGCTCTCAGGGTGAGTTCACTGACACTCTGGGATTTCAAGGTTTGTGTCAGAAGCCGTCTCCACAGCCTTGTTGTTTCTGCACCTGTTTCTAGAATGACTCCTCTGCTGCTCGTGTCTCCTGTCCTCATCTATGGAAACATCAGACATTGTCAGGCCAACTTCACTCAGCCAAACAGGTGCGTTCACTGACCACGCTGAAAAACATTACTCTAACGGTGCGTTCACTGACCCGTCTTGTCTTTCTTCTATCATCACGGTGCATTCACTGACCTCACTGATGCAGGTGTCTGCTGATGGAGACTGGAGCTCTGTTTCTGACATCAGAACAGCAGCAGCCAATCAGAAGCTGCCGTCTGCTGCACATCTATGCAATCAGCACCTTCTGCATCACCTTTGTCCTGACTGTGGGCGGAGTCACGGTGAGTTCTGACACGTGTGATGCTGCAGGTCGTTTGACAATTTACTTTAAGGACCGAGTACAAAGTCTGTCCTCCTCGCCTGGACAGGTGTTGGCAGTGAAGGCGTGGCGTCTCCAGCGGCGGCTGGTGACATCAGCAGGCTACATGGGCACTGAGCAGAGGGCATGGCTGCGTGTGATTGGCTGGAGAATGCTTCTCTACCCTCTGATCTTTGTCTTCTGCTGGGGACCAGGTCAGTGCTGTCCTCACAGCAGCTCTGTGATTGGCTGTCAGTCTGTGAGTTAACTCTGTGTGTGTGTGTGTGTGTGTGTGTGCACAGTGGCAGCATTAACGTTCCTGGATGTGCTGAATCCCACACTGAATCAGGGAAAAGTGGGCGTCGCCCTCTACATGTTTCAGGTGAGTCATGTGACTTGTCATGTTTTTAAAGTAAAATGTTTAGTAAAACTAAACACTAAAAGTGTTAGAAAAAAAATCGTTCATCCATCTTTTTTTTTTTTTTTTTTAACGCCTGTCCTCAGACTTTGACCTCGGTCTCTCATGGTTTCCTCAACTCTCTGGTCTACTGCTGGACTCACCTGTGTCTCCGCCACACCAGCAGGGCGGCGCTGTGCAGAGACATGGACACTCAGACACCTCTGCTGTCGTCACAGAAGAACCAACCGCAGAAGAGGAGCTACAGGGCTCTGAGCTGAAGCCTAGCCTGCAGAGGGCGATGGACCCTCCTCTCTGAAATGGCTGCAGTGCCACTGCTGTCCAGCAGGGGCTGATGCCCACAGACCCCTGTTTGAAAAAAATCAACAACTTCTTTTATGAAAATCTTTTTGTTATTTCTTTCAGTTTAACTGAAACGTTGGCTTTCTTTGCTCGGAGGTTTAAACCCCTCACTGGCCTTGTGTGTAAACTCAGATTACAAACAGATGGTGGCGCTCTGATTTTGTAGGAACAGCAGGATGATGGTGAATGGCTCTCAGGAAAAGGGAAGGAAGACAGGAAGAGAAAAAAAGATTTGGAAAAAGAAAGATTTCACCACTCACTGCTCATGGGACCCCTGCTGGTTAGTCTGTGAACTGCACTGTCATCTGTCACTATCTGTGACAACATTTTAATGCAAAATACCTAAGAATTAGCTGCGAAGGAAGCTTAGCTGAGACCCGGACTTGGTCCTGTGGTTCTCAAACTATGGACAGAAAGCAGTATGAATAGATATAGGTTTAGTGCAGCTGTGATGTATTTTCACCTACTCTGTGTGTGTGTGTGTGTTCTAGTTGTAGTACTTCTTCATTGTACAGGGTGTCATTAATAAACTGGTCTCATCTGAACAGTGAAGGTCTGTGCTGCTAGATCTGAACTTGGTCCTACTGCTGGTACTGCTCGTAAAGGTGGTCACTGGTCAAACTGGTCACTGGTCAAACTGGTCACTGGTCAAACTGGGAGAGACAAATACTTTCAGGTGGTGCAGGGAATAAAAACCAGCGTGATGGAGTGAGGGAGGGGAGAGAGTCTCCCTCTCCCTCTCCCCCTCCTTGTTTGTTATGTGAGTTACGTAACCTTTGACCCCCGGCCGACAGTGACATAATCACATTCTGGGGCTTCATCACGATTCATTAAACCCTTTGACGTTTGTTCATGTCCACAAACAAACAGCGGCAAGATAAAAACACGTTGACTAAAATTCCCAGAATCCTGTGGGGACACGGTGTGGACACGGACAGAGACACTCAGTGATTCAGTGTCAGTTTAATTAAACGTTGTTTTTTGTTTACATGTGATCACGAGACATACAAATCAGAGCGAAGCTGCACAGCGGTGCCCCCTGCTGATCTGCAGATCACGTGTCTCCTCCTCACTGGTTCATCATTCTTCTGGAGCCCAGGTGACAGTTGTCCAGCAGCAGGTTGTAGTCTGGCCCGCCCTCACGCACAAAATCAGAAACTGTCTTTGTTCCCTGGAAATCTCTGCTGGCGACGGGCTGAAAAAACATGACTTTGGATCAACGTCCTGAACTTTAGAAAATACAAAAAAAAAAAAGTTTGTCCTGCAGTCGTATGAGGACGTGAACGTGACGTCAGAGACTACAGCTGACCAAGTCTTCAGGACGGAGGCTCTGGAAAAAAAAACTCACCTCCCAGTTTCGACTCATGTGCCGGGCGTCAGTCACGACAGTCTGAGAGGATATTCCGTATCCGTCTCCTTTATGGACAAGGAACTGCCGTCCGTCTCCCAGTGTCACTCTGACAAACAAACAAACATTTACTTCTCAGCTCTCTTTTTTTTTTTTTTGCTTCTGATGCTTTGCTCTGACTCCACTTCACCTTCAACCTGTACAAACTAGACTAGGCTCCATCTGATACTCGGGATCGGAATCGATCCGATATTGGTCAAAAGTTCAGGATTGGATATCACAGAAACCCACTGTCCTCCAACCGATCTGATAATGTTTGGTTACTGACCACGGAAGCCTGGCTGGACATTTCCCTCTTGGTATCCCTATGAAGGAAGGTATGTGATTCCAGCCTGGACTTCAGCCCTATTCATGCCCCCCCCCCACTCCCCACCTGCCCTACTCACCGAACCCCAGAGTGACTGATTGGTCCGAGCCAGCTCGACATTCCCTCCAGCGGCCTCTTCATCCGCTCCACGTTGTAAACGGGCGCATTGTAGAGTCGGGGTGGG
>NC_024319.1:3497929-3506236 GCF_000523025.1 Cynoglossus semilaevis | reverse complement strand
AAACATTTTCTTCTCAGCTCTCTTTTTTTTTTTTTGCTTCTGATGCTTTGCTCTGACTCCACTTCACCTTCAACCTGTACAAACTAGACTAGGCTCCATCTGATACTCGGGATCGGAATCGATCCGATATTGGTCAAAAGTTCAGGATTGGATATCACAGAAACCCACTGTCCTCCAACCGATCTGATAATGTTTGGTTACTGACCACGGAAGCCTGGCTGGACATTTCCCTCTTGGTATCCCTATGAAGGAAGGTATGTGATTCCAGCCTGGACTTCAGCCCTATTCATGCCCCCCCCCCACTCCCCACCTGCCCTACTCACCGAACCCCAGAGTGACTGATTGGTCCGAGCCAGCTCGACATTCCCTCCAGCGGCCTCTTCATCCGCTCCACGTTGTAAACGGGCGAATTGTAGAGTCGGGTCAGGTCTGCCCCGGCCAGGTCATAGCTGTGGTTGGGGGGGCTGTTTCCTGGAGAAGAAGGAGAAGAAGAAGAAGGGTTGTTGGACGTCAGAGTGGAAGTCCCGCCCTGTTACTCTCTCTCCCCAGATCTGATTGGTTCCTGCTCTGTTGTCTTGTAGTTCAACAAGACAACAGAGCAGGAACACCTTTACACACTGACCTGTGAAGGAGCCATAGACGCTGACGCTCAGGGTCAGAGCAGAGAAACACAGCAGTTCACTGAACCAGAACATGACGAATCCTAGGTGATGATGATGATGATGATGATGATGTCGATGTCGTCCTGTCAGCGCTCGTCTTTTATGCTGCACGAAGCCCTGCCCCTCATCCGTTTGCCCCACCTCATGTCCTTGTCACCGTCTCTGGGATTTTCCAAATCAGGTCAATGTTGCAGTTGTTGAATTTCCAGACTGACAGTAAACACGGCACTGAAACTGTGGCAGCCAATCACAGTCCGTGATTCTCCTGGTCTTTATAAATGTGCTCCAGGATATTTTGATTAAAATGATCAGACGTCTTCGGCTGACGTTGATATGACGTGTGACTGATGTCTGCAGAGATCTGAATGTCAGTGAGACGTGACTTTAACTATTGATTCTTGTGGCTGCAGCAGGTCAAAGGTCAGCGCTGCTGTTTGAACTGATTGTGTAATTTGGTGAATTCTTCTGCTACTGTTTCCCAACTAAGCTGTAAATATAATTTTTTTTAAAGGTTGACTTTGAGGTGGAAGTTTACGTCCTGTTGATTTGACACAAACTCACATTTTTGTTTTGTTAAAACTTCTCCTAAACCAAGTGCTCACTCTGTTATAGTCTGAATTATTCCAGGTTCAAACTCATCTTTAATGAAAACACAACTTTTCTTACACAGTTCAACATTTTGTACAAAACAAAAGCTCAACCAAAGAATCAAACAGAGGTCTGTCTCTGCTTCAAGAGATACAAAATACTCAGAGCTGAATGCACAGTGAGCGCCCCCTGCTGGCAGCAGGGACCGAAAAACTGATTCTCGAAATTCAACAGAAAACTTGGCAAAAATGTCACGGAAATATCTAAAAAATCTGCGTGTAGGAATCTGTTCAGAACGAAGTCTATAGAGAAAAGCAGTGATTTCAGATCAGAGACACTGAAGCCACTGGTTTTATTGCTCCCTCTTGTGGACAATTTATGTTACTGTTAATCTCAACAATGGATTTGTGAAGTGAAGTCAAAAAATAACACATCCTTGATCTAAAATCACTGATTTTCTCTATGAGGTTTGGTGTGTGAGAGTCAGCTGTTGACAATGTTCAGTCTCCAGTTCTACAGTAAGGTCCAATCATGGTGTCCTCTCACAGATAAACAGAATATATACATTATAAAAACACATTCTATTAGAACAACATAAACATAAAATGCTGACTTTTCACCAAATGAACTCCAGCTTCATAAATCTAAACGGCCTCATCTGGCTGCATCTTTGGCTCTTCCACGTCCTGGTCCTTTTCCTCTTCCTCTGCCTCCTCCTCCTCCTCCTCCACCCCCTCCTCTTTTCCTCTTCTGTCCAGCTTTATGACTGGTGACCCCTCCCCCGTCCTCCCTGCTCAGTGTCTGAGCCCACAGGTCCTCGTATCGCCCCGGTGCCTGGTACCCGTGCTGACTGCTGTCTAGTGGTGCAGTAGAGAGCAGGATCCAGATGGAGGGCAGGTTCCTGTTGACAGTGAGGCTGTCCAGGCCGGCGTCCGGCTCCAGGGGCTCCCACACTTCCACCGCTGTGCTGTACAGAAGCTTGGTGAGCTGGTGCAGCCCCTTCACACGCCGCTTCACCACCTCAGCACAGGTGATGGCCTTGGAGACGCCTTTGCCGCTGGCAGTAAAGACGATCTGCTTGCAGAGCTGACAGCTGGCCGCCGCCGCCGCGGTGTCCTCATGCCTCTCTGAGGACACACCGTCTCCCTGTGTCGTTTGTCCCGTCTGCTCGTCAGCTAAAGCATTGGTCTCCATGCGACTGAGGGCAAAGCGCAGCAGGTTTCGGATCTTGCTGCCATCTTTGACCCGGACCTCAGGAGTGTTGGGAGCGAGATCAGGGAATGGACAGACAGACGGCTGCTCCGCCGTCCGGGCCTTGGTGTAGTTCTCCATCTGCAGAACTACACAGAAAAGATTTAGTTTTAAAACGTACTGAAGAACTGGAACAAATGTCAACGTTTTCACTTTTTCACAACGAATTAAAACAGATGTGTTACTGATACTAAAACGTCATGGCCATCGCTAACTTTACACAAGAAACAAAGAAAAGTTTAATCTGTAAAGTTGAATTAACGGGTTTTTTTTATAAAACATGAATGATTAATGTCGAGTGATTCGACTCCATTGAAAAAAATTAAAATGACTATTTAAAATAAGAGTTGATATTAAAAAGTCCACAGTTACCATGATGACTCCAAACAAGCTGTCAGGCTGATGTGGCTAAGCTAACGAGCTAACAACATCACCATATCACCAGAACGGAGCTAAAAAACAACGAATTTAACAACGTCACCGTGACATGTAATCTGACCGAAACAAATAAAACAAATTCAAAGTTTATAATCTCACCACAGAGTTTGGTTTTCGGCTTCTACTGATTCCACATGTTTACCTTAGAGCCGCCGCGTTTGGCGGTACCGTACTGTGACGTGCACTGTCGCAAAGTGTCGCGATGCTATGTCATTACCACAAAGTGAGAACACCTGGAAAAGTCACGAAACAAACTAAAGCAGGTTTGATTTTCTAACCTCATGGTGGACTGGGTTTTACTCAGGCCAGGAACTGAAGAAACAAACGGAAACAATGCGTATTACCGGTAAGAATAAAAACATTCACTGTAAATATACAGTATGTATATATTTACATATACGTATCCATACATTTATGTAAAATGTATATATAAATATTTACACATATATATTACACGTTTTCTTAGGACTGTAAAACACACACATTATTTGTTTTCCAGCACATAAAGACAATTCATGGACAAACGGCCCGCCATACACTGACTATACACCGAGTTAAGTCCCTGTTTTCCCTGCATCTCAACGCATCGACTGTATTTCCAGGTGATGCCACTAGATGGCTGCAAAAAACTTACTTTAGCTGGATAAAAAAGACGTAAAATGTACTGATTCTGTACTGCTCACCGGTCAAATTTTGAATTTGCGTCCCGTAATTTAAAAAGTTTATCCCCCCGTACCTTAATTTAGACTTAACTTTCAAAATTTTTGACTAATATTATTCCTTACCACACCTTCCTAATCCCACCTCTGAAACTAATATTCAATCTAAAAAAACCAAAACAATTTTCATTCCAAACACAACACCACAGTTGTACCACACACTTAGATGTAAAAAGTAGTTCAAATACGTTTCATTCAAACTGTGCTGGAGTCTGTTTATTTTTGTATGAAAATCATCAGAACAGAATATGAATAAAATGTTATTATTTTATTTTCCTTCTTCTTGAACAAACGACCATAGTTGTTGAGTGATTTTGTGCTCGACAGCTGTAACTGATAGTAGAACAGGAAATTAATCTTTTTCCATGTTTCCATCTGTAACACGCATACACACACACCCATCCTGTCAGACTGGTCTGGGCCTCCTGGAATCAAGGGTTAGGATGGACTGGCTGCTAAGGAACTCCGTGAGTTCCAGTTTCTCTGGGAGGAAACCACCTCCATATCTTAAACCTTCCCAGACTTATGTTTCAGTTAACATCATAATCCATCAGAGGGCGCTCTTGGCACACACACACACACTTGGCCTCCAGCCCTTACAGCACAAACGATGATCATTCTGCTGTGTTCTTAGTTTCTCCCCAATAAACGAAAGCATTACCAAATGTTTTATATTCTGTTGTTTCAGAGGAAAGATTAGATCCACGAAAGCTAAATGTTATCTTAGATACAGCTAAAAATTACATGTAGCTAACCCCAGGCCTTTAGGGAAAATCAGGTAAAAGATGGTGGCTAAATGCCAGATTCAAACTGTCCAGAGCCAGAAAAAAAAAAGATAAAATATGTGAAAGTTTTCAAGAATTTTCAATTCAAAATATGTGAAAGTTTTCAAGAATTTTTGGAAACATTCAATTCCAGTTCCCTGTGTGTGGATGGATTTAATCAGTTGATAGATGAATTGATCATTGGACTGATGTGTACTTCTGCCGTGCTCTGCTGCAGACTGGAGGTGAATGGTGGGAGTGGTCGTGTGTCTGTGGGTGTTTCCTGCTGCTCCATATAAGATGCTGTGGAAATGTCTAAGGTCTGAGAGCAGCAGCAGCAGCAGCAGCAGCAGCAGCAGCACGACGGTAGGTTGAAGCTTCAGTCATCATTTGAAACTAGTGTGTTTTTGCTCCCAGGTTTCAGACTTACACCTGTTAAAGAGCAATGATCAGAAAACTAAATCTTTTTTTTTCCATTAAATTTTTTTTAGCTGTTTTAATTGTTGCAAATTTTGCTAAATTTTATTTAGATATTTATTTCCTTAAAAAATGTGTTTTTATCACATAACTGAAAACCCTATCCTAATCTTAAACCTAATCACTTTTCCATGGATCCTCTGACAGTTTGACACATGACCCTGGTTTGTTAGAACTTGTTTGTTTAAACCTTGAAAATATTTTCTCATTTATGAAACAAACTGAAAAACTAAAACTAGCCTGAGAGTTCTGAGTTCTGCCAGACAGTTTGTATTTATTTGTTGTGCAACTGTTGTGCAAAAAACACTCTCTTAAAATGAAAGTCTTTAATAATAATCATTAATAAAAAAGATTGCTTGACAATTGTTACAACACATTTAGGATAATTTAGGGTAGAATTCCTTGAGAGGGAGGATAACATGTTGCGAAAAATAACAGCAGCTTAATGTTAGCGGAGAAGCTAAATCAACATTGAAGGAAATGCCAGAAAAAGCAGCTCTGAATCTAAATCTTGTCATTACAACCAAGTACAAATGTCATCTAGAGGGCGCCCTGATCACTGACAACAGAAAGGAAAAAGTCTAGAGAGAAGGTTTGAACCGACACTTTCTCTCAGAACTTTAATGATTTTTTTTTTTGTCAGATTCTGTAGCTCCCTGATTGGACTGTTTGCAGATGACGCCACCACCTCTACTGTAGTTCTTTCTAGTCATTCTGAAAAATACCAGCTGTTTCCACTCTTGACCACATGTTCTTTCTTTCTCTCTTTTGTTTGAACTGCGTTCATTTTCTTTCCTGTCAGTTACACAATCACACACGTCTGCTTGATTCATGACACCGAATGATAAAAGCCATAAACGTGTGTGAAGCCAGGGTCTGTACTGTACCGACCTGATGTTCTGGGTTTCACTCTGTCCACTCCTGCACTGCTCTGCCACAGAGCCAGGCTCTTCTACCAGAACATTTGGTCCTTTCTATATTTGAATGGTTGGATTCCATGGTTGGATATTTCCCAACTCCTTTGACGTATCCGTCCAATAGTTTCAGCTTTGAGCTTCGAGCCTCGTTCAAGATTGATGATCAGAATGATGTTGAATCCAGAATTCTCCTCAGATTATTTACTTTAAACGTCTGACATCAGATCGTGATCTCCTTGACATAAACAACAGTTCAGTGACTGTAGAGACAGAATGTTGTTCTGTTTACTCCACGGGTGTTTTTTTTTTTCTCAGATTGTTTATTAAAATCTGTGTTTCTGTGTGTGTGTGTGTGTGTGTCTATGTGATCTGGTCTCAGGCCTTTTTTGGTCAGGGTTTACATCAGTGGCTGTGCAGTCATTAGTCTGTGATGAGAAGCATTCAGAGACAGATAAAGATCTGGCTCCTCCCCCTCAGATTCACATTCACGTTGTTTCCTGACGTGTATGAACGTTTGAAGCCGTTCAGTCAACCGTGTTTCTGAGATTTAGAAATAAATAAACAGACTGTATCAGGTCACGTCCTGCTCTGCCGTCGGCCGCCTCACTTCACAACTTCTCTGTTCTGTAGAAGCCTTGATGGATCGGGCATTTTCTTCAGTGTTTGACGTAGGGGGCGCTCACAGCGTCGTCTGTGAATATTGAATATTGATGTTGATATTAATAGTGAAATTATTTCACCTTAGTTATTGTATTATAGATTTATTGGTGTTATTGTTTTATTTTATTATCAGATTCACAGACAGGGTTTTTGTGTTTGAATAAAACAGGAAATGAAAATGTTTTCTTTAGATTATAAACTAAATATTCAGCAGAACGGGTGCAGAGAGAGACTTAATTATTGACTTAATGGACTGAGGGGTGTGTTTGTTAGAGAGATGAAAATCTGTGTTTCTGCACACACACACTCACACACACAGACTCACACAGACACACACACACACACAGACTCACAGCTCTCCACATAGAAAATAAACAAAATAATTGATAAAAGACCAACACCAGAAAACTGCAGAGACTTCCCACAAGCAGCAGAGGCGCTGTTGAGCAGTCACCGTAGATTTCAGAATCAGACCCAGAAATGCTGTGTTGATCCATCAATTTCTTTAGCAGTTTCAGAAAAAAAAAAAAAAACAGAGGTACAGAAAAAAAATATATTTATTGAAGAAGAAACCTTCATAGTTACAAGTAAACAAACTGTTCACTTCGTTCTTTCTTCCTCTTTAACATCTTTGTTTTTGCTGATCCAGGGACAGCTGTTACTCAGTCTCTCACCGTCCTGCGGGGGACTCTCTGATCCTGAATCTGCTCTGGGTAAGAAAGTCACACCTTCCTCGTCCACATCTACTGTACCATCATCATCATCATCATCATCATCATCATCATCACAGTGTCACCCTCACAGCTCCTTCATCTTCTCCATCTCTTTCTCTTCTCTCTGTCCCTCTGTGTCCTTCATTCTTTTCCACTTTTGTCTCCTCCTCCTCTTCCTCTTCGTCCTCCTCCTCGTCCTCTTCCTCCTCCCTGTCTCCTACGCTGAGGTGATATAATTTGGTACTTGTTTGGAGTCTCCCTGCTGCTCTTTTACAGCTGTTTACATCTGCTCTGTAAAACAAACCTCAGACACGGAAAACTCTCTCTCCTCCGACCTCTGGCTCTCTGGTCCGGTCTCTGGTCCGGTCTCTGGTCCGGTCTCTGGTCTGGTCTAAGGTTTTCGATCAGAGACTGTGCTGCCTGTGAAGCACTGACTGTCAGACCCTGAAGAGCAGGTCCAGGTCTTTATGTGACATAAACCTGAGTCTGAACATTGACTGTACTGCAGTAAAACCAGCTCCACTTTCACAGTCTGCTGGTTTTTAACACGGTTCATCTGAACACGTTTCCTGGTGTTCTTCCCAGGACAGGACACAACTGGAAAAGATCAAACTTCCTGCACAGCCAATGAATCTTTGACAGAAATGTTTAATTTAAGTCCCTGTAACGGACGGGTGGAGTCAGGGCTGAGTGGTCAAACCGAGGCCTCAGTGGAGTGAGGGCTGATGGTCAGACTGAGGCCTCGGCGGAGCCGGGGATGATGGTCAGACTGAGGCCTCGGTGGAGTGAGGGCTGATGGTCAGCCTGAGGCCTCAGTGGAGTCAGGGCTGATGGTCAGACTGAGGCCTCAGTGGAGTCAGGGCTGATGGTCCACTCGTACCTGCTGTGGGACTTTGTCATGGTCTCCTCAGTTTTTTTTTTTTGAGTTTCCTCCGACTCTTTTGTCTGCTTTTAACTAAATAAACTAAATAAGCGAATCATCAGGGAAGATTTGCGGCTGAGGTGCCGTTGGAGCGCGGTCCTGTTCCTCGTCTCTGGGCTCAGCTCCGTACGTAGAAATAACAAAACCCCCAGCTTTAGATTAGTCAGAGCGCAAACATCTGCCTTTCAAACACAAC
>NC_024319.1:3491982-3497860 GCF_000523025.1 Cynoglossus semilaevis | reverse complement strand
GGGTCCCGGGCCCCCCAGCCCAGGGCCCCCCCCCACTCCAGGCCCCCCCCCGGTCCAGGGGCTTTGTGCGTCCTTGTTGTTTGACAGGAATTTTACAGCATTTACACTGAGGAGAACGAGTGACCTGTGTCTGACCTCCATGTTCTCCACTTTCACCTCCATCCATGATGATGATGAAGACCATGAAAATGCCGAAGGACAGGTCTCCCCCTCCTCTTTTTATGGACACAACAAAAATGTGGAGGCTGGATTTATCACCAAATGAATAACCAATAACCCAGCTGCCCACCGTGAACACCAACAGCTCAGAGACGGACATTCCCGACCGTCACTGCTCCACCAGACCCAGGTCAGAAGTTACACGCTGCTCACTTCAGGTCCAGTTCTGCCAGAGAAGCTGCAGCGTCTTTGTTGGAAACATCTGTCAACTCTGAGGTCTGAGGTCTCTGACAGGTCCTGGTTAACATCACACTGACGCTCCTTCGTCTGCAGCAGCTGATGAAGAGGTAAAGACAGAAGAGAGAGACCTTCAAACGTCTCCAGACCGTCACACATGCTGACCAGATGTGGGTCCAATTAACCATCGTGCCTGTAATCGTAGCTAACTCTGGGGACCATCCTAATTGGCTGCTGTGAGCCTGGAGGCAGGTTTGATTCTGACTGAGCTGATGACCAGCTTCATTATTGGAGTGTTTTTCTGTAACAGCACAGCACAGAGCCTGGAAGAATCCAAACTGGATCCAGCTGTGCAGACAGACCCTGAGAAGCCGAGACGCTCCACCCAGTCCTCGTTCCTCCATGTCTGACGGACGGAGCTTCGACCTCTGAGCTGGTTCAACACTCGGTCACAAACTGGACCATTTTGAAATGTAGTTTTCTACAGAACTGCACAGTCAGCACCACCATCTTCATCTCTGGAGATGAGTGAACACCATGATGATCCACTCTCTCTGCTTCTGTTTCCTCGCCATCATCGAAGGCTCAGCAGGACAACAGTCAGCTGACCTAAAACAGCACAAGTCAGTGTTAGCCTCGTCCAGGTTAGCTAAATCTATAAGTCAAACATAAATACATAAAAATGATCATTTTGCTAAAGATTTTCACCCTTTAATATCAAACCCAGAAGCTTGAATATGTGGAGTTTAGGTTTGATTCTTTTTAAACTTTGATTTAATTTTAAACTATTTTTACACGATACAATTAACAATGACCTTTCCATGACCTTGACCCATCACCAGGTCAAATTGGTAACAAGTATAGAGAGGCTCATTTTAATAATAATAAATTTAGTTTTATAGAGAAAAGAGTATCTTAGCAAAAACATACATATACATGTATACAAATATATACAAATAAAAGCACAAATGCATAATTGCACCCTATAAATGAGAGAAGAGGGTTTTCTCTTTTCTCCTTGGTAAAATAACCACAAAATCCAATTTGTCAATTTGGACCCAGAGTCCACATAACTCCTCGAATGACTTGATAAATGAGGCATCAGTTGATGATGTGGGAAAAGATGAAAATGTGTCTAAAAAAATGGTCAAAGACTTTATCTACTGTGTGGACCAGACCAATAACTAGGTATAGGTCACTGGTCAAAGTTTTTACCTTTTACTCATCGTCAGTAATGGCGTCCTTTGACCTATGACCTCCACAGTTGTGAATGGGACCGTGAGTTTATTAGTTTATTTTCCCTGAGTTTGTGAACCATCCAGACACATCTGGAGGTTTGGTGACATCATCACTGTGAGCCGGTCACATTCTTTAGTGAGTTTCAATTTAAACACGGAGGCCCTTCCTTCCTGCCTTTATGAACTTTGTTGAGTTGCCCAGATTTTCTGAGCATTGAATCAAAACATACAGTTTTCAGCCTCAGCGTCGGCAGCTGCTCACACTCACACCGACTAAACAAATGCTGGTATGGATGTAAACTATACAGCACTCGGCCCATTCATCTGTCTGTTCATGTAAACCATAACACCCCCCAACCCCACCTTCACCCCCGCCCCCACCCCCCCGTACCGCCAGCCTGTCAGTGCAGCTCGGTGCCGTGATTAGCTTCACATGCTTCACATTAGAAGGACGTGGTTTCTCTCCATCTGGGCCTCCTCCATGAAGAACGCACAAATAAACACGTTTGTGGGGGTGGGGGTGGGTGGGTTAGGGAACCTCACACACATACATTTAAACGTGCAGCCAGAGAGCTGCATATGATTTAATCACCTTCACGCTCAGAGAAACAAAGTGGCTTCACTCCTCACCCCAACCCTCCCCCAAAACCCACCCATCAGGTCACTTTCCCTGAACCTTTTTGAAGTCCACACCAAATCCATGTCATTAAACCTTTGTTGAACTTCAAAGGTTTAAGGTAGAAACATTCACCAGTTGATAACACTGCCAGTAGGTGGCAGTAACCACGGTCTGGTAGCTACACTGTTAAAAGCCAAATTAGAAGAAAATCATTTATCCTCCAACATCCAGGTCCAGGTCACCTGGATCAGAACACAAGGTCAGGGGAGTGAGTGAACGCAGCCAAAGCCTCAACACGGACAGATGGAGGCGCTTACGTTCAGTTTCTGACCAAGGTGGTTTTTATTTGTCTGCTGCTGCAGGGTTTCTATGAGAGACGAGGAAGAGGATGTGGGAACTTCAGAGGTCTGAGTTAGAACAAAAGTTTTTTTTTCTTAGGTGAACTTGAAGAAGTGTTTTAAAATATACCAGATTGTCAAAACTTGCGCCTTGTGGCTAACATTGGTACTGCAATGTTTTGTTTCCTGCTGGCTTTTTGAACTCAGACTAACTCCTAAATGAAGTCGGCGTCGGCGCTGATGTTCCTCAGGACTTTGACGACTCCTGGATCTCCTCCTGGTTTTTCACCCTTCACTTTTTCTCAGATTCAGCTTCAGTTTTCACTCCAGCGCCGTCACTTGTTGATTTCTGTTATTCCTCCCGCTAATGATACAGTGATGAACACATGAAAGGATCGCATGAATTCCTGTCTCCCACACTGTCCCGCTGTTTTGAACTGGTTTGTTGTTCTTCCCAGAGGTGTCGTTTTCTCCTGGGAACGTGGTGATCCACACTTGGAGTGGGTGTGGTCCAAACCCCCAATGCTGTGACCCACAGAGCGGGGCCTCCAGATGGGAAACAGATTTTCTTTTTCTAATTTACACGCGTCTTTGTCTTTGTTTTTCACAGGCTGCAAACGATAGAAACCTGAGACCCGATGGAGGGGGGGCAGAGCCTACTCCTCATCCTCATGGTAGGATTGTGTTTCCACAGCATCACTGCTCAGAGAACAGGTGGGTGTGATTATCATCCATGACTTCACTTCCTGCTTCACCTAAAACACACAGGGTTTTGGCCGAGAGCTTCACGCCACACACGCACAGCGTCACTAACTCTGATCTGATCCTGGATCTGCTGCATGAACCTGAAACTCACACCTCACTGTTAGACCTCCACCGTCATCTGAACATGGATCAGACCTGGAGTCAGGATGATGGTCAGTGTCACTGCAGGGATTGACCTGGGTCAGAACCACAGGAAGGAAATGAATCCAAGGAAAAGTTGTAAAGAAATAAGAATGAGAAAAAAGATCAGTTTCAAATAAATAATTAGTTGTGATACTTAAAAAAAAAACAAACTACACACAGAAACACCTTTTAGTCAATCGCCCTCAGACAAATCTGTGATTTCAGCTCACAGACACAGCAATTGCTGGGCCACTGCTGCCCCCTGTGGTCGGTTTGTCTTGCTGCAGTGAATGCCTATGGACTTTAAACAAGAATTTAATTTCTCTCAGGGGATCAGTAAAGGCATTTTTGATTCTTAAACAGTGAAGTCACAAAGCAACACATTTTAACGCAGTGCTGAGATTTAAGAAGAACTCTCTGAACTGTGGGAGGGGTCGACACGGAAACAGAAACAGAAAGAAACCGTATTTAATCTGTTGATGAGAACGGAGTTACGACATCTGATGACCTGATCTGTCACCACTACAGCACTGACCGCCTGCTGGTCACACTGTCAGTCAGATCTCGCATGCAACTTCACACTCACCAACCCCTGATGTTATGAAATGTCAACTGTCTATCAACACGTGCTGCCCTGATGAGTGCAGTGAGGGAGAAAAATAACACCAGACTTTCAGTGGGCGGTGTTTGTAAACCATTAGAGTGAAACCTTCTGTGTACTCAGACGAAGAGCAGCTCTGTTAGTCTTAATCACTAAATCCTTCTGATGGGAATTAACTTAGAACAGCACAACTTTTCCTTTTCTGATTTTCCTCTCGCTTCTGCTGCCATCTAATGGTAAGTTCAGGAAAAAAACACTCCAGCAAACACAGCAGCTGAGTAGTTTCCTCTCACCCTCTCACTGAACCCCAAACACACACTTTACCTCTGGCTGCCGCACCTTCACGCACCCAACCCTGCTGGTGTCTCCCCTCACCCACTTCCTGTCCCCACGTCTCTGGACCTTCAATTATGTTGACCACCTTCTTCCTTAGTCTGTACGCAAGAGGGCGTCGCCGACATTGTCTTCATGGTTGACGGGTCGTGGAGCATCGGTACAAAAAACTTTGAGCAGATCCGCCAGTTCCTCTACACACTGGTCAACAGCTTCGACGTCGGTCCTGATCGAGTCCGCATTGGATTGGTCCAGTACAGCACCACACCGCGCACAGAGTTCCTGCTAAACACCTACCAGAACAAGTCTGACATTCTGGACTACATCAGCAAGTTGCCCTACATGGGCGGTGGCACTGAGACGGGCCAGGGCCTGGACTTCATGATGAGGGAACATTTCATCGATGCCGCCGGAAGCAGAGCCAAACAGAACGTCCCTCAGATCGCCGTGGTCATCACAGACGGGAAGTCACAAGACAACGTAGAGTCTCACGCTAATGAGCTGAAGAAGAAGGGTATCGTTATTTACGCCATTGGAATCAAAGAAGCCGATGAAGAGCAGCTCAGGGAAATTGCCAACCTCCCCCACAGCCAGCACGTTTACAGCGTGTCTGACTTCACTGCTCTTCAGGGAATCTCCCTGAGCGTGGTTCAGACGCTGTGCACCACAGTGGAGGAGGCCAAACGACAGCTCCTGCAACTGTCCACAGGTAAAGGGTTTGCTCCACACAAGGTCTCAGGAGACCAGAATCTCACAAACACTGGTGAATGTTGGAGGGAAAAACCAAGACCTCTTCATCTACAGGCAAACGTCATTCAGGTCAACACCCAAACTGATGATGACCTCAGATGGGAGGTCTTGGTTTGTCTCTCCAGGAGGTCTGGTCGTTTACAGCTGACTACATGATGATCAGCTGTGGTACCGACTGAACCTGTGCAGATCCAGGTTTTGATTACATATGGTAAAAACAATGACTGTGAACAGCCACATCCTCTGGGATATGAATTTTTCAGGGAGTGGAAACTGTTCCAGAATATAAACTAGAACCCTGATGTCCCTGAAATGTTTTTTTTTTTTTGTGGTACTAAAACACGGCTTTTGTCTAATGTCTAATGAGTCAAAGAAAACCTTGTTTTTGTCTTTCCTAAATGTTTGAGTCACATCAACTGGGACCAATGAATTAGCCTCCAGAACAGATCCTTGACAACGTATTTCTTCTACATTTCCTCTAAGGTGTTCAAGCTACGTGGACCAGGAGTCGAACAGTAGATAAACTCTTTCCTTGTCTAACTTTGTTTTTTCTCCCCGGCTCCAGAATGTGCCGCAGCCACTAAGGCTGACATTGTCTTCCTGGTTGACGGTTCCTCCAGCATTGGCAGCAAGAACTTTGCCGACGCTCAGAATTTCCTCCGCAGCGCGGTCGAAGGCCTTGACATTGGCCCTGATAAAGTCCGGATTGGACTGG
>NC_024319.1:3482665-3490082 GCF_000523025.1 Cynoglossus semilaevis | reverse complement strand
AGACCACATGGACAAGCAGTCACTGCTAACACAGATCAGCTCGTTCCCCTATCTAACAGGAGGAACACAGACGGGAGAAGCGATTAAATTCATTAATCAAACCTACTTCACCGAGGAGGCCGGGAGCCGAGCCAACCAGCGGGTGCCTCAGATCGCCGTGGTCATCACAGACGGTGAATCCACAGATGATGTAATCGAGCCTGCTAAGAGTCTACGGGAGAAAGGCGTTATGGTGTTCGCTATCGGTGTCGGACAGGCTAACATCAAGGAGCTCCAGTCCATGGCCAACAAGCCTTCAGAGCACTTTGTGTTCCACCTAGATAACTACCAGGCTCTGCTGGCCAAGAAGGACGAGCTGTTGCAGACCGTCTGCGTCTCCATGGAGGATCAGAGACAAGGTAAGAAGAAGAAGAACTCCTTTCTTTGAAGGATAAAGATAGTTCTGCTCTTACTTCAGTCCAAATGAGGATTGGTGTTTTACAGCCTGGTTCTGTGGGGAAGTGGCAATAATCACAAATCAGCGAACATAACCTTGGGCTGTGTCTGAGACTGCGCCCTACACCCTACGTAGAGCTCTATATAAGGGGCACGCCATTTTGTAGTTGCGTCTGAGTGTGTAGTGGTTGGTATCAGCCATTACTGCGGATCCTTCAATTCAGACTTTAAATAAAACGTGATAAAATAAAACATCTTTTAGACTTTATTCTGTGAGTATCCAAGTCTGAATCACCTGTTGCTTCGTAACAGATTATTATTATTTGAACGATAAAGTGACTGGATTATCTTAGAATGAAGTATATCAGTGTGTATCACTGTGGCCCGCTACCAAATGACCTACGGATCGGTACCGGTCCCTGTATCTGGGGTTGGAGACCGCTGATATAAGGCACTCGATGTATCCCACAATGAACTGCAAAATGTAGTGAACATTCAGTGGACACTAGCCAAGCATAGTATCCCATCAGACATTGCGGAGAGAGGAGCAGAATCTGTCCAACCGTCTGAATTGAAATGACATAAATAACTGCACATCGTAGTAGTGTCTGAAAGAGTTTGTCAGTCGTTCGGTCTATATAGTTCCCTGTATTGGGTGAAGGGAACGAGTGAGTGATTTCAGACACAGCCTAAACATCCACAGATCTAAGCCAAAGATGAAGGATGTTAATCTTCCATTAGCTTCAGCCTGTTACATCTTTATCTTTCTGTGAGACCGAGTCAATAAACAGCACACTGAGATTTGCAAACCACCCACCTGATGTAGCAATCAGTGGATTTAGCTCACAGACCAGAGATAAAACCAGTTTAAAACCAGCGACACAGACCCTGCTGGTCCACTGCTGCCTCCTGTGTTTAGTTTGTGTCCCCGAGCCAAATATAAACACATTCATGTTACTAGATAATGCATGGCTGTAACACTAACATCTGCATGACGGGTTTTTTTCAGTAAACTCTGGTGTAGGATAAAGAGTTATTTACACGGTGGTCTGCAGTTGTTGAAGTCGGTCTGACAATGATATGAAATTAATGTGAAGTTCATGTTCTGAAGCCCGACGATGTTTTTCTGTAGATTTTTCAAAATCCTGGCTCACATGTATCTAAATGGTTTTTGTTTTCAGTGTTGATTTATGAGAGAATGAATGTCAGTGAGTGGATTTGAGGGACTTCTCTGGTTGTAGTAAAGTCGGCCAGTAGTAACAAATCTCAAGCCAGAAGATACAGGATTAGTCAGATAGCTGAACTCCCAACTCTGTTCTCACACTACAAGTGGGAATTTTCCACAGAACTGTTCCTTGGATAGCAAACATCTGCCCTGCTCCATGTCTTTAATCCAGATGCTGAGTCAGGCGATGGACGTGAATCAGAACAGAGTTGGGATTTAATGACTTCTGTGGAAGTGGAGTCAACTGGTCGTTTAATGACATGTGCTGACACGTGTCCTACCAATGAGCACGTAACTCTCCGCGAGTTACTGTCGTAGCTTTTGCCAATAAAGATAACACAGCCGTCAGTTGTTGTTTTTAGACTTTTTTCCTGATGGTTTTATCTCCAGGACGTTCTGTGCTGGAAGCCTCTGTTCAATCACTCCACTGCCACACACGTGTTCTTATGTAGGTTATCCATCTACGTTAGCGTCCATTTAGTGATTATGATGAACTGTGTTAGCGTGATGCTCTATGTTTGTTTTTGTTTGTTTGTTTTTTTTTAATCAGGTTCTGCTAACAAAACTTACCACCGTTTTACAAACATGTTTTTTTTTTCTTAATCTTGAATTATTTTCTGTCTTAGTGAACCCGTGTGTGTGTCTTTGGTTACCTTTGAACACTGTTTGATGTGTTTGCTTTTGTTACAAACAAACATATTCTTTTTGTTTGTCCTTCCAGCGTTGGCTGAAAAATTTTCGGACATTTTCTTCCTGTTGGACGGCGGCTTAAGTTCCACAGAGTTCGGGCAAGTCCGGAACATCCTGGTTCGACTGTCCAACCAGCTGAAGGTGGGGGCGTCTGCCCATCGCTTGGGCCTAGCCTTCTACGGACAAGACACCAGGGTGGAGTTCTTTCTCAACAGCTACCAGACCAAAGAAGACATACAGAGTAAAATCAAGAAGGTCCGCATCGGTCAACTGCAACCCAACGAAAAGCGCAACCTAGGGAATGCCCTGGAACAAGCAAGGACTCGCTTCTTAATCAAAGAGGCTGGGAGTCGTGCAGACCAAGGGTACCAACAGTACCTGGTCGTGTTTAGTGGACAAGATTCTAATGATGACGTGGACAGGTTTTCACACCTTATTAAATCTGAAGGAGTGACGGTGGCGGGCGTATCTCTGGGTGTGTCCTCTAGTCAAATGAAAGACATTTCCACACCGGGCTATTATTTTCAATCCAACACCAACTTAGTGCCGTCGCTGAAGTCTGTGTTTGAGGGACAGGAACAAGCATTTTCTCAGACTCAAGGTAAGGAGCTTCTTGTTTTTTATTGTCTTACTTTATCTCATCCAGCTGAATCACCCTGATCCCAATCTTTCATATTTCCAGATTGTAGAGCGGCCTTCCTAGCCGACATCGTCTTCATCGTTGACGAGTCCGGAAGCATCGGAACTAAAAATTTCCAGCTGGTGCGTACATTCCTACACACTGTGATTAGCGGCATTGAGGTCGGTTCGAACAGAGTGCGGCTTGGAATTGTAACGTACAGCGCTAAGGCCACAGCACATGTCTACCTCGACAGCTTCGATAACAAGAAGGATCTGTTAAACTTTGTTAAAATCCTGCCTTATCGCAAGGGAGGAACCCAAACAGGAGCCGCCCTGAATTTCACCAGGGAAAATGTTTTTGTTAAAAATAGAGGAAGCAGGAAAGACTAAGGTTTTCAGCAGGTGGCAGTAGTTATCACTGATGGCAAATCCGATGATGACGTGAGCCGAGCAGCAGCAGAACTTCGTAGAACCGGCGTCACCATTTACTCTGTTGGAATTAAAAACGCTACCAAGGAAGAGCTGGTGAAAATAGTCTCGCATCCTCCAAATAAACACATTTTTATGGTGAACGACTTCACCAAACTCAGGTCTGTAGAGCAGACTCTTCAAAAGATTCTCTGTCAGGACATCGTGCACCAGGCTATTACCGTCCAGACCAGAAGAACTAACATCAAAGAAGGTTTGGACCATTGTCGTCATAATCTCTGCACAGATTTACAGATGTGGACTCTAATTATTGACGTATAAAAATGTTTTTTTCATTTTCCCAGAATGCTTGCAAACAGATGAAGCTGATATTTTCTTCCTCATCGACCAATCGGGGAGTATCCACCCTCCAGATTTCTACGATATGAAGAAGTTCATCTTTGAGTTTCTCAACAATTTCCGTATTGGGCCACAGCATATCCGTGTGGGTATTGTGAAATATGCAGACGACCCTGTCCTGGAGTTTGACCTGACGACCTATTCTGATGTCAAGACAATGAAGAAAGCCGTGGAGGACATGCTCCAGGTGGGAGGAGGCACCGAGACTGGAAAAGCAATTACTTTTATGGGCCCACAGTTTGACAGAGCAGAGGTAACACGTGGCTACAAAGTCTCAGAGTACCTGGTCGTCATCACTGATGGACAGTCAACCGACGATGTCAAGGTTCCTGCCAAAAAACTCCAGTCCCAGGGTGTCACGGTTTACGCCATCGGGGTGCAAAACGCAGACCAGGAACAGTTGAGAGAAATTGCGGGCGACCCCAAAAGAACATTCTTTGTGAATGACTTTGACGCCTTAAATCCCATCAAGGATAACATCATCACAGATATCTGTTCTACAGATGGTGAGGAGCGTCTTTCATGCACAATACAACGAGATAAAGAACCTGAGGTAAGAAGTTGATGTTGACCTGTCTGTGCTTCTCTGTCTGCAGCCTGTAAAGACATACCAGGAGACCTGGTCTTTTTGATTGACAGCTCAGGAAGCATTGACTCATTAGACTACGAGAAAATGAAGGAGTTCATGAAAACCATCATCAGTAGGTCCGCCATTGGGATCGACGACGTGCACATTGGTGTCATGCAGTACAGCACCAAGCCGAGGCTGGAGTTCTCTCTCAGCTTCACTTACAACAAAGATGAGATGAACACGGCCGTTGACAAAATGCAGCAAATCGGAGGAGGTACGCACACCGGCCAGGCCATCACTGCCGTGTCTCAGCTCTTTGACGGAGGGCGTTCCAAACTGAGGCAGAGGTTGGTGGTGATCACAGACGGGGAGTCCCAAGACGCCGTCGCAGCCCCGGCTGAAGCTCTGAGAGCCAAGGGTGTGGCCATCTATGCCATTGGAGTTGTGAACGCCAACACGACTCAGCTGCTGGAGATCAGCGGCTCCTCCGACAAGATGTATTCTGGGAGAGACTTTGATGCTTTAAAGGACCTGGAGAACCAAATTTCTTTGGACCTGTGTGCAAAAGAGGGAGGTGAGCCTTTGGCCACAGGACAGTTGTGGTTTGTTTTCATTAAAAATATTTCTTATAATATAATATTCTTATATATAATATTCTTATAATATTTCTAAGATTCTTCTAAGTGATCGTGTGCATGTCATCTTTACTTTCTTTCAGAGTGTAGGAAGACACAGCAGGCTGACGTCATTTTCCTGGTGGACGGTTCCACCAGCATCAGCCTTCCCAAGTTCAGGAGCATGCAGAAGTTTATGTCGGCCATGGTCAACCAAACCACGGTGGGTAAAGACCTGACCCGCTTCGGTGTCATCCTCTACTCCACCTACCCCAAAAATAACTTCACCCTGGAGACGTACGGCTCCAAAAAAGAGGTGCTTCAAGCCATTCAAGACCTAACGCCGCCAAGAGGAGACACCTACACCGGCCTGGCCCTGGAGTACTCCTTAGACTTCTTCAGTGCTGCCAATGGAGGTCGGGCTGCTCTCAAGGTGCCTCAGGTTCTCATGGTGATCACAGACGGTGAAGCCACTGACCCTCACCATCTCGAAAAGCCTTCGATGGCACTGAGAAACAACGGGATCAGCGTCTTCAGCATTGGTGTGGAAGAAGCCAACAAGGAAGAGCTGGAGATCATGGCAGGTCACGACGCTTCCAAAATTTTCTACGTGGACAATTTTGATGCTCTGGAAACTCTGTACAAGAACCTTTCTCTGGTTCTCTGCAACTCCACCAAACCAGGTAACAAACAGCCCCCGGGTCTAGATGAAAGCTAACTGAACGACCCACACCTTTTACCAGAGTCTCCACATTTAAGACTAAAAACGATTCCCTGTAGTTCCACACAGCAGCACAGAGAACGGCTCTTTAATTATTAATAGACTTTAAATATTCCCACGTTAACGTTCATTGATGGCTGGTGTATTTTCTTGTTCTCAGTTTGTGAGAAGCAGAAGGCCGACCTGGTCTTCCTCCTGGATCAGTCTGGAAGCATCACGACCAACGATTACACCATCATGAAGAAATTCACCACTGACCTGATCAAGAGCTTCAAAGTCGGTGAAGATCTGGTCCGTGTGGGCCTGGCCCAGTTCAGCGACACTTTCCAACACGAGTTCTACCTCGACAAATTCTACAGCGAGCAGGAAGTCACCAAACATATTATGGGCACTGTGCAAACGGGAGGAGGAACCAAAATAGGGAAAGCACTGGATTCCATCAGGGATTATTTTCAGGCGTCACGCGGCGGCCGCAGATCTTCAGGGATTTCTCAGAATCTGGTACTGATCACTGACGGAGATTCACAGGACGAAGTTCTAGCGGCTGCCGAGCGTCTCAGAGCCCTGAAAGTCGAGGTGTTTGTCATCGGCATCGGACACGTTCAGGTCATGGAGCTCCTGCAGATCACTGGCACCCCAGACAGACTGTTCACTGTGCAGAACTTTGGCAGCTTGGAAAAGATCAAGGACAAGGTGGTGGATACCATCTGCAAGTCCAAACCCATAGAAAATCCAAGTGGTGAGGAAACAAACTGGATGCGTTTCTGTGTTTGGTTTGTCCTTGTCTTTCCACTGCCTCATGAAGCTGGAGGGTTTTTGTTTTTCTTACAGGCTGCACCATCGATGTTGCCATGGGCTTTGATATCTCTCGACGAAGCGGAACGCCTGGTGAGATGTTGGTCAGCGGCCACACCAAGCTCCAGGCCCTCCTTCCAGAGATCGGACATTACGCTTCCTCGGTATCAGAGCTGTGCTGCTCCAAACCCGACCTCATCAGGACCAACGTGGGCTACAGAGTGGTGGGCCGGAACGGACAACAAATCGATGACTTCAAATTTGAGGCCTACAGTGAGGAGGTGCTGAGGAAGGTCATGACCCTTAATCTGAAGGAACCCACTTACTTCAACTCCGCTCTGCTCAAGTCCTTTGGTCAGAAGTTCAAAGCCGAGTCCGGGGCTGGTGTGAAGGTGGGTCTGGAACACTTCAGATTCTTCAGATTCTCTGTCTAATCACCGTCATTCCAGATTTTGTTTTCCCTTCAGCGTGATGAGAAACTCATTTCCTTAGATTTATGTTTTTCATCTCCCCGTGTCCACTCACAGAGAGACGGGGGAGGGGCCCTGAGAGGAACGTGGAAGACGAGAAACCATTTCAGTGATTCAGTGTAAAACAAAAGCAGAAGAAAGCCGACAAAAAGTCGACAGGTTTCTGCTGCGTTCACATGGCCGCAGGGCGGTGGGAATTGTTCCACTGAGACTTTCTATTTTTAAAAGGCATAGTTTCTTTCTTCAGACCTTTTTCTTGAGAACCACCCCCGTGGATGTAACTGTGTTTTTGTTTCAGCCTGGATGGAAACCAGTGTCACCTAGAGTTGAATGGTTTTAATGCAGTGAATGTTAATGTTTGCTGTTGAGTAAACTCTGAAACCAGAGTCTTTAGGGAGGAGGATCTGCTGCTCAATTAATCACCCACACCCCCCCGCCCCCCACCCC
>NC_024319.1:3442685-3482583 GCF_000523025.1 Cynoglossus semilaevis | reverse complement strand
TCCCTGCTATCACTCATTACATTCCTTCAGCTGCAGAGTTAGACTGTGGTGGGTGGATGTTCTAATGGATCAAAATAATCTGGCTTTAACGCTGGCTTCTCTTCTTGCCAAACCACAGAAATGACTCCATCCCCATATTTAGCAACAACAAAGTACCATATATTAATACTGTATATGTAATGATGAGTGAAAGAAGAAAATGTTAATGTGTCCGTCCTTCAGCCCACCACCCACCGTCTTTTTCTTTAGAAAACAAAATATTCTAGAGAAGCCATGGGTCAGTGTAGACGGGGACCCTCTCTGAGGACGACGCATCTGTATTACCTTACTGTTAAAGTATTTAAAAGAACATGTCAGGTTATGAAACACCCCTCATCCTCTCACAACAGACCTCAGGGAACTTTCCTCCGAAAACTGAGGATGCGCTTAAATCACTGATTTTGAACTTCACAGATATTAGTTTTTTTTTTTTGTTCACGTGTTTGGATCAAGCAAACAGATGATTAACGCTGCCCCACTTGTCCCCTCAGGTGCTGATCATCTTCTCAGATGGACTGGATGAAGACGTGATGAGACTGGAACAGGAGTCGGAGCTCCTGCGGAAGTCCAGTAAGAAAATAAACAAAAATAAAGTCTGCTCTGATGAAATCCAGAACTGATGAATATCAGGATGACGGAGTGTCCTCCACGTCTCCCGTCTCTTTCTTGTGTGGGTAGATATCAACGCTCTGCTGGTGGTGGCTCTAGAGGGCGCTCGTAACCCCGCCGAGCTGCAGATGGTGGAGTTTGGACGTGGCTTTGGCTACAAACTCCCGCTGAGCATCGGCATGCCGAGTGTGGGCAGCACCATCCTCAAACAGATTGTAAGTGCTTCCTGTCACCGGTCTCTGACAAAACCCAGAGCTGTCCACTCACATCTTAAAACAGGACTCCATCTCAACAGGATTTCTTCTCAACGTCCTCAGTTTTTACCAATGGTCAAATGGAGCACAGTCTTCTCACCAATATACAAAACCTTACCAACAGGTGGCACTATATCAGAACAAGGCGCAGGTTTTATTTTCCACACTGGTATCTGCTGAAGTGGACCAGGTTCACGTGACCTTAACTCAGAGGTCAGCAGAGTTTGACAAATGTCAATCTGGTTGAACTGTGAGTTTATCCATTCTAAATCACTCTGCTTAGGTGAGCTGTTTAGAAAACACTTGGGGGCGCTCTCTCAGGGCAGAAACAGTAGATAACTGTGTTAAAAACAGGACTCCATCTCAACAGGATTTCTTCTCAACATCCTCAGTTTTTACCAATGGTCAAATGGAGCACAGTCTTCTCACCAATATACAAAAACAGGTGGCACTATATCAGAACAAGGCGCAGGTTTTATTTTCCACACTGGTATCTGCTGAAGTGGACCAGGTTCACGTGACCTTAACTCAGAGGTCAGCAGAGTTTGACAAATGTCAATCTGGTTGAACTGTGAGTTTATCCATTCTAAATCACTCTGCTTAGGTGAGCTGTTAGAAAACACTTGGGGGCGCTCTCTCAGGGCAGGAGGTCACACTGTGTTAAACTGGTTTTCATCCCCGCACAAAGAAAGTTCTCGTTCCTGTCTCAAGGCGTCCACATACTGTAGACCAGAGACCGAGGAGGAGGACGAGGGAAAAATGGGGACTTTTTGTTTGTTTTTGTTTTTTTTATTTGAGAAGGAAAAACGTCAGAATTGAAACGCCGCCGTGCTGCGCCAGCTGAGTCACAGACTTTTATCTTGAAATAAAAACAAAATATGTTTAAACTTGAGGTTAATGAACCTCATCCGTCTGCAGGACGCCGTGTCGAACAGGGAATGCTGCAGCGTCATGTGCAAGTGCTCCGGACACGAAGGCGTCCACGGATCTCGCGGACACCCTGGATCAAAGGTCAGCAGAGGTCACCGATCCGGACGGTAGATAAGCTCAGAAACGTGGTTGTCGGCGTCGGCTGACATGTAGGAGACGAAACGCTTATGGAGTATTTTACGTTTTTGTTGACAGGGTGTGACGGGTCAGAAGGGATACCCAGGATTCCCTGGAGAGGAGGGCGTGGCTGTGAGTTTCAAAACGTTCCGACTTTAACCTGATGAAATAGAAACAGAAAAAAACCCAAGAATTTCACACACAGGGAGAACGAGGATTTCCAGGACCCAGTGGACCTCAGGGGCTGCAGGGCTGCTCCGGTAACAGAGGAACAAAGGTGTTTACACACACACTCACACACACACACACACACACACACTGATCAGGCCAGTCATGTGACCACTGCAGCACTTAAAGTCACTTTTTAATTTTTCTTTTGTGTTTGTTTTGACAGGGAAACCGAGGTCTGCGTGGCAACAGGGTGAGTGGAACAGGAAGTGATGTCATGATGCTGGGTTCTTTAATCCTAAAGAAAAGGTCATAAAATAATGTCTTTGTTCAGGGAGACGATGGAGAGGACGGACTGGACGGAGTGAACGGAGAACAGGTGAGAAAAGAGGAGACACCTACTGGATCAGAACCAGGTCATGGCCGCAGTTTGACCAGGAGGTGTCACTGCTGCTGTGATTTTATAATAAAGTATTATTATTAAAATGGACATCAGGAGTGTTGACTCTGGGTCTGGTGGATGAGATAAGACATGCAGCACCATACACTCCCAGTGAAGCGGACTGAGTGACTTACTCTGCCCTTAATTATTTAATTACATCGTTAACCAGTGTGTGAGTTTGAGCAGAGGATTATGGGAGTTTTACACTCTGTGTGTGTCTCTTTTTGCAGGGAATGACGGGAAAAGACGGCGTCGGAGGAGAGAGAGGACGAAGAGGAGACCCAGTAAAAACTGTTTTATTTTCAGATGTTTCAGCCGTGATTTTATGACTGAACGTCGTCAAACTCGACGATAATCAATATTTTTTTAGTTTTAAAATATTGACCTAATGCTTTCATTTTATTGGATGTTTATTGTTGATTGTTATATTTCTCCAAAACTGAATTTAAATGAACATTTTCATCAATGTTTGTTATTTCATTAATGTAAAACAATATATTCCACCAACACAATCATCTTTGATTGACATCTGTCTGAATGATTGACAGTGTGAGCTCTTTTCCTCAGGGAATTCCGGGAATCCGAGGAGAGGCGGGGCTGAAAGGACAGCGAGGACTGCGAGGTGATCCGGTGAGTCTGGATTCACTGTTTCAACTGCAGCTTCAGGTGGAAATTTAGTTTAGGTTCAACAGATTTATAAAAATAAACAGTTTGATTTATTAAACACTTCATTTATTTTATTGATTTTTTTATTTTGTTTAATTAGTTTATTTTATTTTAATATAAATGTTCAGTTGATCTTCCTGAGTTTCTGTGGTTTCTCCAAACTCAGACTGGTGTTAAATCCTAAACGTCAGTCCAATCATCGTTCTGATGTCAAAGGTCATCTGACCGGTCATCTGTCTGTGTTTCAGGGTGAACCTGGAGCCGACAAGAACAGCCCCGGAGCCAAGGGGGAATCTGGGAATCCTGGTCTACCTGTGAGAGAAACACTGACACCGTGAAACTTCTACTGTAGTTTTACTGTAGTTCTACTGTAGTTTTACTGTGTTTTACTGCCTGTAGTTTACTGTAGTTCAACTGTAGTTTAACTGTAGTTTCACTGTAGTTTTACTGTAGTTTTACTTCAGTTCAACTGTAGTTCAACTGTAGTTTCACTGTAGTTTTACTGTAGTTCAATTGTAGTTTCACTGTAGTTCCACTGTAGTTCAACTGTAGTTTTACTGCAGTTCAACTGTAGTCTACTGTAGTTTCACTGTAGTTTAACTGTAGTTTAACTGTAGTTTACGGTAGTTCAACTGTAGTTTAACTGTAGTTTATCGTAGTTTAAATGTAGTCTACCGTAGTTTAACTGTATTTTACCGTAGTTTACGGTAGTTCAACTGCAGTTCACCGTAGTTTACTGTAGTTTGTTGTAGTTTAACTGTAGTTTACTGTAGTTTATCGTAGTTTACCGTAGTTTACGGTAGTTCAACTGCAGTTCACCGTAGTTTACTGTAGTTTGTTGTAGTTTAACTGTAGTTTACCGTAGTTTAAATGTAGTTTATCGTAGTTTAACTGTATTTTATCGTAGTTTGCTGTAGTTTGTTGTAGTTTAACTGTAGTTTACCGTAGTTTAAATGTAGTTTATCGTAGTTTAACTGTATTTTATCGTAGTTTGCTGTAGTTTGTTGTAGTTTAACTGTAGTTTACCGTAGTTTATGGTAGTTCAACTGCAGTTCACCGTAGTTTGCTGTAGTTTAACTGTAGCTTATCGTAGTTTACTGTAGTTTATTGTAGTTTAACTGTAGTTTAACTGAAGTTCAACTGTAGTTTACTGTAGTTCAACCGTAGTTTTAGTTTCACTGTAGTTCAACTGTAGTTCAACTGTAGTTTTACTACAGTTCCACTGTAGTTCAACTGTAGTTTTACTGCAGTTCAACTGTAGTTTACTGTAGTTTCACTGTAGTTTAACTGTAGTTTAACTGTAGTTTAACTGTAGTTTAACTGTAGTTTAACTGTAGTTTAACTGTAGTTTAACTGTAGTTTAACTGTAGTTTAACTGTAGTTTAACTGTAGTTTAACTGTAGTTTAACTGTAGTTTAACTGTAGTTTATCGTAGTTTATCGTAGTTTAACTGTATTTTACCGTAGTTTGTTGTAGTTTAACTGTAGTTTGCTGTAGTTTACTGTAGTTTATCGTAGTTTACCGTAGTTTACGGTAGTTCAACTGCCGTTCACCGTAGTTTGCTGTAGTTTAACTGTAGTTTGTTGTAGTTTAACTGTAGTTTACCGTAGTTTAAATGTAGTTTATCGTAGTTTAACTGTATTTTATCGTAGTTTGCTGTAGTTTGTTGTAGTTTAACTGTAGTTTACCGTAGTTTAAATGTAGTTTATCGTAGTTTAACTGTATTTTATCGTAGTTTGCTGTAGTTTGTTGTAGTTTAACTGTAGTTTACCGTAGTTTACGGTAGTTCAACTGCAGTTCACCGTAGTTTGCTGTAGTTTAACTGTAGCTTATCGTAGTTTACTGTAGTTTATTGTAGTTTATTGTAGTTTAACTGTAGTTTAACTGCAGTTCAACTGTAGTTTACTGTAGTTCAACTGTAGTTCTACTGTAGTTCAACTGCAGTTTTACTGTAGTTCAACTGCAGTTCAACAGTTCTACTGTAGTTCAACTGTAGTTCATTTTGGATGACACAGTTTTTAATGTTACATTTTCTACACTGTTCTAAATATGTTTATTACTGTTGTTTTTCTATGTGTACAAATCATTCATTCTTACGCTCTCAAAACTGAATCCGTGTGTACTTGGAGTATTGACTTCTGCTGAGTCAGCAGTGCTGAGTCACTGACTGTGTGATTGTGTCGACTCGTCAGGGACCCCCTGGATCCAACGGTCAGCCTGGTGAGAGTGGAGTGGTGGGAAACCAAGTGAGTTTGTGGTCAATAATAATAATAATAATAATAATAATAATAATCAGGATGATGATGATTGATGATGGTGATCAATACTGATCAGTTTTAAAACAATGTCTGTGATGTCCAGGGTCCAGATGGAAGAAGAGGAGCAGCTGGAGAGAAGGTCAGAGGAGAAACCAGGTGATGTCCAGAGACGTCACGGCTGAATCAGGTGTAATGTGTGTGTGTGTGTGTGTGTGTCTGTCTGTCTGTCTGTCTGTCTGTCCAGGGCGCAGTTGGACCTCCTGGAGACAAAGGACAACCAGGCATTGATGGACCTTCTGGTTCTAGGGTGAGTCATCTTTAGCCACGCAGGAGAAAAGCTACCGTCATCTGCTAACGAGGGTAGCTAACATTCGCAGCAAACGTCAGTTTCTTACATTAAATGTTACTTGTTTATGCTACCATTGACCTAAAACATGAATCTAACGTTAGCCAATACGTTTCGAGCTACCATAAGTTGTTGCCTAACGTTAGCCAATACGTTTCGAGCTATAAGTTATTGGCGATAGCCAGATATGTGAGGTGAGATGTTATAACAAAGTATACTCTATTACATTAGCGCTCACGTTAGCTGCTAACGTTTGATTCCTGCGTGTTTACAGGGTCCCCAAGGTATTAGAGGTCAACCTGGACCCAAAGGAATATTTGGACTTCCTGGACCTCAGGTCAGCTCAGCAGCTTTTATTATTCTGCAGGTTTACAGTCATAGAGGTCAGAGGTCATGACTCAGCAGTTTGTCTCGGTAGTGTTCGATGGATGCTCAGATTTTTTTACTTAATTTTTTTACCAGGGAGCACCAGGAGCTCCAGGAGAAGTAGGAGGCGCAGGGAGACGAGGAGCTGTCGGACAGAAGGTGAGATGATCAGACCTCAGACTCGTCAGATGACGTCACAAACCCTGGTTATAAACAAGTCTGAGTGCAGCAGACTGGAATACAAAGGGGAATAAATGTTTTGTCCTCGTCGTTCAAGGGTCAACCAGGAGATCCTGGAGTCCAAGGAGGTCCAGGACAGCAGGGAGCCAGAGGACCTCCGGTACGTTCCTGAACTTCTGAGACTGAGGTCTACTGAGGGTCTGGAAAATAAGAAATGATCTCTGTGTCCTGTGTGTTCCCAGGGTCAGGATGGTCGAGACGGATATGGACCTCCAGGAGCCAAGGGAGCAAAGGTAGTCCGACCCTGACGAGTCCACAATGTTCAAATCCACCTTGGTGGTTCATCTGGCTAACTTCAGTTTGTTCATAACTGACAGGGAGATCATGGATTTCCTGGATATCCTGGTTTAGTGGTGAGTCAGGACCGAGGTCCGCCTCAGACGAGTCTGAAAGTCAGGACTCAAATCAACAACGTGGTTCTTTAAAAACCCTGAGAGTCAGGAAGTTGGTCTGACTCTGCTGCGTCTCTGGTCCTCAGGGTGAGACGGGTCCTGATGGATCTAAAGGATTTCCAGGACCTAAAGGGAACCGAGGTCGTAACGTAAGTGACCCCGCCCCCTGCCCCGCCCCCTCCGTGACATCACAGATGGATATGTTTAAAAATGAACCTCCTGGTCTTCTGATCCTCACAGGGAAACTCTGGTCCATCTGGAGAGACGGGACTTCCTGGAGCGGGGGGGAATCCTGGACACACGGTGAGTCATCGGTGACATCATCAGTGACATCATCAATATTATCATTATCTGTGCTGATTTATTATGAGCATCAACATTGTTGTTGTGATAAACACTGTGGGTAAGATCATCAATACCGTCATCAGGTCAGAGGTCACACAGGCTCCGCCCCCTGACCTCTGACCTTTATTGTAAAGTCAATGATTTAGATGACAAAAACCTTTAGCTGTTGTTTCAGCCGAGTCGTGATGTCATCACCTGATGCTGATCAAACCTTCTCCTCCTCAGGGATCCAGAGGTCCACCTGGAGTCAGAGGCATGACGGTCAGTGTACAGTCACGCTACAGCGCCTCCTGTTGACACATGACCCTGAGTCTGAGCTGATTTTATTTTTATTTTTTTCATCAGGAGTGTCAGCTGATCACTTACATCAGAGACAACTGTGGTGAGGGTCCAGACAGTGAGGTGTCAGCGCCCCCTACACTCATCACCCAAACCACAGGGGGCGCTGAAGTGTTTTTCTGTGCATTTGTGACTGAAGTACACCGGTGATCTGACTGTTTCTGTCGTGTGTCTCGTCCACAGCCTGTTCCTTCGGTAGGTTTCTCCACTTTAACCACAGCACAGTGAGGAAAGGTTACAGGGGTTCGGCTGCTTGATGACATCATCAGATTAAAACGGACCACCAGGGGGCCGAGCACACAAACCAAATGTCAAAGCTGCAACAAAAACATACTCAGATCTGTTGTTAAATGACATTGTTGTTGTTGTCGATGGTGTTGTCGTTGTCGTTGTTGTTGTTGTTGTTGTTGTTGTTGTTGTTGTTGTTGTTGTTGGTGTCGATGGCGTCGATGGTGTCGTGACCAGAGTCTTGTTTCGTCTCCGGTCTGTAGATCGGACCGACTGTCCCGCCTTCCCCACTGAGCTGGTGATTGGTCTGGACATGTCCGAGGACGTGGCGCCTGCTGTCTTTGAGAGGCAGCGCTCCGCCGCTCTGGCCCTGCTGGAGGACGTCGGCATTGCAGAGAGCAACTGTCCCACTGGAGCTCGTGTGGCCGTGGTGGGTTACAGCGCCTACACCAGGTACCTGGTCCGCTTCCAGGATTACCGTCATAAGAAGCAGCTGATAGAGTTTGTGAAGAACATCGCCCCGGAGAGGACGACCAACCAACGCCACCTAGCTGCCGCCATGCGTTTCGTGGCTCATAACGTCTTCAAACGTGTCCGATCGGGAATGATGATGAGGAAAGTCGCCGTCTTCTTTTCTAGCGGACCTTCGCAGGATGTGAGTGACCTGGTGACGGCCGTGATGGAGTACCGCGGCCTCAACATTGTTCCGGCCATCGTCTCCACCAGGAACGCTCCAGGAATGCGCAAAGCCATGGAGGTACGGAAGGTTCCACTGTTAGTCCATGGTTCTTGTGGTTCCACAGGCGTCACATTGTTCACAGTCGTTCCAACCACACAGACATTAGGAACATCTGCAGAACCAAACAGATGAGTCAGTGGTCAGGGTTTATCCCAGATATATTGTGTGTGTGCTTGTACCTGTGGGGCCTTCTGGATTCAGGATTAGATCCCAGTCTCCGTCCACAGCTGATGTTTCAAGCGATCTTCTCCCAGAACCTTGGTGTTCCTCATCCCCGCTCTGGAGAACCTTCATGTTGTTTGTTGTTTGTGTGTCTTCAGTTGGACGACTCGGGGAACTCCATCTTCACCGTGCTGGGCAGAGACATGGCCGCTGACCTGAGGAAGGTGAAGAACTGCGCCATCTGTTACGGTCAGTTCACCTGTGTCAGCGCCCCCTGGTGGTCCACGGTCCCTTCAGGACCTGGACCCTGGTGGTCCCGGCCAGCCTGTGGTCCCGAGGAGCAGAACCAGGAGCTAAATCTGTTTTGGTTTCGTTCTTTCAGACCCGTGCCGACGCTCGGAGGAGTGCGGCTTCATCCAGGGGACGGCGCCTCCTCAGGACGTGGACGTGGATCTGGCCATGGTCGTGGACAGCTCCAGGGAGGTGCAGGGAGACCAGTACACCGGCTTCCAGGAGCTGCTGGGTTCTATCGTGGAGCAGCTGGCCGTCAGCTCACAGCCGCGCCGCGCCGGCACCCAGGCCCGGGTCGCCGTAGTCCAGCAGAGCGGAACCAAGACTCCCAAAGTGGAGTTCAGTCTGCAGACCTACCAGGACCAGCAGGTGATGAGAACTCACCTCTTACAGAAGATGCACCAGCTGGGCGGAGCCTCGTATTTGGGGCTGACGCTGAACTACACCCTGACGGAGGTTCTGAAGAAGGCCACCAACGCCCGCAGGAAGAAGCTGCTGCTGGTGGTGGTTGGCACCCAGACGGCACACGAGGACCACGCCCTCCTGCAGTACGTCTCCAATAAGGTTAAGTGTGAGGGCGTGGCCGTGTTTGTGCTGACGGTGGGCGATCGCTACAGCCGCGTGCAGGTGGAGGAGTTGGCCAGTGTTCCTGTGCACCAGCACCTGATCCACCTGGACCGACTGAAGGCTGAAGAGCAGACGTACACCCAACGCTTCTTCCGAGTCTTCCTCAATGCTCTCAACAGTAAGAGAACGACTGTGAAGAACCGCTACAGCTGAACTCCATAGAGAAAATCAGTGATTTAACCTCAGGGACGCAGCAGCTGTTGGTCACCTCCTGACCACACAGTCCAGGTCGAAGGTGTTTTTTGGAACTGTTTGTTACCGTTTGTGATCCTTTTTTTCTTTTTTTTTTTAAATGTACGGTGACACAAACTGTCCACAGGAGGCAGCGGTGGACCAACAGCTGCTGTGTCCCTGTGAGCTGAAATCTCCAAAAACATGCACATTTAGTCTGTGATCAGTGAACTGATCCAGGGTCTGATGTTGAGGTCGTGTCACCGAGTCTCACTTCAGAGGAAGTGGAAACTTCACTCTGACTTTGAAGTTTAATGAACGTTTAATGAACGTTTTGTTTGGTTTGATTTCAGGGGGAGTGAACACGTATTCTACTGCATCAATAAAACAGGCCTGTGAAAGGGTGGAAGCTCAGGAACGAGAACAGAGCTCCACCTATAGGTGAGCAGGTCAAAAACATTCAGAGTCGAAGGTCGGCGGCTGTTTTATATTTGTTCGTTTTATTAACGATTATTGACAGACAATTTGAATCACGTTCAACTGAAGAGTTTGGTTCAAATCCCCGTGGCTGACGATCAGTGTCGTGATCTGTTTGTTTACAGTCAGAGTCAGGTGGGGCAGTGGGCGGAGCTAGAAACAGTGATGGCGGAGGAACCGAGGGAACAATTCCAGCAACAGACCAGAGGACGGACGCAGACGGGACAGATCGACGTGATGGACACACTACTGCCAGGAGACGCAGGATTCTCAGTGATGTGGGACAACGGTAACACACACACACACACACACACCCACACCCCAAACGCCCCCCCCCTTCAGTTTACAACTCATCGTCACAGACTAATGAAAGTCAATCATATGGTTCTCACCCACAGACGCAGAACAGTTTCTCAGCAGAACCGTTGAGAACAACTTCCCCTCCAAAGGTAAAAACTCATCATCAGTCACTTCCTGTCCTGTCGTCATTTCCTGTCCTGTCGTCACTTCCTGTCCTGCTGACGAAACAACTCCCAGTCCAGGGATTTAAAGCTGTGATGTCAGAGTGGTGACATCACAGCTCAACTTGTTGATGCCATCACTGTCTTGATTACATCATGATGTCATCACTATCATGATGTCATCACTATCATGATGTCATCGTGATAGGGATGACATCGCTCTTCAGTGGTGACATCACGGCTCAGTGATGACATCACAACTGCATGATGACATCAATCGCGGCCACATTAATGTCCAGACACTGTCCTGATTACATCATGATGTCATCATGATAGGGATGACATCACAGCTCAGTGGTGATATCACGGCTCAACAACTGCATGATGACATCAATCGCGGACACATTAATGTCCAGACAAGCAGTGATCTCCTGCTCCTCCTCCTGCTCCTCCTCCTCCTGCTCCTCCTGCTCCTCCTCCTCCTCCTTTCTGCTCCTCTTCTTCCACAGACTCCTTCTCTGATTTTTGTCTTCTGTCTCCTCTGTCTCCCCCCCGTCTCTCAGAGGCCTGTTTCCTGCGTCAGGACCCCGGAGGTTGTCAGAGCTACAACATGATGTGGTTCTTTGACCCAGAACAGAGTGAATGTTCGCGCTTCTGGTACGGAGGCTGCGGCGGAAATGGAAACAGATTCACGACGCAAGACGAGTGTGAGAGCCTGTGTCTGAGCAAAAGCCGGTGAGGTCAGCCCAAGGTCACTCTGAGGTCAGTTTGATGTCATCAGGTCACCATCACAGATACTCAAGGAAGGATTTCTTTCCAACACGGCCTCCACACCCTGATCATCTCTGTCACACTTCATCCATTCTACAGAAGAACTAGTCTATATCCCCTCACCATTAATCCAGGAAGTTAACGACAAACACTGTTACACAATCAAACATTTAAATCTTTTAGTATTTTTTTGTAAGAAACTATTTTTTGTTTATACATGTGTACAAAGTTTACTACACACTGAGAGGAAACAGTGGGGGAAGTGAAGACCCATCGCCTCATTACTGTTCCTGAACTGTACTGATAAAGAAAAACAAACCAGGAGAAAGAAAATTCAGAATGATACTTTACAGACCTGTGACTCCTGTGACCTTTAACCTGTGAATAAAAATCAAACATTTTTACAACAAACGGTCACGGTCGTTTTTTTTTTTTTTTCACATTTATTTAATAGAACAAACTGGTTTTTGCCGCAGCGGTCACGGTCGTTCATCAGCTAGGAACTGTTAGCTAACAGGTAGAAGTTAGCCGCATCATCAAGAGTCTGCTTGAACACAAAATTACAACTTTTTATGTTTTGCCACAAAATGTGACTTTTATACAACTGTTAGTGTGTGTTTGTGTGGTCGAGGTGTATCTTGTGGGGACCTTTTCTTTCTAAAAGCTTTGTTATGGGGACTCTTGTCCTCCTGGGGACATTTTTCATCAATCCTTTGTGAAAGAAAAAACATCAGTAATGGTCTGATTTTATCAGATTATTGTTTTATTTTTTGACAAACAGAAATGTTGACACTTATATTATTGAAGCTCAGACTTTTAAACAGCTTTAAATAAAAAACAAATACAAAAAACAATTGTTGAAACACAGATCAGGTTGGTATCATCAAAGTAGTGATGATGTCATCAGAGGTCATGTGAGTCGTAGATCACAATTTAAAGTCGTCTAAAAGTTCTCATTAATTGCCGACACGTTTTTTTTTACCGTTATTATAAAGCAATGACTGATGAGGTTTCCCATAGAGACAAGGGGCTGGGCTGTCAGCAGGGGGCAGCACTGACAACGACGAGTTTTCCTCCTCACTTCCATACTTTGACGATTCCATCTCTGGATGATGTGACGATAAAACCCTGCGTCGTCTGAAACGTGGCGATGTCGGTGATGATGTCATGATGCCCCACAGGCAGCGATTCTGGGCCGCGACGCGGCGAGTCCTCCACCACACCACTCTTCTGTTTACTGTGAATCTCCTGCACAAACAGACGTTAGCACAAGACGTTAGCTGCATATTAGTAAACGAGAGCTACAAAAACTGACGTCCTATTGCCTTTTTTACTATCGCATTAAAAATGACCAAAAACTGACTAAAGTTGTGTGAAGGAAAACTAGCGGAGTTAGCTTACAGTTAACTTAGTACCGGTCAAAACGTTCCAAATAAATGTACGTTTTTTTTTTTTCTCAATCACCTAAAAAAAAAGTTAAACTTAGCTAAAAGTTAATGCTAGAGAAAAACATTTTCAACAGTTTTTAGAGAGTATGACTGACATAAAAGATAACTAGATAGATTAGACTTTTTACTTGAGTCCAAGTCTCTGAGGACGAGTGTCAATCCTGTAGTCAAGTCTGAAAGGTTTCAGTCAAGTCTGAGATAATTATGTTTAGTCAGTGTCAAGTCCCCAGGGTTTTATGTCCAAGTCCTCTGTGCCCTAGTCCTGGACTGGAGGAACCTGACCTGAACCACTTCTGTGCCTTCGATGATCTTCCTGCTGTACAGAACGGACGGACAGTGCAGCGAGTCGTTAGCGCCGCCTGCTACGATATATGAGCGCTCAGGATAGGCCAAATCCCAGAACCTGGAAACCACAGCACAGTGTTAGCGTTTAGCATGTTTGGCATGGGTCACAGGAAAATACAAGTCATTAAAACAAGTCACTATATCCAGGTTAATGCTAGCTAACGACTGTTGAATGTTTAATGGAACCAAATGTTGGCAGGAAGCTGAGGGAGTCACCTGATCCTCATGTCAGAGCCAGCTGTTAGCAGCAGAGGATTCCCATCTGCAGGACTGCAGTAAATCCCATGCACACTGTGAGGAGAAGGCTGTGCGCACACGCACACACACACACACACACACACACACATACAGAAGGAAGTGGGACAGCATTAAAGTCAATCACTAGTACAAGGGGAAAGTCTGCTCCCCACTGGTGAGAACACACACCTGCATCTCAGACAGAGGAGGAGCAGAACTGGCCCACAGAGTAAACTTCCGGTCTCCTGTCTCCATGTCCCACATGGACACCTCGTTGTTTCCTTGAACAGCTGAAAACACAGTTGGGTCAGAGGTAGCGACGGGTCTGATCATGTGTCAGCCCTGTATCGTGGGCTGTATCTGTGCCTGACCAGCAGAGGGAGTTTTTCCTTTGCTGTCATTGTCTCTCACCTGCGATCACTGATGACTGGTAGAGCGGGTGCATGAGCAGCCGTCTGATTCGCGCTCGTGCAGGGTGGGAGTGGTTTGAAATGGGGAGCTGGAACCTCATATCCCAGCATGCCATGGTGCCGCTGCTGGTGCCTGCGGAGAAAGCAGTGGTCACTTTGACCTGTGAAGGTTGTAAGACGTCTGACAAGTTGGACTGGAGCCACGGGTTGGGACTGACCCAGACACAGCCAGCACTGGTGCATGTCCACGCTGAAGGACGTGATGAGGCCCAGACGCAGGTCGTGACGCAGCGTCCAGGCGTTGGAGTTGGAGCGGAGGTCCCAGCCAATCAGAGAGCCGTTCACTGTGGCGTAGGCCAAGACGGACTGAGCCCCGGAGTTAAAGTGATTGATGTCCACAGCACAACCGTCCAGCTGGAGGTCCAGACTCCTGAAGACGTGGGCCACGCCCCAAACATTGACAAGTCATTCATTTAACCGTGAAACTAAAAACGATTCGATTAGCAGAAAATTATGAACAATTACAACATAATGACTCTGGTTTTAATCTTGTGCATGAGTTTTCAATCATGAGTGAGTGTGTGAGTGTGTGTGTGTGTGTGTGTGTGTGAACGTACCTGCTCTGGAAAGGCTGGACTTTGGGAGACTTCGGTGGCTTGTTGGCTTCCACAGCCAGCAGCTGGATGGCGCCGTTGTCTGAGGCCACAGCCAGATAATGCGAGCCCTGACAGAACGTCATCGTCTTCACGTGACCACCGATGCGTGAATACGTCAGCACTGACCTGTGACAGTCACACACACACACACACACACACACACACAGGTTAGTGCTGATCACCGATGACAGACTCGTGGGTTTATCAGCTCACGGTTGCTCTGTGTGCGCCCCCACCTGGTGGTGGTGGTCTTGCCCTCCATCTTCTGACTGTCCCAGACTTTGACGGTACCGTCATTTGACGCCGTGGCGAAGATGGCGTGTTCGTCTGACACTCGGATCCGGTTGACGGCCGCCTTGTGTTCGTGCAGGTGAGCCACCAGCAGACCTTTAGGGTGCCACCCTGTGGCGGACAGGAAGTCAGAGCCGCTGGAGGATGATAAGAGCGGGTGTGCTGCGGTGTGTTAATGTTACCAGGCGGCGGCGGGCGGCTCTCCCATTCTGCGCTCTCCATCATCTGCTTGGCCATGCGCTCGGCGCTGCACTGCTCCCTTTTCTGCTGCACCAGCTGCTGAAGCTCCACCTTGCAGGTGTTGATGCGACGCTGGTAGGCGGGGCCACTGATGACGGACTGCAGCACTGGCACCGCTGGTGTGGTTGCGCTCTTCTTGACCTGACCGCCCGCTACGTCAGCTGCCTGCTAAGACATCACAACATCATGTTAGCCACAGTGACAAAAGGTGGGGGCGTGTTGAGCGGGCGATTCTCACCGCGGCAGGTTGAGCCGACGACGGCTCCTGAGATCCAAACATGCTCTTCCACTCCTCGTTCATGGTGGAGTCTTGTTTGGTGTGTTTTCTGGCTAAAACCCCCCCCAGAGATAACATTTAATGAAATGCTCATACCCAGCAGGTGGCGCTCTTGCAACATTGTGTGAGGTGGTTACCTCTCTTGTCCTCTAACTCTGTCCCGCTGCGTCAGCGTCCTGCAAAGACATCACAACATCATGGTAGCCAAAGTGACAAAAGGTGGGGGCGTGTTGAGCGGGCGATTCTCACCGCGGCAGGTTGAGCCGACGACGGCTCCTGAGATCCAAACATGCTCTTCCACTCCTCGTTCATGGTGGAGTCTTGTTTGGTGTGTTTTCTGGCTAAACCCCCCCCCAGAGATAACATTTAATGAAATGCTCATACCCAGCAGGTGGCGCTCTTGCAACATTGTGTGAGGTGGTTACCTCTCTTGTCCTCTAACTCTGTCTTCGGTTTGACCAGGTCCACTTGGCGGCCGCTGATGCCTAGCGTTGCTAGGTCGATGACACCGGTTTGCCCTGCCTCCACCAGGTGGCTCTGCTCACCCATGTTAGCTTTAGCCTTGTTGGATTTCAACATGAAGTCTTTAAGTGCCAGCAGCTTGTCCTCCTCCGCCTCCGTCATCCCCTGATTGATAAGGGACAAGAAATGGTCAACAGAGTCAAACGGTGTCAGACTTCTGACTTCTGTTCTTGGCCCGCTGCTGGCGTCCACATGACTAATAGTTCCTTGGAAAGACACATTGTTTCATAACAACCTCAATGCTTCTGGGTCGGATCAGTTCCGTGGAAGAGATCTGAGATCTGAGAATGGGAACTGGTGGTTAGGAACAGCAAAGACAGATGTCCTGCTAAAACAGACACAGAGGGGTTTTGCTGCCTTTGGCTCAAAGGCTGTCTGCTGTCTGCTGTCTCCACATGGGTTTCCGGAAGACATGGTAATGAGCTGCGATTCAAGAGAATTTCTCTTTAATGAGAACAAGATGTGTGTGCGATTCTCTCATCTGAAACAGATGGACTTTATTTTGAGTAGACTGGTAAAGGAATTAATGGGATTCAAGAGAAGAACCACAACCCGACACCGTTAAGTTCAAATGTGTGACTTGGGACTTCTCTTCTTTAGAATTACCTCAGTCACACAACCTGACCACAGGAGGGCGCAGTGGAGCAGCATAGCTTTCTCGGTGAACGTTGGTGTGAGAGCTACTGACCTGTGAGAGCAGCTTCTTCAGGAGCTGAGCAATGGCTGGATCTTCAGGAGTGGGGCATTCTGGGATAGATCCAGCACGTTTCTTCTGCCGCAGCAGCAGGTGGCGGAAGAGGCTGCCGATGTCTTTTGAGCGAAGTGCGTAGTCGAAGATGGAGCGACTCACCGGCTCCTTCAGGACGCTGAGCAGGACCAGCTCCTTATCGATCTGCGGGGAGAGCGGCGGGGAGGAGGAGGAGGATCAGCAGGCGGGAAGACGACCGGCTGATGCTGGAGGAGGATCAGCAGGCGGGAAGACGAACGGCTGATGCTGAGGACGAGGACGAGGACGATGGCGTGGACTCACCTGGATGATGGGCTGGGTGATGAACGGGTTAAGGTGTGGCATCAGTTTGCAGTAGACGTCGGCCACGTTGAGGTGCTGAGCGACCACGGTGATGAAACCCACGGCTCCATAACGGATCCACAGGTTGGGATGACACAAGAACGGAGCTGGGACCAGGGAGAGGAGCGTCAGACAGTTAGGACCAAAGTCAACAACAATAAAAACGACACCAAAATAACAACAAAATATTTGCTTTTATAGTCGCTAAGATCCTGCTGCATTCTCACCGATGTCGCTGACAAACTCGTAGATGTGCGGCTTCTGCAGCAGGCCCAGCTGACACATGCAGGTGAGTGCGTTCAGGGCTTTGTAGATGACAAACTCCTCGGTGTCGCTCAGACCTTGCTGCAGCAGCGGCTTCAGGATGGACGAGCTCTGCCAACCCACGTACGCCGCCACACCTACACCACCGGGACGCAGGGAGAGGACCAATGACGTGACGTGAACATCGCAGGCTCAACACAGCGCTGCAGTGTGAGGTTCTCACCCACGATGCTGTCGAAGAACGCCCCCCGCAGGTGCCAGTCGTTCTTGTCGTTGAGGAAGGTGATCATGTGGGACAGCAGGACGTCGTTTGCCTTCTGTCGGCCGAAGAAGACGCAGAGGCGCGTGATGCCGTTCTCCATCAGGGACTGCTTCACGATGTTCTCCGAGTCGCTCAGCAGCGTCACCACCTTCTGCTGGACCATCTCATGAAGGGCCTGGAGCTCTGTGCATCAACATTTGACAACATTCACTCAGGAAACTGTTGACTGTAACCCAGTCACTCTCCTACACTGAGCTGAAATCCATCAGGCGTGTGTGGGAACAGCCTCCAGTCTGCTGTCGATGGACTGTGTTCGGTCGGATGAAGACGTGACCAGACTTAGGAAAAGAACTTACATTTACATTCATGCATTAATTAGACACTTTTCTCCAAAACAACTTACAGAGGAGGATTAACATTATCAAGCATGTGGTTCCTGTAGGAATCGAACCAGGACTCTCTGCTTCCGAGGCAGACCTAACCGCTACACTATGGAACCACAGAAAATCCCAACGAGGATGGGATTCGAACCCATATGTGCAGAGCACAATGGATTAGCTACGGCCAGGGGAAACCCTGCAGTAGAGAGCTGACAGCTCCAGGTTTGTACCTGAATCGTAGTTTTCATTGGGGTGAAGAGTTTCCTCTGCGTCCTCACTGCTCAGCTCCTGCTCTGCATTTATGTTGTTCTCCTGAACCAGCTCCAGGAAGCGCAGAGCGCTCTCTGCCAGATGAGCGATGTTCTCTGAAAGACAGGAGCGGAAATCAGACTCTCCGTAAGACAAACTTAACAACTTCCTGTCCAACGCTCACCTGCGTACGCCAGCCTGACGATGGTGGCGTCGTCCTGGGCCAGATGTGCAATTCCTGGCAAGATGTACTCTGGGTAAATGTTGACGTCGTTTCTCGGCACCTCCTTCACCAGAGCCAGCACTTTGGCCAGAGTCCTGACGGCCTGAGCGCGGACACGTGGCACAGAGTCGTTGCAGAAATGCAGCAGGTACGGACTGATGCGGTCCAGCAGGATGTCCACACTGAGCCGAGGGGCCAGGTGAAGGACCAACTCCAGTGAGGCCAGTTTGGAGTCACAGGAGTGGAGCGTCTGCAGACAGGAAGTGATGACGGACACCAGCACCATCAGGCCCTGCTCCTCCTTGGAGCTCAGAGAAGCTTCAGCACAGACGTCCTGGGACGAGGACAAGGGGGAGGAAGGGGAACCTGGAGGAAGGACAAAGATGTTTCTTTGAATAGATTCCTATGTGATGAAGCAGGGGGCGCTGTTGAGTAACACATTTTTTGTTTTATTCAAAGTTCTTTTTAAGTCAGAGTGACAAGAATTTAGCCTAATCATTAGCTAGTCTGGCCAATGTGGACTAAGGATGAGGTGATGGGCCAGAAAAAAACAAAGTCGCACCTGGACCTCCTCGAAGATTGTGCAGGATGTTGTCCAGGTCTTTACGGATGACCAGCACTCTCTCGTCAGCCGACTGGAAGGTCTCCTTGGCGAACTGGGCCATGTATGGCTGCAGGAAGGTGTAGAAGATGTCGGGGAAGGCTTTTCCTCGCTGCTGCTTCAGGTATTCCTCTGCTGTCAGACGCTTCTCCGGCTCCCGCTGCACCATCTGAGCCACCTGTGGTCGATGGTTCCGTTAGACAGAGTGCGTTTTTTAACAATGTGTGACTTTCACGAGGAGAAACAGAGACATGAGTCACAACAAAGGTGGGAGTGAAAACAGTTTCTAATTTGCTCTGGTACCAGTTCTCTGATGCTGCAGTCTTCAATCTTCAGTAGAAACTCCTCAGTCTGAAAGTGACCTTTGCGATAAGCGAGCAGCTGTGACAGGTCAAAGAGGGGGACGCCTTCGGCAAAGAGCTCTGCGATCACGCAGCCTGACGTCACAAAAAACACAGGGTTTACACAAAATATCAGATGTCTACTTTTGTCTTTTTAACATCTCTGAATAAACATTATTCTAATTCTAATTTGAATAAGATTTCAAAAAGACTCAAAGGGAGTCAACAGTTTCCCTTTGAGCTAAAATCAATGATTTTCCCTATGAGTTTCAGTTTCCTGTTTACCTGCAGAGAAGATGTCCATGGCCTGTTTGAGTTCTCCTCTGCTCCTCTGGTTGTTGTTGGTCAGGTCCACCAGTGGCGTGTTCTGGTCACTCTCCGTGGTGAACATACTTCCATCGACAAAGCGCTCTGGTGCGATGTAGCAGGTTCTCCGTCTGGATGTGTCAAAGAAGTAGTTGAAGTCAGCAGGGTTGTCCTCTGGCAGGTAGGTGGGTTTGAAGCTGGCAAAGTCTGTGAGCAGAACCCAGTTCCAGCTGGTCACCATCACGTTCTCAGTTTTAATATCCCCATGGCGAACTCCCGATTTGTGGGCCTGGTCGACAGCGTTGAGGATCTGGAAGGCCAGCCAGCGCTTCTCCACGTTGTTTAAAAACGGGCGTGTGCTGATGCGGTCGTACAGGTTATCGCGAACATACTGTCGGAACAAGATGGCAGCCTTCTCGGTCAGGGAGGTCTTTTGGAAAGGCAGACAGTTCTGGCAGGAGTGCAGCCGGATCTTCAGCTCTTCCAGCTCCTGTTTGTAGCTGGTCAGCGGCAGCGAGGGGTCCTGGATGGCAAAGACTTTGACCACCACCAGTCCCTCCCGGTGTTTGGCCCGGGCCACCTTGAAGAAGCGAGTGCTGCCCAGACTTTTATCGTACTCATGGTCATTGATATCAGAGAAGTAACTGTCCACAGACAGGATCTGAGACGGGGCGATGCCGGCCAGTTGGTTCCCCATCCCCCTGGTGGACAAATGAGCGTCAGCTCTCAAATGAACTTTGAGCCTCTCACATGTGAGTTAAAAATCAACAAAAACCTAAAAACACAAACACACAAAAAAAGTAAAACAAAAACCTAAAAACACAAACACACACAAAAAAAGGCTATTTTTAGCTCAAAGTGTTGAATCTGAAACATCAGGACTTTATCTGACTGTGAGACAGACCATATACTGTAGATTCCATAGAAAAAAAACAGACCATTAAATAGTCTTAAGTTTTAAGTTTTCTTAAGGTCATTAAGAAAATAAGTGATTTTTACTCCCAAGAGTTGCTGATTTACTGCGTCACTAAACACCTTTCAGTCTGCACTCTACAACAGTGCTGTTTTCTACAGCAGGGTGCTCACTGTTATTAATATCACAACACAAGACTGGTATAAAAACGGTGGTGTCCATTTCCAGATGAGAAATTTGTTAAATGTTTTCGAATTTAGTCACATGACTCTGAGGATGACTGTGTGTTTTCAATTAACTACATAAAACAGGATATTAAAAATAATTTACCATAAGAAGACGCAGGTCCTCCGGTAGCCTTTGTTATGGGTTTGTTGTTGTTGTTATTGTTGTTGTTTTTAGCTTTAGCAGGTCGACGTCCTGTCAGAGCTGCTGATAACGGCAGCTAATGCTAACAGCTGTAGTCAAATAAACACAAGTGACGTCACACTTCCCATTCTCCTATCGCCACGAGGTGGGGAAAGGTACGTTAAAAGCTAAACAAAATTGTAAATAAACAAAATAAAATCGCCCCGGTCTAAATCGTGCAGCTATGCTACTAATGTTTTTCATAGAAACATACTTCAGGTATTGTTGTTTCCGGCCAAGAACGGAAGAGGCGCCCTCTACAGTTCAAAACGGCGTTACTGCAAAGATCGTGTATGAAGACAATGCAACACTCCGTAAATGACATAAGAAATGGTTAACGTTTTTTAACTGTTTAAATTTTATATTTTCCTGTACACCTGTAATTAAACCAATAATCTACAGTAGAATTTTAAATACTAAACAAAATAAAAATTACAGCTCTTATTTATTTTTAAATAATACATTCGTCGTAGCTAAAGAAGTGTGAGGAGCAAGATGCTGGGAGGTTAAAATCACTGGGCGAGCTGATGAAGTAAGTGGCTGAGAAATATAATTTGATACAACTCTACAAAACATTTTAATGCTTTTTTGACAGAATATTTGAAAATGATTATTGTTTTGGTAGTTGTTACATTTCTTCTCTTTTCCAAACCATCTCAGTTGATGGTTTCTGAGGTTTCTCCCCCGTCTTTCTCTATGAATCTCTGAATAACAATATCACCTGGAAGAAGTCTTTATACATTGTTTTTTAAACGGTATTTGGACTTTTAAGCAAGTGAACTGAGAATTCTATTTTAGATAGGTATCTGAAATGTAAGTATGGCGATGACGTGGTCGTTCAAAATGTGTTAAAAGTTAAAAGTGACTCTGAAATTCAAACAAACGACCATCGTCTGAACGGACATGCAGTGAGGCCACTTCTTTCATCCACACTATCTTTGAGAGGACCCGGAAGAACCTTCCCGTGCTGCTGTTCGAGCAGGTGAGAGTTGCGGCACCTGAGCGGATGTGAGGGAATTCTTTTTCTTTTCAAAATAAAGAAAAAAAGATAAGGTTGATTTCTCATGTGAAACTGTTGGGTTTCCTGCGGTAAAATCTTTTTTTAACATGACTCCAATCTGGAAAAAGAAATAACTTTATTTCATGTAGTTTTTAAAACAAATTGAATTATCCAGACAACACATGCTAATCCAAAAAGTCTTATCGGAGCTTCATTTGAACTGGAGGGGCTTGTTGGATAAAAGGCAAAGTCTCTTCAAAAAGCCTTAGAAACGTCCAGGGCCAGCTCAGCTTCATTAAAGCTCATCTGTTACCGAGATATCAGTCATTCAGAGTTGAACTTGAGATTTGCTGGAGAATAAAGATTCAGAATATGAATAAAAAGGCATCGTTGCATTCCATTCATATTTTGAAAGTTAGCGGAAGTGCAGCGGCTGACGTCGTTATTGTAGCTTGACATGGCGGACCTCGCTCGGTGTTAGAAAAACGCTCCACGCAGGATCTGGAGGAAGATGCTGACGAAACGGGAGCAGCTGGTGAGTTTGTTTCTGATCAACTTTCTGTTCACATCTTGACCGACTTAGACAGTTTATGTAAGCCGACGTCGTCGTGTCGCGGTGGAAACGGTTTAAACCGGGCGGAAAGATTAGGAGGAAGAGGGGAAGAAGAAGCAGCGTCGGCTGCTTGTTTGTTTAGTTTAGTTCAGCGCGAGCGCGCTTGCGTGAGTGAGTGTTTGTTGCTAAAGTTGCTAATGCTACTGTTAGCGGCGAAGCTAACATTGGCTCGCCGACTAATCCTTGTGTTGTGTTGTGTTGTTGTGTTGCGTTGTCTAACCTAATCATTAGTGTTGTTAGCCATGTAATTAAAACCAATCCCATTTCCTGACGACATTTTCTCTGTGTAAAAAACTGTTTATTCAACCCTTGTTTCACTGACTGACAGACCAACAGAAGGATCAACAGACTGTCCAATGGACAGAGCAGTTGACAGTTGGTCAGACAGACAGACAAACAGACAGATGGACAGTTTTCGCTAATATCATTACAGACAAACCTCTATCATTGTCTGTATTCAACGTCCACCACCAGCAGACTGATGGTGAAACAGTGAGTGAGTCGGTTTATTGACAGACAGACAGACGTGTCAGTTGTCCACAGAGATTTCACAACAGTCAACACAGTCATCGCACACTCAGTGGTTAAGGAAGCGGACTTGGGTCCGGGAGGCTTCAGGTATCAGTCCACCAGCTGCCGAGTTACCACTGAGCATGGCACCGTCCACACACACACAGTTTAAAGCTGCCCACTGTTTACTCTGGTGATGGGTTAAGAACAGAGGTCATATTTGGTTGTGTGCTGTGTCACAATGATAAGGAAAGTAATTCACTTTCCTTCCTTCCTCTGTGTGTGTGTGTTTGATTAAATATGACTAAAATATATTGACTAAAAAACTGTTCAGTCTGATGTTGTGTGAATTTTAAAAAGTTCATCTAAATCAGATCTTAGTTTTTACCATCTACACTTATGTTCATTTAAAGGTGAACTCCCTGATCCATGCATGTTTCTGATTGGCCGTCATCAACACACCTGAGCGACTACTTGTGTTAATTTCAAATCCCAAATACTTCAAACTTGGGAAGTAAGGATGAAGGTCACGAGCGCCTGCTTCATCAGCAGCAGCTCCAGCGCTGAGCTCAGCTTCCACGGTGGTCACGAGGTCCACGTTAGCCAGTGATGAACAAAAGAACCAGAGCCAGGCAAAGTAGGTCGGACCCGCCTAGGGACCGGTTCAGGGACTGGGAGTCTGAAGTGATGTCACTTATTTTTAGTGGTGGTGTCTTTAAACTGGAGCATGGCCACAGTCTCATCCTGGAAGATTTAAAGTGTGGTTCAAACCAGAGCAGCAGTGGTCCTGATGCTACGAACCAGAAAAACATGCACCAGACACACTGAGGACTGAAGGCAAGAAAAGACATTTAAAAAAAAAAAACGTTAGTGTGATGAAAAAAATGGGACGTACAAAAAATAAAGACAAAATAAGTTCTAATGGGAATTCTATATGTGTAGCCCTTATTTATTTTTATGGACTTTACAGATTCAAAATTAAAATAAAAAAATGCCCATTTTCCAGGAAGAAGTCTCCCTCAGACCCAGGCTCAGTTTTACCATCTGCCTCGACATAAAAAAATCTTCAAAAATGATTTGTACAGAACAGTAGAACTAACAGACAGGTGGTCTATGTAGACCGTACTGGGATAGTAGGATCCTGTAAAGATGTGGGCTGGTGGTCAGGCTGCACCTTTCATCTCCTGGGTCATGTTCACTGGAGATCTTGATGTGACTCGTGTGAATGTTTGGAGCTGCCACTGCTGTGGCTTCTTGTTTCAGGCTGTGAAAGTTGTTGGTAGATGAGAAATACCTGAACGTGGCTGAGGCAGGAGGCATGAAAGAATGACACTGTCTCACTCTGGCTGGCTGACGGACAGACGGTTTTCACTCTGACCTCCGTCTGACCACAGGGTGGGAGACGAGCAGCAGGTGGACCGAGGTGTGACGAGCAGTTCCTTGAGTTAATGTCATGTGACGGTAGATAGACAGATTCCACTCCGTGACTGATTGATGTGACGGTAGATAGACAGATTCCACTGTGACTGATTGATGACCATTCCCATGTGGAACTGATGGACAATGAGTGGAAGGATGTGATTGGTGGATGAGGTTAATCCCTCGCTCAGTCGGATTATTTTCAGATTAGCTGAGCTGTGGCTGCCTCTCTCACCTTCTTCTCCACCGGTTCAACCCGTTCTCTCGTTTCTTCTGGTGTGTTTGTGCTGAAGCTTTCCGTCAGACAATCCCCCGGTGAAGATGAGACCATGGTCCCTGTACTGACCTCCAGAAAAGCCAGTGAACTCCCTGTCCATGAGGTGGTGTGTGTCCTGCAGGTCAGTGACATCACCCCAATCTACACACACACACACACACACCGTGTAGTCACAGTGGGCTGTTTGGTTGACGGTGTGTTCTGTCCGGACAGGCGGACCCCCAGCTGGGTCTTACCCAGGATGAGGTGATCAGGAGGAGAACGTACCACGGCTGGAACGAGTTTGACATCAGTGAAGAAGAGCCGCTGTGGAAGAAGTACATCTCACAGGTCGGTGACCCTGCACAGAGATGTTAGCAGAGACCCCCGCAGACTGTGATGATGATGATGATGATGATGATGATGATGATGATGATGAGGAGGAGGCTGAGGGACTGAGTGTAATGTTAGACCTGTTCTGTGTCCAGTTCAAAGATCCTCTGATCCTCCTGCTCCTGGCCTCAGCTGTCATCAGTGTTCTCATGCACCAGTTTGACGACGCCATCAGCATCACCGTGGTGAGTCCTCCAGTCGTCTGCAGCTGGACAAACACAGACACTTAGTAGTAGTAAAAAGGTGAATCAATGGTAAAGTCGCTGGATTACGTCCCTGATGGTCTGCTGTGACACAGAAACACTGCAGTTCAGTCATCAATAATCAATAATCAATAACAGGCCATTGATCTGACTGATCATCTTCAGATCTTTTTTATTTCCAGGCCATCATCATCGTGGTGACGGTTGCCTTCGTACAGGTGAGTGTGTGTGTGTACCTGTGGATTTGGGTGTGTATCCACCTGTGTGTGTGTGTGTGTGTGTGTGTGTGTGTCCTCGTCCTCACATCTCCCTCCTCTTCTCAGGAGTATCGCTCAGAGAAGTCTCTAGAAGAACTGGGGAAGCTGGTTCCTCCACAATGTCACTGGTGAGTCTGTGAGCGCAGCTATTTGATAATAACCAGAGTCTGTCGTCGCCTCCACACTGACTGTCTCTGTCTGTCTCTGTCTGTGTCTGTCTGTCTCTGTCTGTCTGTGACTGTCTGTGTCTGTGTCTGTCTGTGTCTGTCTGTCTGTGTCTGTCTGTCTGTCTGTGACTGTCTGTCTCTGTCTGTGTCTGTGACTGTCTGTGTCTGTGTCTGTCTGTGACTGTCTGTCTCTGTCTGTCTGTGACTGTCTGTGACTGTCTGTGTCCCCGTATCAGGGAAGGACACCTCGAGAACATGCTGGCCAGAGACCTGGTCCCTGGAGATACTGTCTGTCTGTCTGTGGGGGAGAGAGTCCCAGCAGACCTGCGTCTGTTTGAGGTGCGCGCGCACACACACACACACACACACAGATAGTCTTTTATTTTATCATATCTTATTTTTAAATGGTGAACTGATTGGATTGTGGTCGGCCTGGGTGAGGGTGAGGGTGATTCTGATTCTGAATCGGTTCCGTCCTGTTCCATCTCAGGCCGTCGATCTGTCGGTGGACGAGTCCAGCCTCACAGGAGAGACCACGCCCTGCTCCAAGTCCACCTTACCTCAGCCGCTCACCTCCAACGGGGACATCGCCTCCCGCAGCAACGTGGCCTTCATGGGGACGCTGGTGCGATGCGGCAAAGCCAAGGTACGCGACCGGAACACCACAGAACCTCGGCCACTGTTCCTGACATATGTCTGTACACGGAAATGACACGGGAACCTTTGTCTCCAGGGCATTGTGATCGGAACTGGAGAGAGCTCCGAGTTTGGAGAAGTTTTTAAGATGATGCAAGCTGAGGAGGTCAGAGAAGAAGTCCATAACATTTTGATTGTCATTCAGAAGAGTCAATCTTCCACAGTTGATCTGAAGTTCCTGATGTCTGGTTTTGTCTCCAGGCACCAAAGACCCCGCTGCAGAAGAGCATGGACCTGCTGGGGAAGCAGCTGTCCCTCTACTCCTTTGGCATCATAGGTCAGTGGTTCAACGCCCATCCTGGTCTTAATCAGAGGGCGGAGTCTGAGCAGTGATCATGTGACCGCTGTGTTCCAGGTGTCATCATGCTGGTGGGCTGGCTGCAGGGCAAGAGGATCATGGACATGTTCACCATTGGAGTCAGGTGGACACAGAAACTTCTACCTGACTTCAGTCTCCAGACTTTTCTGTGCTCATGTTTGTTGATGAGTTTTTGTGTGATGATGTTTTTTGTTGTTGTTGTTGTTGTTGTTGTTGTTGTTGTTGTTGTTGTTGTTGTCGTCGTCGTCAATCCTCCTCAGTCTGGCGGTGGCAGCCATCCCCGAGGGTCTTCCCATCGTGGTGACGGTGACTCTGGCGCTGGGTGTGATGAGGATGGTGAAGAAACAAGCCATCGTCAAGAAGCTGCCCATCGTAGAAACTCTGAGTATGTGAAGTAATGACCAGTGGTTGGTGCCGTGTTTACGGCGCCGGCTGATGATGTCACTGTGATGTGGTTTCACTGCGTCAGGCTGCTGTAACGTGATCTGCTCGGACAAGACTGGAACCTTGACGAAGAACGAGATGACGGTCACTCAGATGTTCACCTCAGACGGACTCCATGCTGAGGTCAGGACCTTTGACCTTTAGGTCATTCATCAGTTAATGAATTAATTAAATAAGGAACTGATTAACGTGACATCTACGTACTTAAACGTGCATGTGTGTGTGTGTGTTTTAGGTAACGGGTGTGGGCTACAACAACCAGGGAGAAGTCCTAGTGGACGGTGAGATGGTCCACGGCTTCTCCTGCCCGTCCATCACCAGGATTGTGGAGGTGAGTCATCTGAGGAGGAACATCTGACGAAGATCTTTCTGCTCCTGCTGCTCCTCCACCTCTGAACTGTGTGTGTGCGTGTGTGTGTAGGCTGGCTGTGTGTGTAACGACTCTGTGATCAGAAATAACAACCTGCTGGGACGTCCAACAGAGGGGGCGCTCATCGCCCTTGCCATGAAGGTGAGAGCCCACAAACAGCAGCCTCTTAATCTCTGATCCTGGTCCTGAGTTTCTGACCCCGACTCTCCGTGTCCGTGTCCTACCTCAGATGGGCCTGGAGACCCTGCAGAAGGACTACGTGCGTCTGGATGAAATCCCCTTCAGTTCGGAGCAGAAGTTCATGGCAGTTCGTTCTGTTCATCGGGCTCAGCAGGTCAGTGTGGGAGGAATCTTGGTCTTGGTTCATTTGATCAAATAAAACAGTTTCACTCTACTGTTATCTCCTTACTGTCTCAGGACAGAGCCATTTACTTCCTGAAGGGGGCGTATGAACAGGTGATTCGTTTCTGCAGCTCCTACAACAGCCGAGGAAACAGCTTTCCCCTCAGCCAACAGCAGAGGGAGCTATACCAGCAGCAAATCAGTTACATGGGCTCAGCCGGACTCAGAGGTGAGGGGGCGCTAGAGTCTGCGCTCAGTGTTCTTTTTATTGAATCACACCACACTCTGTCACAACTTCTTTTGACTGTGTGCTGCCCCCTGCAGTCCTGGCATTTGCATCAGGAGGAGAAATGGGCTCTCTCACCTTTCTGGGTCTGGTGGGAATCATCGACCCGCCCAGGTCAGGGGTCAAAGAAGCCGTGGCCACGCTCATCAGCTCAGGCGTTGCTGTGAAGATGATCACGGGAGACTCTCAGGAAACGGCTGTGTCTATAGGTCAGGGGGCGGAGCCTCCATCATTACTACAATGATGACAAGTTCAATTAAATTTCCCTTTTGTTTGTGAATCACCTTCAGAAAGTTCTAGATCATTTCGTAATTTCTTTTTATTGGCGATTGGCTCTTAGTTTGTTTGTTTTTGCTGTTCTAGCTAACGGTTAGCTCCTCTGTAGATTGTTTTGAACATGTTTCTACTTCCTGTCTGACTGTTTCATCTTCTGTATCTGTGGAACAGCCAGTCGTCTGGGACTTTTCTGCAAAGGTTCTCAGTGTCTGTCTGGAGAAGAGGTGGACCAGCTGGACCTTCAGCAGCTGTCGACCATGGTCCACAGAGTGAGAGGCTAATGACACACACACACACACACACACACCAGGGTGCAGTGACTTTCAGCTGACGTCATCATTTTTCTGCAGATCTCTGTCTTCTATCGAGCCAGTCCTCGACACAAGCTGAAGATAGTTAAGGTGAGAGCGCCACCATCAGTTTGGGGAACATGTTTTATCAAATTTAAAAATGTTGTTTTGGTTTTATTTGGCTAAATGTGCACAACATTTTTTTTCTTTTTGGTGTGCAGTCGCTGCAGAACAACGGTGCTGTGGTGGCCATGACAGGTGACGGCGTGAATGATGCCGTGGCTTTGAAGGCGGCCGACATTGGCGTTGCCATGGGACGCACCGGCACTGACGTCTGTAAGGAGGCGGCAGACATGATCCTGGTGGACGACGACTTCAGGACCATCTTGTGAGCAGGAGACACACTTCCTGAGCCCAGCTCCTCCGTGGTCGCGTTCTGACGTCTGTTCTGACGTCTGTTCTGACGTCTGTTCTGACGTCTGTTCTGACGTCTGTTCTGATGTCTGTTCTGACGTCTGTTCTTCCGTCCTTGTCCTCAGGTCGGCCATTGAGGAAGGAAAAGGAATTTACAACAACATCAAGAACTTTGTCCGGTTTCAGCTGAGCACGTGAGTCTGAGAACGGACACAGGAAGAGGGAGGGGAGGGGTGAGGAAGGTTGTCGATGAATGGAAGTGATAATGTGATATTGATGATGTCACTTCCTGTGTCTCATCGCTGGTCTCCAGGAGCATCGCAGCACTGACCCTCATCTCCTTGGCGACGCTGATGAACTTCCCAAATCCCCTGAACGCTATGCAGATTCTGTGGATCAACATCATCATGGACGGACCTCCAGCTCAGAGGTACTGAGGCATCATGGGAAATGTTCAAGACCAACGACATAAGACGGCGCCGTTGACGTGTGTTCATCTCTGTTGTGTCCACAGTTTGGGGGTGGAGCCTGTGGACCAGGAGGTGATAAAGAAACCTCCCCGTAACGTCAGAGACAGCATCCTCACCCGCAGCCTCATCTTCAAAGTTCTGCTCTCAGCGTTCATCATCGTCAGCGGAACGCTCTTCGTCTTCTGGAGAGAGGTTCTTCACCCGGCTGTGGACCATCTTCATCATCATCCTGCTCCTCTTCCTCCTTTTCTCCCCTCTCACCTCCTGTTGTGGTTTCTCTCCTCAGTTGCAGGACAACGTCATCACTCCTCGTGACACCACCATGACCTTCACCTGCTTCGTGTTCTTCGACATGTTCAACGCATTGAGTTCCCGCTCACAGGTGAAGCACACACAGACCTTCGTCTGTTTTGTTTTACTGACCAACTGACTGACCGACCGACCGACTGAAGCCTGTTACTTCATACAGTGACCCACACTTTGTGAAGAGTAAACTGTGTGTGTGTGTCCGTGTGTGTGTGTGCCGCTCAGACCCGTATGGTCCATGAACTGGGCGTGTGCAGTAACAGGACCTTCTGTCTGGCCGTCCTGGCCTCCATCATGGGTCAGCTGCTGGTCATCTACTTCCCTCCTCTGCAGAGGATCTTCCAGACAGAGAGCCTCAGTATCTTTGGTGAGAAGTCGACCGCGTCCTCGCAACCCGTGACTTTAATCCAAACTTAATCTGAGAAATAATCTATAATCTGTAATCTGTGTGTGTGTGTGTGTGTGTGTTGCAGACCTCCTCTTCCTGGTCAGCCTCACCTCGTCTGTGTGTGTGGTGTCAGAGGTCGTGAAGAAGGTGGAGAGGATGAAGTCATCACACAAGACTCCGCCCTCCGACTTCTTCCATGAGGTATGACCCCGCCCACGTCACCCTGTCAATCTGGATCGGACACCCCACCACAGGGGACCAGCAAACGGACGCAAGCAGGTGGGAGTTCCAGGAGGGGGAGGGGTAAGAGAGACGTTTCCATAGTAAATGCTCAGGTGGGCGGGGCCTGTCTGGTCTGACGATGTTGGAGGGGTGGAGCCACTTGAAAACATCAAACGAAACTTTCAAAATGGCTGCCACTCATGTTGACCCACACTTCGCCCTGCCCCCCTCCCCCAGTACCTCCCGTGTTCCATCTCCCAACTGACGCCAACCTGACCCTGGATCTGACTGGTCATGTGACCCGGCTTGTCATGTGAGTCATCTGAAGAAAATGATTACACTTCTGAAGGGGGCGATAGCGAGGTTTTCTTTTTTTTTTGGTTTTTGTTTTAAACCGAGGATGTTTGATTTTAACTGTCCAAGGTGAAGGTTAACAGAACAAATCCAAGGTTTTTTTTTTTAGTTTCTGTTTGAAGTCGACATGAGGAAGAAGTGTGGTCTGAAACAGAGACTCTCTGATGAAAGCTCCCTTTTTTCCTCTTTGATCAAATGTTTTCGTCTTAATCGAACTACTGAAAACAGTTTTCAAAAACCTGCTGAATTATGAAAGAAAATCAAACTTCCTGTGAGAAACCCCACCCCAAAAATATAAAAATGATGTAAAGATACAAAACACTAGTTTGATTGAACAGAAACACTGACATTAAAATGGACTTTGGTCCAAAACAAGAACAAAAAATTTAAAAACATTCTATTAAAAAGTGTCTTTGTTTTAAACCAGGAGCTGAAATGGAAATAAATGTTTCGTCAAATCTGCTGAGTCACACACTGGATATGTTAACGTTAGCTTCTCCTGTTAGCTTGTCCATTCAGCCTTCCCATCATCCTTCAGCTGCTCACCTGACAAATTGAATAATCAAAGATTTTCTATTTTCTATTATAATGACATTTTTTCTTGTGATGCTGTCTTTTTTTTTTTTTGTATTAGCTCTGAATCTGTCCCATTTTGGACTTGATGTGTAAGAAAATGGGCGGGGCATCTGTCGCCAGAGGAGGCAGTTGTTTTTTCAAATGCAGTAAAGACCTGACCCTCCAGGTCACATTCCATCTCTCCATTCCTTTTAGTTTTCCGTTTTCATATTTAAAAAAAACTTTTCATCTGTAAATAAACAAAAACACATCAGCGACTGCAGAGCTTTGAACTCTGCTAAAAAACACCCAGTGAACACCACTGCCCCTGGTGGCTGCAGCGTGACAACACAAAAATGCTGCATCAACAGCACCTTCATCCTGTGCCTTAGGAAAATGTCACCCTTTACAAAATGACAACTTTAAACAAAAAAGTCTGATGCCACTTGATCACTGCAGTTGAACTGCATTGTGGGTAAGAACTGAAATTCTCCAGGTACAGATGAGTTGTGGATTTGAGATTATTTTTTTCATACCTATTTCCTTTCATCACATTGTTAACGTTGATATTCAGTGTTTCACGTCTGTCACATGTCACGCGAGCTCATGTGTCAGTCCATTAAAAAAGTCAAACCAAATCTGGTCTAAAAATCTGTCTGTTTTTTTTTTTTTTTTTAAGCATCGTCATGTTTATATTGTAGAACAACTGATTTTACGCGTTTAAATAGAGTGCTGCAGTTCACAGAGAAAAGCAGTGGGTGGCGCTAATTATACTGTACAGGTGCAGGTCACAACAGAAGAACGCGTCGGCTGCGATCAGGGTGACGTCAACGTTTGTTGGAGCGATGAAATCTCGTGTTCGATGCCCTAATTACACTTCCTCTGTAACGGTTCCCTCTGGTTCAAAACCAGGTCGAAACTAACGTTTAAAAATGATTTTGATCCAAAATATTAGTGGTGGTTATCACAAGTACATTCTTCAATGTATTTTTCCTGCAGTCATTTTTTTTTTTTGTCAAGTGGTTTCCTCTGTCAGTGGATGATGAGCTGCTGCGGCTGTACAAACAGTTGTATCACTGGCGCCCCCTGTCTTCTGTTTTATTTATTGAGTGTCTGTGAAAGAGAATTAAATGTACATTAAAGTTTTATAGATCTTTTAAAGATGTTTCACTTTGTTTTGATTCAAACATCCGCACGGTGGCGTTCAAGGTTTCACACAATTCAAATTAAGATCTGGAAATATTCACGTTCTGCATGTTCTGTGAAGGAACTCAATGTAGATAAAGATGGAGACCTAAAAGAAGTTGTTCAGACTGAAACAACAATTACAGTTGAATAATGCTGAAAATATGACAAACTTAATTTAAAAAAAATCTGCTACATATAAGGTTTTTGACAAATCTGGTGGGAAAATGTAAAAACAAAAATTTTCTTTTTTTATATTTGACTTACAAAAAGTTCTTTGGTGAGTCAGAAGCCTGTGACAAGAAAGACTCCAGTCAGAAACTGTTGTGTTTTCATATATATTTATAAAGAGATTGACTGGAAAAACAGACAGGAAGTGGAGGAGCAGACAGGAAGAAGATAAACGAGTATCAGGTGTGAAGCCGAATGGAGGTAAGGTTTGAATCCAACTTAAATAGAAAAATAAACTTCAAGTTAAAGTGAGTGAAGATTCAACTATTCCTGGTTGGTTTGTTTTTTTCTTCTTCTTCTGATCAGGATTCTGGACTCCAGGCCTGGAGCACAGACAGAGAAAAGGTAAAAAACCCTGAATCTGTTTGTTTGTTTTCTTAGTCAAACTTTTGTCTCACTTTATTGAAGACTTTTATTCATTTGGGATGAGAAGCAGCTGGCCCTGATATTAACCTTTGAAAAGCCTCTCAGGTGAAAAAATATGTTTGAACAGATGAAAAAAGTTTTGTTTAATTATGACCAATTATGATTTTACTGTTAAGTAACCTTTTAAACTTTCTGTAAGGGTTTTTCAGGTTTCTTTTTATTGTTATTTAGGACTGAAACTTTTTTTTACAGCTGTAGAAGTTTATTAAAATAAAAATCAAGTTTTTCATACGGACATTTTAAAAAGCTTTATTCCAGAACATTGAGATCAAAGATTAAAACATAAGTTAAACAAAAAGGTTTGGATCAAATAAACCGTTGATATTTATCTTTATACTAATTAATTCTTCTTTTTTAAACACACTGACGTCACATTTATTCACTCATGAAAATAAAAACAGTCAAAACAATTTAATTTTGGACTTTTTTTTAGCTGCCTTTTGTTTAAATTTGGTTTTTGGAAAAGTAACAATGACTCAGTGACAAAGAAAAAAAAACAAGATTACACAGAAAAAAGAAAAAAAAAAGAAAATACAAAACGTGACAAACTTGTTACATCATCGATTGCAACAACAAAAAAACAACTATGTTATTTTTTTTTTAATAAAAAAACTTGGTAAAAAATACTTTACTCAAACTGTACAATCACCAAGTAAAAAGTCTTGACGCTCATTTGGCTTCAGTGGCCTTTTCGGGAGTTTTTGGCTCCTGTGGGGAAAAAACAGACACATTTTCAAATCAATAATAACAATAACAACACAGACACATTGATAAATGTGTTAAAGAGTTTCTAAGAATAATTTAATAAAAAGTGGCGATGAAGAGAGAAAAACCAACCTCAGCCTTGTTTCCATTCTCAGCTGTTTTGGCCTTTTTGACTTTGGGTCCTTTCTACAGAGAAGAGAGGGGAAAATAAATGACAGATCCTCACTGTCACACACACGGTCCTGATCATGTCCACTTTAATACCAATATGTAAACTGCAGGAAGTGCGCCACCTGATGATTAACTGTTCAGTTTTTTCTTACTTTAGCCACCGCTTTTTTCTTTGTCTCTGCAGGGACAGATTTGGTTTTCTGTAAAGTACAACAAGAAAATTATCAACAAAACAGACTTGAGGTCACAAAGGTTAGGAACAACAACAACAACAACAACTAAATTTACCTGGGCAAGACGTTCAGAAACCCTTCTCTGCTGCAGGAAGACAAACAGACAAAAGTTAGAGACAGATGTGAGGACTGCCGCTCCGGTCCTCTCCGTTCTCTTCTACCCCTATTCTGTCACTCTACATACAACATTTCATCTTGAAAGATAGCGGGTTGTACCTTAAATGCTCTCTAACCAAATGTTTGTTTAAGCATCAACTAATCAGAAAATGGCCAAATCCTGTCAGTCACAGGTCAAAGACCAGACTGTCTGTCATCAGCGATTTAATATAGTTATCATTAAAAAAATAAAATAAAATCAGTTCTTACCTCAGGAGGAACGCTGGACTGTGTGGGGGGAAATGAAAGAGAAAGAAAAAAAAAGTTTTTTATCACATCAGCAAAATATTATATAGATATTATAAGATACAGGAGTACAAGACATAAAACTATAGACTGAGCTGACTAATGCTTTAAAAAAAAGAGATGATTTTAATGTTGCCTTTTTAAAAAATGTATTCATCTAATTTAAGACTAAAATATTTGTTTGCTACATATCGGCTTATTGAAGTACATCACATGAATATGTGTGACATTTGTTTATTTTATTCACAAAGAAAAAATACTTTAAAATGTATTTTATATTATATTATGTATTTTATACAAACTTTGTTAAACGAGTGTCGAACAAAGATCATACATATAATGATTTGATGCGAAATAAAAACTCTTATTAACAAGGACGTATATCTTTTACCGCTGCCTCTTTTCAAAATTTGACATTTCTTTCCCCCGCGCGAATTTGAATTGAAGAGGGCGGTCCTTCTGTTCTGACGTCATTTGGCGCCATGACAGCTTTCTTTGTTGTGTGGCCGTGTCCGCGCACACGCACATACACACACAGCAATTGAAAAAGATTATAACTGTACGGAAGCTGCTTATCATCAAAATACAACACGATTAAAAACACAACATAAAAACAAGTGTCACATTAATTATTTTTTAAAAAAAACTGTATCTCCTGTCACATTTAATTTCCAATTTAATCAGTTACACCAATCGCTAAACTTTAATGACAACTCGAAACATTTAAAAACATGTCAAAATTAATGAACGCATTAACGTTTAAACGCAACAACCAAGTACAATCGTGTTCACATCTATTTTTTCGAATAAACACCAATAGAAGCCCACCCCCTTCATGTTATTTTGCAGCAGTTTTCTGCTGTAAATGTATTTTAACTATTTTTCCAATGATTGCATGTTTATTTTTCCACAACGAAACACATTAACTTAGTGTATAATCACGTCGTTTATTTTCAGCTGAGGATTTTCCCTCCTTCGGTAGAAAACGCGCAGACTGTCTAAAAATTGCATCACTTAACAGTTCGGTGGTTTCCTCGAGTGCACAAGTTAAAATTTATTTATTTTGATAAGTTTTAAAATTTCACCCGAGGCTGTAATAATCTAGTCTTCATGTGTCTATAACTATGAGTAACGCTCTGCTCCGACTGTCGGCCATAGCTGTCAACGACGATGACGTTTCGCTGATGCACCAAACACCGAACGTTTCCCTCCTTTAAACGAAAACACAGCGCTACTTTATTTAAGAACGAAAAAATAATAAACAAATATTCATACCTTGGATTTGACCATTGTTCCGACGGAAAATGGAAAAAACGACTCGGTGAAAAAATAACCTAGTGTAAATGGATTTTCCCTCCTCTTTTCTTGGAGCAGAATGAACAATAACTGACTGCTACAGTAAAATGGCGAGGGTTTAAAACAAACCCCTATTTTAGAGCCGTAAACCAAACTGAAAGAGAAGAACCAGACTGGTTTCAACCAGTTCTCTATTTAGACGCCTGTCATTGGACAAGAATCGTCACATGACCATTGTACCTCCTTTTTTGTTACCGAGGCAGCTGTCAGGCCGCCATGGTGGTTACGGAGGAAAATATCCTTCACAATTTCCCCAAAGACGTTTTATCCGAGGTCAAAAATACTGCTTTAACCACTCAATCAACAAAACAAGCACAAACTAAAAAAGTTAAATGCATTTTAGGAGGAATTAGGTAGTCAGATTCAGTCCCGTGCGTTGCAGTGATGCGTCAACATCGGTGCAATGTTGGTGCTTGTAAGACCGACGTAAACAAATACCAAAACATGTATATTTTTTACATTTAAAAACAGATTTATCGGCAACCCTATCAGATTTAAAGTTATTTTTATTTTATACTTATATGGTGGCTAATGCCACCCACTTCATTAAAATACATTATAAAGTAAGCAATTGGTTTGACTTTTACTTATATTTTACTGTAAACAATCCGTTTATTTTGGTTTTAGCTGGCATATTAAATAATATCAAATGACATGAAACCATTTCTATCTTAATTTAACATAAGAGCCAGCCATTTTTCCCAAACACACAAGAACTCAGCAGCCACGACATAGAAAAATAACTTTGCTGCTTTTAGCCAGAGATAGGACAAGCTGAATGTTTCTCTGGTAACATCCAGTATCTTTAAAGATGCTACAAAATGCAAACAGTTCCCTCAGTTTTTAATGGGAGGGATTCTAGTGTCACAACCAGGCTTTTGTCAGCAGCACTGTTTTCATTGTTGCTGCCGTGCAGGTCTGACTAAATCCAAAAAAGTTTTTAAATTTTTAAAATGAGAAAAAGAGCAGGATGTTTACATTTTGCTTTCACATTGATGGGTTTTTACAAACACAACAAAATGATTTACTCGATGAAAACTGATGTGTAAAAAATCAATGATTTCCTGTTGCAGTATGAAGGTCTTTTAAAGTTATTTCATAAATTGTTTTTGACATTGATGACAAATCTTTTTTTTTAAATACTCTCATTTTGAAATTACTGCCATTCATCTGTAAAGTTTTTATTCTTATATATTTAGTCATGATTTCACGGCGTATCTTCTTCTCCAGTGAAGTCCTCTCTAGGGAGGAGGTGATGATGATGAGAAAGATGTAGAAGATGTAGTTTCAGTTTTTTTTTTTTTTTTTATCCTAACTGTCCTAGGCTGTTGTTGCCTCGATGCACAAGTCGTGAAAAAACAAGTCTCTTTTGTGCTTCAGTGCTGTAAGAAAGTTTTGTACTCGCTCCTCGCGACAGGTGATGTAGTGCAGCAGTGCCTCTTGTCTGGTATGGGCGTCTGTAGGTTTTCCATTCCCATGGTGCTGTAACTCTTCTGCTGTGCACAGACGGTCTGCCTCCAGCTGTAGTGAGGCCTGGTGTTCTCGATGCAATTCTCTGGCTTTCTGTGGAAAAAAATGTTTTGCAGGGATTGTTTTTAAGCCAAAGTTTGTGTCAAAATCTTTCAAAATGTTCCTTTAGAATTCTGATTCTTGAAGCTTGTGAAGCTAAGTGAACTAAAGTTGACGTTAGCACATGCTAATGGGAAAGTGTTTGGCCAGGCCACTGTATTATGGCAGAATGGGGCTGTGAGGTTATCCATCAATCACTCCATCAATCAATGATAATCAATATTTTATCCAAAGTTTTTGGTTCAATTGAAGACATTTCTCCTTCTCGCCTCTTGGATGAGAGATGAATGAGACCCAGTAGAAATCCTTCGTGGTCATTTAGTCCAATCCTTAGCAGGCGTTATTTACGAACAACTGAGAGTTGAGAGAAACTGTGTGTTGTTATTGTTGTTACCTGTATAGATTTGTGGTTGAGCTGATACTGGAGGATGGCCTCGCACAGATTCCAGAAGGAATATTCAGGCCAGAGAACTGACTGGAAAACCAGACAGGAGTGGGAAGTCTGGAAAACAGACACAGAGAGGCAGAAAAATGGTTTAGAAACCTAATCCAAAAACACTTTATATTTTTAAACCCATTAGAAGAATGTTTGTTTAATAACATCCTTTTTTCTACTTCTATCATTTGAATCCAGAACAGCTGGTCACAAACAAATCAAATAAATACCATCACAGCTGAAACTGACAGAAGATCATCCAAACACTAACCTTTAAACTGGACAGACATGCACGTGAACACACTCGAACAGAGATGCAGACACCTGTAGACGGATACACACCTGCCACAGCAGGAAGTCACTGAGGCGAACTTCTCCAGATGTTCTGATGAGCAGGTCTGGGTTCGGAGACTTGTTACTGTACAAACACTCAGTGATCAAGGTCTCTGAGACGTCACTGTGCCAAAAGACAAAAAGACAGGGCTGAGAATGAGACTGAGGACAAACAAGTGGCTGTGTGAAGCAGACTGAGAAGTCGTCTGGAAGGAGGGCATTTACATTTGTCTCCTTTGGAAAGTGAAATAATCACACAAACAACTTTAGTCTAAAGGATGAAGTCACTTGTTCCTAGAAACTGTCCATGGTTTTACCTGGATCTGATCAGACCCTGCTCCACCCCCCAGGCCAGCTCTCTGACAGCGTTAGTCATCTCATATCTGGACGTGTAGGCGAAACACACATTTAGGAAACATCTGCCAGAAGAAGAGGAAGCTGCATTAGTCACTCATCACATGCATGAATGCACATACACACACACACTGTTGATGATGATATACAGTGCTGATGATGAGACATGTGACCCACTAACTTGTTGTGATTTTTGGTGGCCAACACAGCTTTGGCGATCGCCTGCTGGAGATCCAGGGGAAGCAGGTTTAAGTCTCCCAACACTCGGATACAAACACCATGTTTCTCCAGGTTTTCCCTGTGGAAGGAGAGCAGGAAGAGGATGAAGGAGTGCCAGAGGAGATGAGAGAAGATGAACGAGAGGAATAGAAAATAAATCCAGAGGAGGAGAAGAATGAAACGTATAATGATTTAAATTGTGATTGCGAGAGGAATAGAAAATAAATCCAGAGGCGGAGAAGAATGAGTAGAACGTATAATGATTTAAATTGTGATTTTGCATGTGTCTTAATTAAGACATCCAGGCTCAAACACTGCAGCGTGAAGATCTCACCGTTCCTCCAGCAGCCTCTCAAATTTCTGCCTGGCCAGGTCCATCAGACCGTCCACCTCCTCCTGAGTGCGTTTGAAGTTCTCAATGCTAAAGGCGTACACCGTCACCTCTGGGATGTTCAGATGTTTGCACCAGCGCAGAGTCTGCAGAGGAATGCACACACACTCAGGTCATCACAGATGACCTCAGACGACCTCAGCCAATCACTGTGTCAGCACACTCACCTCTGCCAATTTGTTGAAACCCTGTGTGTGACCATCTTGACGCTCCATGTTGTTAATGTGAGCAAACCGTCGGTTCCCGTCCATGATGAAGGCCACGTGCTTGGGCATCGGCCCAGCCTGAGACAGAGAAAAGGTCAACGGTCAACTCAAATGAACACCTTTTTGACAGGAAAGTGGGTTCACTTTGTGAAGAGTTTTATTCAACCAATCTTGTATTTTGAGGTGCAAAGACCTGAGCCTCTCAGAATGTGACTGTGCCTGTTATAGAACATACATTATAGAAAATACAC
>NC_024319.1:3437839-3441894 GCF_000523025.1 Cynoglossus semilaevis | reverse complement strand
AACGTATAATGATTTAAATTGTGATTGTGCATGTGTCTTAATTAAGACATCCAGGCTCAAACACTGCAGCGTGAAGATCTCACCGTTCCTCCAGCAGCCTCTCAAATTTCTGCCTGGCCAGGTCCATCAGACCGTCCACCTCCTCCTGAGTGCGTTTGAAGTTCTCAATGCTAAAGGCGTACACCGTCACCTCTGGGATGTTCAGATGTTTGCACCAGCGCAGAGTCTGCAGAGGAATGCACACACACTCAGGTCATCACAGATGACCTCAGACGACCTCAGCCAATCACTGTGTCAGCACACTCACCTCTGCCAATTTGTTGAAACCCTGTGTGTGACCATCTTGACGCTCCATGTTGTTAATGTGAGCAAACCGTCGGTTCCCGTCCATGATGAAGGCCACGTGCTTGGGCATCGGCCCAGCCTGAGACAGAGAAAAGGTCAACGGTCAACTCAAATGAACACCTTTTTGACAGGAAAGTGGGTTCACTTTGTGAAGAGTTTTATTCAACCAATCTTGTATTTTGAGGTGCAAAGACCTGAGCCTCTCAGAATGTGACTGTGCCTGTTATAGAACATACATTATAGAAAATACACAGCCAAACACAGGTTTGTTTTTCTTCACACTCATTTCTCGTTGACAAACAGATGTGCAGTTTCATTTAAACTGTCCATCTTTTAACATGTAGATATTCAATTTCTCACAGTCTCCAAAATAACAAACTCCAACAGAATGGGATTATAGTTTATGGGTTGTTAAATGGTCAGTAGCTTATTAAACTGTTTAAATTGGTGTTAAATTGGTTAGAGTGATGCCCACCTTTAGAACGTTGGCTGAAATCCTTTCGATGATATTTAACTCTCCTTCTTTTATCCACGACATTGTCAGCCTCTTCTCTGAGGAGAGAATTAATTTTAAATGGAAAATCCCGTCGATTTGTATTTTAAAATAAAATTATAATCAATTTTTATTGAGACAAATATAATCATCTGGCAGGTCGCTGTCTTTATCATTTTGTAATAAGCTCACCATCATTGACAACGAACTCAAACTATTTCTTGAAAAATATAGCTCAAATCTCACAATAACACTTAGAACAGAGAACCGTGATCTACTGTCGGTGCTAGATTTATCCATACATTTCTACACGCTACTGTAATCTGTACTATTCATTTTACATATACAATTTATTTTGAATATTCTTCCACAAACCTGATTCTTCCAACTCACAGGTCTGGCGATGACGATCACTTCCGCAATACAGGTCACATGACGCTGCCGCTCAATGACGACTTCCTGCTCGGTGTTTGTGTTGGTTTGTAAGCCAGCGCTCTCTAGTGGCACGTAATGATACGAACGACAAAGCCATGTCCCATTTAATAAACCGAAGTTGAACGACGCAACAATTAACCATAGACCACCGAGTCCGGCTTTTAGCTTTCTTAAGATCAAATACAACATTTACAAAGTAAATATGCTTCAACTTGCAAATACAGTTAAACTGAATCTTCTCTTTCAACTTTGGTGCTAACTTTCTGCCACAAATCACCTCTTCGTTTGACGCTAGGTATTTAAACCCACCCACCTTTACTACTGCAACTCCTTACATCGTTATCGTTTCCCTCACCTCACTCTCTTTTACACACACGTATTCTGTCTTGTTCTTGCTGATCTTATTTACTGCTTTGATCCAGAAATAAACCTCCACCTCTCCAGGTTTTCCTCCACCTTCTCCTTACTCTCACCACGGACAACAATGTCATCTACAAACACCACGGTCCATGGAGCCTCCTGCCTGATGACCACACACTTGATTTAGTAAACAAAAAGGGATTCAGAGTTGATCCCCGATGTAACCTCAGCCCTAACTTGACCCTATCAATCACAGCTACAGTAACTACTGTCTCGCTGGCCTCATACATGTCCGGCGCAGCCCTCACATACTTTTCTGCCACTCCTGACTGTCTCATACAGTACTACAGTTCCTCCCTTGGCACTTGGTCCTATGCTTTCTCTTAATCTCTTTTGCTCTTAACCTCTTGTCTCGTTCTTGCTTCTACAACTCAAACCCAAACCTTCATTGTATAACTAATCAACTTTATGCCTTTGTAGTTACTTATCACCCTGGTTCTTGTGAATAAGTAGAATAAGTACGCTGTCCATTCTCCATTCATTAGGTTTCCACTCAGTCTCCAGAACAGTGTTGAACAACCTGGTTAAAAAGTTCACGTCACTCTCTCCTAAACATCTCCATACATCTGGACCAACACTTTCTCCTTTCAAACTCCCGGTCCTTTCTGATTCACCACCTGTTCTCCATCCGTCCTTATTTCTCTCACTATCATAATTTATTACCTCCTCAAAATACTGTTTCCATCTTCACTATTCTTATTGGTTTCCCTGTTCCAACGATGTACAAAAAAAGTTTTTATTTTTGTATTCAGGAACATTGATTTATCTTGATTATTCACAATTAGTCATTATTAATTACCTCTTTGGTTAATCTTGATTAATCCACACGCCACCGTGTGTTTAATCACATTAAAGATTTTTTGTAAAAAAAAAAAAATTGATATAATAAATTAACGAATACATCATTTATTAATAATAAAATACCAGAATCGTGTTAACAGCGCAGTTCCACATTTCGCCACATGGAGGTAACATCTAGTCTGATTTTATAGTCTGATTTATTCTTTAACAAAGAAGAAGTTTCAGGGTGGGGGGGCAGATCTCCTTCTTCTTCTGCTGTTTTTTGTTCCCCTGTAGAAGGAGGAGAGCAGTGTTTGAAGCAGGACCAGCAGGAGCAGGACCAGGACCAGGACCAGGAGCAGGGACTCCTATATTCACACCGACCAGAAGAGCGCAGACACTGCGCTGAGCAAGAGCTGAGTCCCGGCGGCGGGAGGTCATAGAGGGAAGACGCCGAAGTCGTGGGCCCGCAGCTCGGCCGTTTGTGACTCCAGTCTCCGCTCAGTGCCTGGAAGCTACCGTGGTTAGCCGCCTCCTCCTCCTCTTCCTCCTCCTTCTTCACCTTCTCAGCAGCAGCTGCTGCGGCTCTGGAGGCTCCAGCTCTGGGGCGGAGGGGCGGCAGGGCGGGAGTCTCTCACCCGGCGGTAGGAGCCTCAGCACCGGCAGCGGGAGCTGGAAGTCACAGCCGCTTCCAGGCTGAAGGGCCGGGGCTTTGGCCACAGCGGCCGGGAGCAGTTAGCTTCGAGCAGCGCAGCTAAGTGAATGGGATGGAGCCGGGACCGTCTGGCGCTGGTAGGTTGCATTTATTTTTGTCAGTTTTCACGCGTTATCGTGAAAATCAAGAGCAGACTTTTGTGCTGTAGCTTCGCGTTGCTGCTGAGGCGAGACGATTCACCAAGTCGTGATAATATCGAAAAAAATCAAACCGTCACGAAGAGTGAAAGTTTGTAAAAAAGGTAGTAGAGTAAATAATTAATTATTTCAGAAATCATGAAGTTGTTATTCGCGTGTGTTGAGGCGAAGATGAGAATAAATTACAAGTTTACAAGTTTACAATGTTTACAATTTAATAAACATTAATTTCGTGTTTCAGCAAGAACACCGGTAAATGTCTGAAAACAATTATAGTTTACCAAGGCTGTGGGCTTTTATTTAAAATTAAAAAAAAAAAATTTTTGCACTAAGTTTTTATTCAAATTAATTACGGTTCGAAAGTAAAATCTCATCAAGTATCAACTCGTTAGTTCCTTGTTTTGTTTTTGCGGGATCTTGGAGGACTTTTGGAGGAGTCGCTCCTCCAGCCTCGGTGACATCTGGGTTTTGATGCCACCTTGTTGATGGTCACAGATAAAGTGTCTTCTCCACAGACCGGGCTTTGAACGACAGATCTGCCACGAGGTGGCGCTCAGTTCTACTCTGGGTCTTTAATCATATCGTGAGAAGTTCAGACGTAGGACTGTATTTTTTAGTTTGTTTCTCGGAGAAGAAATTGAAGATGCTTCTACGGTTTTAAACAACTGACAACCGCATCTGCCACAGCAGCAGCAGCAGCAGCAGCAGCGTGCTGAGGCTTCAGCCGGGG
>NC_024319.1:3434972-3437721 GCF_000523025.1 Cynoglossus semilaevis | reverse complement strand
AAAAAAAGTACACGTTTGCTTCGTCCTTCTGCACGTGTGTGTGTGTGTGTGTGTGGATGTAGGTGTGTGTGTGTGTGTTTATCTCCACACATGTTCATCTGTGTTGACAAACGTGACGTCTCTAGTTTAGATTTTCAAGGTCCCCACATTCAGCAGCAGTTTCCACTCGTCGTTGTCGAGCTTTGTTTGGTATCGAATCGTCACAGACTCTTTTTCGGAGATCGGTCAGAGTTCTTTAAAAGTTTGTCCCAGCTCTGAGGTTCTTCTGACCCCACTCCTCAGGTGTCACTGGTCCAAACTATATATTTATTCAACACAACCTTCCTGTCGACACTGGTCCTAAAACCGACCTAGCGAGACGTCAGTAGTTGATCCTCTGCGGTCCGATGAATACTCATTTCCTGCCTCGCTCCAGATCTGGTTTGTACTGGTCCTCGGCTCAGGTAGATCTGAGCAGAGCGGACGTTAGCGGTGTGTTCTCACATGTGTGCGTGTGGGCGTGTCTCAGAGAGTACTCCCTAAATTTTAGGTCACAAAGACAAAAGCCATTGACTTAGTCACATAAAAAAAGACTCAGTCGTGCAGCTCAGAAATGTTTGAGTCAAGTCCGAGGGACTAAAGGACACGGTGGACATTTCTGTCAACTTCCTTACTGAGTTTGTTTTTGTTTGTTTTTTTTCAATTTTGAGTCGGGGTGTGAGAAGTTGAGAAGTTTGCTCTAAAATCAGAGACTCGATGGTTGTGACTCAGTTGGACTTGAGTCTGTGATCTGGACTGACTCTGCTGCAGCTCCAACACTTCACTGTGTTCACACTTGGAGGCATGTGGGAACGCCGACCAGACCAGGACAACAAAGGCCAAGGTCTCTTCTTCTCTGACTCAGAAACACACGCGCGCGCACACACACTGATATCCATGACAATGGTGTGTTGCTAAAGTGTCTCCATGGTGAAGCTGGGAATGCAGAGGGGCCCCTGTGTGTGTGTGCGCGCGCGTTTTTGTGCATGTGAGCGGCTGTGTGTGAGGGAGGATCAGGGCAGCTGGGCTCTTTGTTGTCGTGGAGGTGAAGGAGGAGGAGGAGGAGGAGGAGGACGACTGGGTTCTCTGGGGACCTGAAGGTTAAAGCCCTGGGCCCCTAACAGGCTGCTCCCCCCTGTGTGAAACTCCTGTCCTGACTGGCTCAGACCTGTTCACACTCATCATTGATCAGTGTGTTATTAAACCACCAATTAAAGTTGTTATTAAGACGGTTATCAACCAGTACCTCGACTAGATATTTAACCAGTTATTACATCAAATATTAATACATTACATTACATTAAATACATTTTTAAACCTGGTATTAAACTAGTAATAACTTAACTAAACTAGTACTTTTTAACTAGTGGTTCAACTTATTAAAACTATTTTAAACCACCTATTTGTTGTTAAACTGGAAGTTAAATATGTTACTAATGAGTTAATAACCTGTTGTAAAAACAGTTATTGAACTTGTTATCAACTAGTTACTAAACTAGGTAATTAACCAGTTATTGAGCTAGGTATAAAACATGTTTCAAACCAGTTATTAATGACTGAACTAAGCTAAGCTAGTTAAGTTTTAAAACTTTTTATTACCCTGTTCAACCAGTTATTAAACCAGTTTTGTAACCTGATATTTGAGCACTTAGTAAACCAGTTATTGAAAAGTTAATGAGCTAACTAACTTTTAAAGAGACAAACGTGTTTTTTTGTTGTCCCGTGGTCCAAACATCTCTGCATCTCATATTTGTTTGTTTTTGTGTTTCCTGTGCTCTGACACGACTGTCCTTCTCTTCCCCTTCCCTCCTGCCTCCCTCCCTGCTTCCTCCCTCTCTCCCTCTCTCTCTCTCCCTCTCCCTCCTTCCCTCCTTCTCTTCCTTTCAGTGCCCATGGGGGTTTTCCCCCCACCCATACAGCAGGTGTTTCATGCCCCACGCCGGCCAGGAATGGGCACCGTGGGCAAACCTATCAAGCTGCTGGCCAACTACTTTGAGGTGGAGATCCCAAAGATGGACGTCTACCACTATGAGGTGGACATCAAACCTGACAAATGTCCACGCCGAGTCAACAGGTAACAAAGACGGTTAAGTCTGGACAGAAGTGACACAAACATGGTCTTTAAAACAGGTGTCAGAGATGAAACTTCTCTAAGAAACTCAAATATGTTTGGTTTTTTTCCGTCTAGAAACCTGCGTAACGTAAAACCTTTACAGACAAGTTCCACTTCCTGTTTCTGTTAACATCTTTGACTTAGTTTTATGCTTTTCATACAAAGTTTCCAAACCAATCCCTCTACAACTCTCATTTTCTGTAAAGAAAATCCATGATTCCCACTCACAGACCAAAGAATGACAGAAAAAAAAAGGATTTTAATCAGTGAATTATGTAACATAAAAAACCAGACTCTGTTAGTGCCTGATGAGATCACCGGTCTGTCAAGAACAGAATACTAACTTTGACATTGAAATGACTGTGGCTGTTCACTTTAACCTAAATGTTCAAAGTTCGTGTCTTGGCGCCATTTCCTCCTTTGACACTCGGAGCCGGTTCGATCTCGATTTCGTCTTTAATGTTGGAAACAAAGGATTGAAAAAGGCATGCAAAGGTTGTGCCCTTTGACCTTTCTCCTTATTCACCCCCCACACTGATGTGAAGGTTGAGGCACCAAACACCCACAGACCCCCCCCCCCCCCTACCCTCAGCAGCACTCACCAATATACAAGACACA
>NC_024319.1:3415147-3434154 GCF_000523025.1 Cynoglossus semilaevis | reverse complement strand
TGTCACCCACCACCCCAATTTGCGGGATAAGGCACCAAACACCCCCAGACCCCCCCCCCATCTTATTGTCACACTGACCATGAAATATAAGAGCCGCAGCAGCTGAAGCTCTTTAATATTCTGAGTCCACAAGAACAGAAACACAAAAAAACTCAACGTTTTCTGGTCTCCCTCTCATTCGTCTGTCTATGAAGCATAAGTCATTAACAAGTCGTTGACGAGTTAATCATGACTCACTCACGGATTATCAATATGTTCACCAAAAGTTAGTAATAAGTTCATGACAAGAGTTAATTACGAGTATGTCATGAGTTAGTAAGGAGTTGATTATGAGTTTGTTGTGAGTCGATCAGGAGTTAATCAGGAGGACATGAAGCAGTTAACCGAATAAAAAGTAATGCCAAACTATTATATTTGTCATTTTTTACCCAGTAACAGACCTTTTCCATCCCATTCGTGCCATGACTTCCTGAGTTCGGAGGACTTTTTTTCCCCTCTATTCCTCAGTTTTTTTTCCCAGCCTTTTTTCCCTTTTATTTCTCTTTTAAAATAGTTTTATTTCAAAGTTCAATTCAAACATCGTGTCATTTTCTCCTCAATGTCTGCGCTCATCGACGTGACTGACTTTGACTGATAAACAAACACCAGTCTGACTGTCGTCTCCTTCCTGCAGGGAGGTGGTGGAGTACATGGTCCAACACTTCAAACCTCAGCTCTTTGGAGACAGGAAGCCGGTTTACGATGGAAAGAAGAACATCTACACGGTGCTAGCTCTTCCCATTGGCAGTGAGAGGGTGAGAACCTGTGCTTTGGCCACACCCACAATACCTGCAGTCCCAGAGTCGGCCATCTACAGTGTTTTTAATTCACACCCACACCCAGCACCTCAGCCTCTGTGAACCAGTGCCCTCTAGCTTTGTTAACAGGTATTGTGGTCCACGTGTTCTGCAGCTCCTCCTTCACCTCTGACCTCTCTGTGACTACAGGTGGACTTTGAGGTGACCATACCAGGAGAGGGGAAAGACAGAATCTTCAAGGTATCAATCCGTTGGTTGGCTAAGGTATCGTGGCGCCTCCTACAGGAGACTTTGGTCAGTGGCCGCCTGCAGGTTCCCCTGGACTCGGTTCAGGCCCTGGATGTGGCCATGCGCCACCTGGCATCTATGAGGTACTGAAATTTCAGCGAGTAAGCGATTTTTTTTCACTGGAACAAGAAACAAGCTACTTTATGTTCAACAAAAAAAGAAGAAAAAAAAAGAAAGAATTACACTTTGTATCAGCACAAATCATGCATTTTCTCTATGGGTTTTGGTTTCAGAGGAGAGTGAGTCGTTTGTATGACTTATGGATGAGGTCACACAGAGGTCATTCTTCCTGTTCTTCTCAGGTACACTCCTGTGGGGCGCTCCTTCTTCTCTCCTCCTGAAGGGTACTACCATCCTCTGGGTGGAGGCAGAGAGGTGTGGTTTGGTTTCCATCAGTCTGTACGGCCTGCCATGTGGAAGATGATGCTCAACATCGACGGTGAGTCAGTGCAGACGAACCGCTCAATCACTCAGTGATGTCACCACTTTTTTTTTGTCCTGACACATTGTGTAGAGGCATACACAAACACCCACAGACCAGACTCTCTGTAGTTTGACTGGGTCATCTGCTGCTCTCTGTCTCCCTCTAGTGTCAGCCACAGCCTTCTACAAAGCCCAACCGGTCATCGAGTTCATGTGTGAGGTTCTGGACATCCGTAACATTGACGAGCAGCCCAAGACCCTGACCGACTCTCAGAGAGTCCGCTTCACCAAGGAGATCAAAGGTGGGCTCGTGGACCTGCTGATGGTCCTCCCAAAACCCTGACACACACCAGATCCAAATCAGTGTTGAACCAAATGTCGATGCTGTGTTACATGTTGTGGTTTGTACCCCTGCTGGTCGTGTGCAGGACTGAAGGTGGAGGTGACGCACTGCGGCCAAATGAAGAGGAAGTACCGAGTGTGTAACGTCACCCGACGTCCCGCCAGTCATCAGACGTGAGTCGGTTTTCTCTTTAACTTTACCTTCTGATTTTACCAACCTGTCCTGTAGGTGTCACCAACGCTCTCCATCACAGCAGCTCTTCTTCAGTTGTCTTTGTCTGTTTCCTCCTCCTCCTCCTCAGGTTTCCTCTGCAGCTGGAGAGTGGACAGACAGTAGAATGTACCGTGGCCCAGTACTTCAAACAGAAGTACAACCTCCAGCTCAAATACCCTCATCTGCCCTGTCTACAGGTGGGGCAGGAGCAGAAACACACCTACCTGCCCCTGGAGGTGAGAGAGAAAAAAGAAAAGAAGAAAAGCCAACCTACCTGCCCCTGGAGGTGAGAGAGAGAAAAAAAGAAAGAAAAGCCGTTTCCAGATGTTCAACTGTCAACGCTTCACACATGGTTTTATGTTTGAAAGTTTTCTTCGTGGATTCTCTTCTGTGACTCAGTCAATAAATAACCCGACTCTGTTTTCAGGTGTGTAACATCGTAGCAGGTCAGCGCTGCATCAAGAAGCTGACAGATAACCAGACGTCCACCATGATCAAAGCTACGGCTCGCTCCGCTCCAGACAGACAGGAGGAGATCAGCAGACTGGTGAGTGACAGAAGAGGACAGCGCCACCAAGGAACCTCTCTGAACTTCTTTAAATCCTCCTTCGTTTCTGCTGGAAAATCGGTTGAACTTTGTCGAAGCTGAGACACTGTGTCCTTGACCTCGTAGGACATGTGACTTTGACGGTCCTTGTCTGGAACGTCGACCAAGATGGAAGATTGGAGATTAGGGAATAGATGAATTAAATCTAGATCTGAGGATTAAAGACTTTGAGTAGAGATAAGAGCTAGAGTGCCAGATGAAAACAAGTAAGTGACTCGTTAATACTGAGATAAAGAACTAAAGTTTTTTTTAAAAATTTGCCAAGAATGTGCCTAGCTTAAGGTACTGGTTAGCAACTGAATTTCTAGGTAAACACAAACAATAGTCTTTGTATTTAAAAGTGTCAGTGAACGTCACCTGAACGCAGCTTTCTTCTTAAAAACCAAAGTATGAGACACAAGGTGAGGGAGTGCAGTGAAGAACGAAGTTCAACCTTTAACCAAAAGAAAAGAAACATGTAGTAAAGTTCAGCTAAAGGTTAGCTGCTCTCAGGCCGACCCAGATGGTTTGGATATCTCTACATCAGCTCAGGGTGGAGGCTCCAAGGTCTAAGAATCTTCTTCCTCTCACAGATGAAAAACGCAAACTTCAACCTGGACCCTTACATCCAGGAGTTTGGAATTAAAGTCAAAGACGACATGGCGGAGGTGACGGGTCGAGTTTTGCCTGCTCCCATCCTGCAATACGGAGGAAGAGTAAGGATCACCATCACCTTCCTCCACCTTCACCTCGTCTTCATACTGTATACACATGGTCACGGTCTGCTCTCCACAGAACCGGGCCATCGCCACGCCCAACCAGGGGGTGTGGGACATGAGGGGGAAACAGTTTTACAACGGGATCGAGATCAAAGTGTGGGCCATCGCCTGCTTCGCTCCACAGAAACAGTGTCGAGAAGAAGTGCTAAAGTAAGAAGAAGACGAGGAAGTTCCTCTCTCTCTTTATTGTTTTGTCTGCGAACAGGGAGAAATTGTTCATCGGTTTGAATCCTGTGGTGTCTTAAAACTTTTCTGATATTAGAGTCTGATCAAATTGTTGCATAAAAGTTCATCAGTATTTTAAAGTCTCCTTTCTCTGTTCTGCTCGCAGGAACTTCACAGACCAGCTGAGGAAGATCTCTAAGGATGCTGGGATGCCCATCCAGGGTCAGCCATGTTTCTGTAAATACGCCCAGGGAGCAGACAGTGTGGAGCCCATGTTCCGACACCTGAAGAACACGTATTCTGGGCTGCAGCTCATCATCGTCATCCTGCCGGGGAAAACTCCAGTCTACGGTACACCTGGGACTGTTGTTGAGCAGCCGGACGGTTCTAGCATGTGTTGTCTTCTGACGACTGTTTTTTTTTTACACTCGGAGCCAGATGTTCTCATCATGACTTTCAGATGTTTACTGTCAAAGTTCTGGTCCATCCTGAATGAACAGTTGTGGTGTTTTCCAGCGGAGGTGAAGCGTGTGGGCGACACACTCCTGGGCATGGCCACACAGTGTGTTCAGGTGAAGAACGTGGTGAAGACGTCTCCTCAGACCCTCTCCAACCTCTGCCTGAAGATCAACGTGAAGCTGGGAGGAATCAACAACATCCTGGTTCCTCACCAACGGTCAGTGACAGTGACAACTGTTGGAGTGTAGTTAGTTAGTTTATTTATGTCCATCATGGTGTCGGCTCATAGAACTGGTCGAGAGTTTTTTTTCACACTTAGTTAGTTTATTTATGTCCATCTTGACGTCAGCTTCAGTGAAGTGGTCGTCCTCAGTAACAACTGTATGAATTACAACATGTTTATTAACTGTACAACACGTACATCAAAGATGAGTGGATGGATGGTGGAATCGTTGGAGAGTCAACATGATTAATCAGTTAGTTGTGACTTCTTTGTTTGTTCGCTGTTTGTCGCAGAAGTGGTCGTCCTCAGTAACAACTGTAGTAGTTAGTTGTAACTTCTCTGTTTGTCATGAACGTAAATCCCTTGTTCAGATTTATGTCAGTATACAAACTGGCCACAGGAGGCAGTAGTGTCCCTATGACAAACATGTCTAATATGTTTAATATTAAACATTCCCCCCAGCCGGTGGTGACCTCATCTCCTCTTCCTGTTCTCAGGTCAGCAGTTTTTCAGCAGCCAGTGATTTTCCTGGGAGCCGACGTGACTCATCCCCCTGCTGGTGACGGGAAGAAACCCTCCATCACTGCTGTGAGTCTGGCATATGACTCTGTTAAGTCATCAGACACAAATGTCTCGACCGGAAACAGACTTGACGTGTGTGTGTGTGTGTGTTTGTGTGGACTCAGGTGGTGGGCAGCATGGACGCTCATCCAAGCAGGTACTGTGCCACAGTGCGGGTCCAGAGACCCAGACAGGAAATCATTGAGGACTTGTCCTACATGGTCCGAGAACTCCTGATCCAGTTCTACAAGTCGACCCGGTTCAAACCTACCAGGATCATCTTCTACAGAGACGGCGTTCCCGAGGGACAGCTGCCTCAGGTGAACTACACACTGGACCAGAACCGTGTGGAACCCATTTCCTGGTTCTGTATTTGTCTAAGCCACAGGCAGAAGAAGAAAGCCGACAACAGGAAACTCTTTTTCATGTTGAACACAAAGACTGCGCTGACAGAACCTCTTCTGCCGTTCCACAACGTAGTGTGGAAGTCTAAAGGGAAAATCAGTGATTTTAGTTCACAGACCAACTCTGGATTTTAGCTTCTACTGGTCGATTGCTGCCTCTTGTGGTCAGTTTGTGTAACTGAGTGAGTTCCAAATAAATAATTTATAAACGTGTGAACTGCGGTGGAGGCAACTACTGTGAGCTGAAATTACTGATGTTCTCCATGAGACCTGGTGTGGAGGGAGTTCTTTTCGACTTTCAGGTGTCTGAATATCAGATCTTCTTTTCGTAGATCCTCCACTACGAGCTGCTGGCCATCAGAGACGCCTGCATTAAGCTGGAGAAGGACTATCAGCCGGGAATCACCTACATCGTGGTGCAGAAACGTCATCACACTCGACTCTTCTGCGCCGACAAGTCAGAGAGAGTGAGTTGTTGTTTTCTCATCGTCTGCTTCGGTCTCTTATCACAAGAATGGAAAAATGTGATGATGTTGTGTTGTTGGCACAGATTGGGAAAAGTGGGAACATTCCTGCAGGAACGACGGTGGACACCAGCATCACTCATCCCTTTGAGTTTGACTTCTATCTGTGCAGCCACGCAGGAATCCAGGTAAAACACAGCTGACATTGTTTTGACTATTGTTACCACCAAGATAATGAAATGTAAATTATGACAATGGTAAAATCAGTGAGATATAACATCGATGTCCGTGTCTCAGGGTACGAGTCGTCCGTCTCATTACTACGTCCTCTGGGACGACAATCGCTTCACGGCGGACGAACTGCAGATTCTGACCTACCAGCTGTGCCACACCTACGTCCGCTGCACACGCTCCGTTTCCATCCCCGCTCCGGCCTACTACGCCCGACTGGTGGCCTTCAGAGCTCGCTACCATCTAGTTGACAAAGAGCACGACAGGTGGGTGTAGTTTTTGTATGCGAAGTGCATTCAATGTTTTCACAAATTTCTCAGAGAATTATTGAGAATTATTTAAGTATTTTCTACTTTAAAACTGAAATTGAGGAAGAGCTGTAGCAGTAGAACTGATCATGTGATAGGCTGCTCAGCAGGTTAGGGTGATAAAGTTCCAACTTCCTCTGTTTTTGGTCCTTTCCTGTTTGCAGTGGTGAGGGGAGTCATGTGTCTGGGCAGAGTAACGGTCGTGACCCTCAGGCTCTGGCTAAAGCTGTTCAGATCCACCACGACACACTGAGGACCATGTACTTCGCTTGAGCGCCACCTATTCTTCCCAACCCTTTCCCCATTCTTTCCCTGAGTAGGAGCACTATCGTTGCCCCGTTTCCCACCTGACTCCGCCCCCTTTTCACCGGTGACTCTTCATGCACTCAAAGGTTCTGAATTTGATTTTTTTTTTTTTACTTTTACCAGGACTGTTGTTTTTATGTTGACTTTTTCAAACCGCATTATGTCATGAGTTTTTATTTAACGCATGGTTCACACTCCCATGGAAGTACGTACACAATATGGATGGGAGGAGGAATTTTTTTTTTTTTTACTGCCACCACATGCTGCCTCTAAACCCATCCAAACCCTGGATGACAGTATTCCAAGACTCCGAAGGGGGAACGTTCGGGGGGTTTTCTGAGCGTAAATCCACTGACACATATTCAGTGAGCGCCCCCTGCTGCTATAGCCAAATTTGCTTACTCTTCCACGCCAAACCTGAAGTACTGCGTGAGTGTCAGTGAAATTATCTCACAACGGTTGTTGATCCTCACTGAATTGAAATGTCTTAATTTTTACCATCACCGTTCAGTGACACAAACTGACCACAGGTAGCAGCAGTGAACCAGGAGCACATGTGTCTGTGTGAGCTAAAATCACTCATTTTCTCTATGGACTTTGGTGTTGAAGAGTGAATGGTTTACAAACTTACTTTTCTCAATGGGAAAACCTTAAATGTAACCTTTTTTCCTGAAGTCTCGGCAGGCAGCAGTTTAGCAGAGAGCTAGCCTGTGTGTTTTAGCTTGGTTGTGGCAACAGGAGGCGCTCACTGACCCCACATCAGTGAAACACTACATGGAAAACCCACTGAAGTGTCCCTTTAACTCGTGGATCATTGAGGGGCGTGGTTTTTCTGTGCACGCACAATGACACGTATCATGTTAATGTTGTCATTTTTATTTGAATGTTTTTTTTAATAATGTTTTTTAAACTGCCTTGAGGAGGTTTGGTACATTAGCACTTAGTGTTAGCATTAGCATGTGCCATCAGTCCTGCACATAATTTTATTTTATTTTTTTTATATATATATTTTTTAATTTGTAGTACTTTTGAGGCTTCCCCTCTGGTCCTTAGGCTAGCAGGGTTAGCTTGTGCTGGTTAGTGTGTCCCTAACAGATTTAGCCTTTAGCTTAGCAGCGAGGTTAGTGTATAACAATAGCGGGACCATTTAGGTTGATATTTCTTAAATGAATCTGCACCTAAACCAGCGTCGTTATTGTTCTGACGATTGTTACCAAGCAGCCAAACGTGTCGCCAACAACAGGCGGCGCCTGAACAGGAATTTCATCTGACATTTCTTTATTTTGATATTTAACATCGGGCACTTTTAATTGAACTGTTGTTTTTCATGTTCAGACTTTACGCAGGAGCAGTACCAGGAACTAGGTATCTAACCTCATCCAGAACTAGTATTGGAACTACAAACAGTTCCCAGAGCTTTGTTTGTTTTTCACCACAGAACATAGTACCAGGAACGAGAGATGGTGCTCTGAAATATATGTGCAGTATTTTCCCATAAATTAGGAGTTAAAATAAGGTCTGTGGTACACGGTACCAGGAACCATACACAGTTTCATCACATTAACTAGCACCAGAAACTGATGAGTTGACAATGCAAGAACTGTCCCAGTACTGGGGACAGTACCAACAACTTACTGTAGCAGAAACTAGTGCTAGGAACTGAAGAAGGTTCTAGGACACTACAGCAAAAAGGGAAGGTTCCAAAGGAGAACTGTTGTCCTTTAACAATAGACTCCAGACTCTTTTGCTGCTGGAACTAATTGGAATCCACACAGACCAGAGACGCAGAAAAACTAGCTGGAACTGTTTTACCAAAAACGCCAGAAAAACTGATTTGTAGGATCTTGACTTGGACCCAACCATTAAGAACAAAATAAATGGTTCCTGGTTGTACCAGTTCCTGGTACTATGTGGTGGAAACACAGTCGATGCAGCCGTAGCGGTCACCGTCACAGAACATGAAGCTGCAGTGGACAGAATGTGAAGTAAACGGTGAACCTTGCACCACGTCATCTGTGGGTGGAGCAAAAGCTCCACACACACCCACTCACATCACCACCTGCAGCAACAGCAGCTCCACGGTGGGGTTTTTTTGTTTGTTTTTTTTGTAAAGAAGTAATTCATGTGCACTTGATCGTGATTCTGATACTGATCTTGTTCCTGACTCTGATCCTGATCCTGATCCTGTTAACGATCCAAAGTCTGCAGCTTCTCTCTGTCCCACTTCCTGATCTCATGTTAAGCCAAACCCTTGGTGCTCTGTGTGTGTGGGTGAAACACAGTGACAGGAACTGTCTCACTGGACAGAGAGGAACCCTGTTGATGCAACAATTCACTCATTTCTAAGTGCTGTTGTTAGCCAGGATGGGTCCCCCCCCCCCAACCCCCCCAGCTACAAGAACCAATCTGAAAAGAAACTGACTCAGTAGAAACATGGAGTAAATTCAAATCAATAGACACTTAACAAAAACTTGATTAATTTACACGTCTGTAATTCTCTTCGGTGTCGGTTCAAGCATTTACTGGACTCTCAAACACACCTGAACAACAGGAACCTGATGTTGGAAAACTGTTGACTCTCCCACAGTAAAGTCCAAGGAGAAAATCAGCGATTTTGGCTACCACACCAAATTCCACAGAGAAAATCAGTGATTTTAGCTCACTGACAAATTAAGTGATTTCCTACCTCCATCACAATGTTCAAATGTGTTATTTTTAAATCATTTGGTCAGATGGACCTTGGTGACACAAACAGACCCCAGGAGGCAGCAGGGGACCAGCAGCTCCTTTGGTCTGAGCTAAAATCCCTGATATTCTCTATGAGGTTGAGTCCAAGTTAAAAACACTGGTTTTCTCTATGAGGTTTGGTCTGGAGAAATTAAAGAGAAGAAGCAGAGGAAACATTGATTCCAGTTTTTCCCAAAGCTCTCTGCTGAGATTTCACCCAGAACCAGCCTCTGTATCTCAGCCTGTCTTCGCACGAGGGGGGTGAGGGGGGCAAGAGGGCGGGACTCACTGTCACCTCTAAATGCAACAGCACTTAAAAAAAACCCAACAACATTCCATTCTGTTTTCACATCTCTGTCACTTTTTGGAATGTTGGAGAAGAAACAGCATGTGGTTCTTTCCCTGGATCTTCTTCTGAGCCATGGTTGAGTTTCAGAGGTAGGAGCCGAGCGCTCATCACTGCCTGACACTCAAGTGTGTAACGCTTTTAAAAATGTGTTTTCTTCTGATGAAGATTCTGAATACTGTAAATATGGTCAAAATGTTGCCTCCAGTGGACACTGTGGAGATGCTGTCCAACTCTGGCTATGTCCACACCGCTGCTTTAAACAGCCACAGTTTTTAGATCAGAACCTTGTTTGGTTCCACACTGAGCATCTTCAGTGATGCTGCTGGAACCAGCTGAACAAACTCAGCTGAAGGTCCAGTCCGGGGCTAGAATTTGAGTGTTTTTTTGCACATCAAATTTCTCAGTTTTGGGTTTGGATGAGCTCATCAGTTGGTTCATGAATGTGTAGTTCAAACAACAGGGAACTCCAGACATGTTTCCTTTTTTAAAATATTTAATTGAAATGATAAAGTAATACTCTTTTAAGACACTAGGATAATCTGGATAGCATGTCTTCTCACTGATGATGTCAAAATGTTTTCAAGTATTGGTTTTATTTGGATCAAAGTAACTGTTATGTCACCATGAAGTGAATACAGATCAGTAGTACTGCAGTACTTTGTCTTGTGCAGACCTCCGCCTGGGTGCAGGCTATTTTCAAACTTTTGTTTTAGGACATCTGCAAAATGTTGACGGTATTTTTCCGAAGAACAGCAGTCATTTGTGACACCACATTATTATTGACGGCAGACAGAGAACCGAAGAACAGCAGTCATTTGTGACACCAAAAAATATCAGTTTTATCTCAGCAACTTCATTTTGGATCAGAAGTCGTCGTTTGTTTGTTTTTTTAAGCCTGATGTGGATCAGAAGTGATGCCTTTTTAAAAAAAAGAAAACCCGGTTTTAATGTTGGTTTGTTGGAAACAGCGGTGTGGACGCAGCCTCAGTCATCTGTGAAGCGCCTCAAATTCTTTGTCTGATGTTCAGAGTTTCTCAGAGATGGAGGAGAGTCGGATAGAATCAAGCAGCTGGTTTTTAAATCCTGTTTCTGGAGTGAAATCCTGGTTAGACCGATCCTTAATTATGTCCCCGACGACCATTTGTACATAGGAATATAGGACAATAACCTCTGTTGTAACCCTCGTTCTGACTGTAGGGGGTGTTGTTTCCCAGCAGCAACTTTGAACCCAGATGTAGTTCTTTACTCAATGAAGCCACAAAGCACCTTGTTCACGCCGGGAGGATCCGGCTTGGGGGGGAGGGGGGGAACAAACATTGTGTCTCCATGAAGCCTCGCCATCTGAAGAAGCAATATCAAAGCCACTGATTAACAGCAACTGTTGTCACAGCACTTCCTGAAGATCTGATCCAACAGACGTGGAACTCTTTTATTTTGTCTTGTGTGAAAGTGAGGTTAATCCTGCAGGAGGGAGGGTGGGGGTATTTTTTAAAGAAAATAAAATGGTTTTTTAATACCTCTGTTTGGATTGTCTGTTACAGCACTGACTGGGCCCAGAACGCCCCCTGGTGCTCAACCCAGTCTGCCACACATAAAACTGGCTGTCTGGGGAGAGAGAGCTTCTTGTAGAGATGTCGTAAAAATGCACTTATCAACAGACCAATTCAATGAGTCTAGACTAATCCACATATCAAGCTTGTGATACGGCCACAGTGTCACAGCTCCGAATAAAGACAAACGTTAAACTTTTCAAAAAACATTTATTCTTTTAAACATTATACTTATAGTTTGTATTAGCATCTCTGACGGCATCGCTTCACCGGACGTTTGAAACAAGGTTGACAAATCATTGTTATTTCTCTTCTCACGCTTTTGTAAACGTCACAGTTCCTCTGATGTGGGCGGAGCTGGCGCCGTGACGTCTGTGCACTGATTCCAAACTGATCCTGACGAGACTGAAGTTAGTTTCGCATTGTTTTGTTTTTTGTTTTTAGAATTATTGAAACGCTAAATTTAAGGGTAGATTTCCACGTTATATATGGTTCGATGATAAGGCAGGTTTTAGAAGAAGGTACAGCAGCGTTTAAAACGTAATAAATTCCCAGGAAATATGATTTGATATAATAAGCCACCTGTCATATTTCTTGGACGAGATTCTGATTAAAAAAATGTCTCCTTCATCTTTCATTTATTCGTAAGAAGTAAAAATATATTCAACCATGTTTATAAGAAGACCATTTCTTGCTCTTGAAAATACCTGATGATTTGTTTATGGTTCTGATAAAGAAAAACAAAGACGTTAATGTAGAATCATAAATGTTTACACTTCCGCTTGTGTTTTGGGGTCCGACGCGACTGTGGATATGAAGTAGACGTTCTTAGTGGTCACTTCCGGTCTCTGTCAGAAAGTTACTTCACCATATTTAGCTCCAGACCGAGGCTCCCGTCACTTCTACTGGTAACTGGAGCAGAGGAGTACCGGGAGCGGCCAGTTATCCGTGTCAGCCCGTTCCATCATCTCAGCGGGAGGACGCTGTCCGGGCGAGCTGGTGTCGGTGTCAGGGGCTGTCGGTGGTTTTTTAAACTGGTAAATTGACGGAGCGTCGGCCGCAAGAAGACCCAACTACCAGCATCAAAGCTAACGGAGCTAACGACGCTAACGGCGGAGCTAACTGTAGCAGCGCAGGTCTCTTTACCATATAGACGTTTTTTGTACTTGTCAGTGTTCGAACTGACCCAGCCATGTTTACGGAGTTATTTGGATTCGGTGACTTGATTGTCATGAGTACTTGACACGTCCGCCTTCTCCGGTTAGAGCTGCTATCCTCCAGCTGCCCGGCTAACTCCCGTAACTCCACTAACTGAGCTACATCGAGCTTCTCGTCCTGCCACCAACACCCGGATTCAGGCACTGACCGGACGCCGGCGAAAAGACCGGTAGGACAGGACGGTCCCCGGTGAACAGGGAGAGTCGCACGGCAGAGGCGTTGCGGCGCCGCAGCAGAGCTGGCACTGACCGGAGGAGAGTCTGAAGGTTTGACAGCTGTGATCCGGGACGTGAACCGGGCACCGGACCTCATGAATGGAAATCGGAACTACAGGTAAGGTCATACGTTTATATCAATTCCATCTTAAACCCGAGTGTAATCGAATGTCTCAGTTCAAATACTAGACTCATGTTATAGTGACACAAAATAATCAACACGGTAACAGTCTGACACTAGCCGTGTAGTTACCGCAAAGCATTTTTTTAACGTAATAGTCGGAATAATCGTGATTTACTATGACATGAATTAATATTTTTTTATATTAATATCTAAGATTATTAAAGAGGAACCAGGGACAGACCGAAGTTTTAGCTCGGAAGAGACAAAATATTGTGAATACGTAATATTGTGTAGGAGACTGCAGTTCTGTAGGTGTCTTTGGTACGTACTTCAGTTTTTGGGTCACGGTTCTATACGGTTTAGTTAGACTGCAACGCAAATAAAAAAACCTTTTTAAATGTAAAAATTATTCCCTCTCATAAGAATTTAAAAAACAAAATACTGCTGAAAGCTTTGGTCGTGACATCTGCCCGGTCTCCTTCCAAAACCAGTGGATTTAAAAAAAATCATAATCAAGATCAATTCGCTAAATACTGACATCCCTATTTAAATGGTCGGTTATTGGCTCTGAAAACTGATTGCATTTACTGCACATAATGATCGGAAAATCTAATAGTTTATCACCTTTTTTATTTCTCTTATTTCCATTTTACTTCCCCCTTCCTGTTGAATTTTCCCCTAAAGATAACTAAAGGAATAATTTATTGGAATATTGTTGAAGTTAATGCATTTAAATAAACATAAGCAATGTAATGCACGTCCTAAATCACTTGAAAAATATAAATGATTAAATTAGAAATTAGTGTCTTTGAATCACTCACATCCTACTGGATTGAATAAGGTTTGTTGATGATCTGACCAACTTTAATGAAAATAGTAAATTTGGAGCGTTCCTGGTTCACTGCACAGTACAAGTTAACTATTATTACCTCCATGAGTGTATGAGTGTTTGCAATTTCTAACACAGAACACAAATTTAACCCTAAAACTGGTCATACATGTGCCAACCCATCCATCTGAATGGTAGGGGCCAGTGATGTGGACAACTGGTTTTTATTGCTAGTGAAATGTCGTTGTGAACAGACGTAGGTCAAGAAGACGTGGAGTTGTAGAAAAAAAAGCTGTGATTTTTAGCTCACAGACCATTTTCCTCAGAGAAAATCAGTGATTTTGGCTGACAGCTGAGTCCATATGAACTGCAGCAAACAACAACTGCCACATCCCAAAAATTCACTCACTTCCTGTCCAGGAGATTCCCTTAAAGTGAGCCCCCGTCTGCAGCAACAGCAGCAGCAGCAGCAGCAGCAACTTGAAGATCAACTCCTGGAGTTGATCTTCAAGTTGCTGCTACTGTGACAACACTGACACTAAGAAAATGAACTTTCTCTGCTCACGTGATCGTACACCTGAGGTCAGAATGTCAAGTAAGGACATGAACAGGTTGACACTGATTCCTCTCATTGTGTCTGAACGCTGTCTGTAGAAGGTTGACGTGTAAAATCACAGCAGGCTGCTGTTAGAAGATGGGTTTGAATTCACCAGTCAGTCTTCTTTTTTTCTTTACAATAATGTACACTCCTGCGCTGTGTGCAGGCTTAGAAATAATTTAAACATTTATTATAGAACCAATTAGTTAAGTTAGACAATTCATGAAACCGCATTTAAAAAAAAAAAAAAAAAGATAGACTCAGAGAGAGTCAGCAAACCTGAGGGTCAGTCCCACAGTTCAGGTCTGTGTGTGTGTATGTGTCTGTGCCAGCGTGAGTACACACACTCACAGTGAAGGTGTGTGTTTTTCTTCTGGTTCCTCAGGAGCCGTTGGGGCCCAGTCCCTGTTCTCCATGCCTCGGCGGCCTGGTTACGGCACCATGGGCAAACCCATCAAACTGCTGGCCAACTGTTTTCAGGTGGAGATCCCAAAGATGGATGTCTACCTGTACGAGGTGGACATCAAACCTGACAAGTGTCCCCGACGAGTCAACAGGTCAGGGCCGCCGTGTGTGTGTGTGTGAGAGAGAGTGCAGTTTAGAGTGTGTGATATAGTGAGCTTTAGTGTTTTAAGTATGTGTGAATGTGTGTGCACCAACACACACTGAGACTGTGTTTTTGTGTATCTTTGTGTGTGTGTGTGTGTGTGTTGAACAGGGAGGTGGTGGACTCCATGGTCCAGCACTTTAAGGTGACCATCTTTGGTGACCGCAGACCGGTCTACGATGGGAAGAAGAGTCTGTACACAGCAAATCCACTTCCTGTGGCTCCAGCCGGGGTGAGTCTGTGTTTATAACTGGACGGCAATAAAACTGCAGCCCACACTTCAGTGATTGACAGCTGAGAGTTATACCACAGTAGAGTGAAGTAATACTAGTAAAGTAGAGTATTTGGAATAAAGTAATACTGGTAATGAGTCAAAGTACGCTACTACCAGTAAAATAAAGTATTCAGAGTTGAAGAACGTTGAGCTTACAACTGCCCTAGGAGTTAAAAAAGCTGAACTGGATTGAAGGTTCTGTTGGGCCCAGTCTTCCGTCCACCCGTGTGACCTCTGTCCTCCCCCCACAGGTGGACTTGGACGTCACCCTGCCAGGTGAGGGCGGTAAAGACCGTCCCTTCAAAGTCACCATCAAGTTCGTGTCTCTGGTCAGTTGGCACCTGCTCCATGAGGTTCTGACGGGCCGCAGCATGTCAGAACCGGTGGAACTGGACAAACCCATCAGTACCAACCCGGTCCATGCTGTGGATGTGGTCCTGAGACACCTGCCCTCCATGAAGTGAGAAGGGTTTGAACCTGGCTGTTACAGTTTTGGTCCTTGTTTAGGAAACAGGTGTGTGTGTGTGTGTGTGTGTGTGTGTGTGTTATTTATGACCATTGATCTGAGCTGGAGTCAAACCTCCTTCTCTCTGTATCATCTCAGTAACTGGGAAAAAAGGGTTTCTTCTCCTACAGAAAGAATTACATTGGATGAATGTTAGCAACACGTCAGCTAACGCCGAGTCTAACAGAGCTTGTCTTCTGCTCAGTGATGGTGCTGTGAGAAGGTCCATGGTCCACTGATGAGGGTCAGATGTTTGTCGGCATCTGGTTCTTGGCTGAACTCCTCAACTCCAAGATGAAAGATTCACGTCCTCTCTCTTTGTGGGGCAGGTACACTCCTGTGGGGCGCTCCTTTTTTTCTGCACCCGAGGGCTATGACCATCCTCTGGGTGGAGGCAGAGAGGTGTGGTTTGGTTTCCATCAGTCTGTACGTCCAGCCATGTGGAAGATGATGCTCAACATCGACGGTGAGAAATAACTTCTAAAGCTCCTCCGCGTGTGTGTGTTTCTGTGTGTCTGTTGTGTTGGTCAGTGAGTGAGACGACGGCAGCAGTGAGAAAAGACACTGTTTCACCTGGAAACGTTGTTCATCAGTTGAATACCTGTTTCACCTGGAAACGTTGTTCTTCAGTTGAATATTGTTGTTCAGCATCATCGTCGGTTAACCTTAACAACAGCCGTCGATCACATGCTGTGACCAATCAGAACTGTCCTCCTCCGTCTTGTCTGCCTTTCCCCTGTCACTTGTTCACTGATGACATCGGTCCAAAGAGATAGGAGAGAAAATAGAGGGTGAAACAAAACGTTCCGCAGCTGGATCGTCCCTCACCGGGACTGTAACACCTGACCTATCACCTCTGACCTCTGACCAACTTCCCCTTCACGGGTGGAGCCTCTGTAGAGTATTAGAGTAGTTAAGGCACTTTATAACAACCTCTGAATTTGGAGGCTTGTGTTTTTGGAGGGATAAAAAGTACCTGATGTGTGGAAAGAGGATTTGAAAACTTCATCTGAACTTTACACAGGAAACGTAGGGAGAAAAAAAAAAAAGAAACAAACAAAGGAATAACTTTACAAACACTTGGGGAAAGACTTCAAACTGTGTTCTGTGCTCTAAACGAATTTGTTGTTTACTTTTCCAGTGTCAGCCACAGCCTTCTACAAAGCTCAGCCCGTCATCCAGTTCATGTGTGAGGTTCTGGACATTCACAACATTGACGAGCAGCCCCGCCCACTCACCGACTCTCACAGGGTGAAATTCACCAAAGAAATCAAAGGTCAGTATCAACACCAAATATTCCTCTTTTCTTTCTTTCTTTTTTTTTTTTTAGTCACCACTCTGACTTCCTCTCCTCCTCCTCCTTGTCCTTGTCCTGCTCCTCCTGCAGGTTTAAAGGTGGAGGTGACGCACTGTGGAACCATGCGTAGAAAGTACCGCGTCTGCAATGTGACCCGCCGTCCTGCCAGCCATCAGACGTGAGTCAGCGATGTTTGAATGTGTGTGTGTGTAAGTGATGAAGATACAGATGAGGAGCAGCTCAAAGACTGACTAATGTGAGCAGCATGTGTAAGTCTTAGTCATCGCTGACTCAAACAGCTGTGAGAACACAAACATCAGCCTCAACATCAGGAGCTGCTCAGACACCAAAGTAAATCAGGTTTGGGTTAAAAAGGAGCGGCAACGAGAGGCTGGAGGGGTTTGTCACAGGAAGTAGAGGCAGGTGAAGACATCAAACGCTCTGACCTCTGACCTCCAACCATCCCTCCTGCCGCAGCTCCATCAGTCTCCAGCTCCACTCTCACTCTCCACATCCTCTGTCCTGATAGTTTCTCCACTTCCTGTTGCCTCCTGACTCCACCTCCTGTGTCCACCTCCTGTGTCCCAGCCTCTCTTCTTCGTTGGTTGTTGTCAACATCTATTTACAGTTGGCTCAATCGTGGGCTCGCTCTACCTGACCAGATGTGTCCAGATTCAGCTCTGTTGTATTGACTGTGATTGAGCTCAGTTGCGTTCTCCTCGCACGATCACAGATGTTTGGACCGACTCAGCACGATGACTGCTGCAGACTCTCATCAACTGGGAGTTGTGGCTAAAATCTGACAGAAACCGTCTAGCTGTGTGCCCTCAGTGTGTGTCTGAACCAGATGATGCTGGTTTTAGCTGGTCGCTTCCTAACATCTGTGTAATGAACGGATGAGTAGATTGTTGTCTTGAGCTGATGGAGAAGGTCCGAGTCCAAACATTCTTCAGACATCTCTCCGCTCCAGCCTTTGCTTTAGGATCTGTCGTCTTCTCCGTCGTTCTTCACTTTTCGTCTTTCTTTTTCATTATCTTTCAGATTTCCACTGCAGTTGGAAAATGGTCAGACGGTGGAGCGGACCGTGGCCCAGTACTTTAGGGAGAAGTACAGCCTCCAGCTCAAATACCCTCATCTGCCCTGTCTTCAGGTGGGGCAGGAGCAGAAACACACCTACCTGCCCCTGGAGGTGAGAGAAATTCCAAACCTTTATTTGACTTCATTGTTGTTTCTCAAATCGACCATGATCCTGGAAGATCTGCTCCTGGGAACTTGGTCTGAATATGAATATGAAAACATTCAGATTCTTTGTCTTTAAGTCGGCTACAGTCTCCACTAAGAACATTCAAACCACATCTGTTTGAGCCTCAGAGAAACCTGTGTTACTCTGACCTCCTGTGGTAACCACATGAACTGCAGCTGTGTTTTCAACTGGCTTGCAATTCATTGGTGTAGTTGTTGTTAGGGATATGACAGTTTTCACTATTTTATTTTATTTTTAAACATTTTGTAAAAAAATATTGTAAATTTATACGTCAACCAAAAAAAATCAGTTTTGTGATTTAACTTCAAATAACATTGTCTGTGTGTGTGTCACAGGTGTGTAACATCGTAGCAGGTCAGCGCTGCATCAAGAAGCTGACAGATAACCAGACGTCCACCATGATCAAAGCTACGGCTCGCTCCGCTCCAGACAGACAGGAGGAGATCAGCAGACTGGTGAGTGACGCACTGACACCACCTACTGGAGGAGCAGCTCCTCCTCAGTCTGAGGCTGTGTATCAGTGTCTGATTGTCCATACAAAATGGTGTAACTTCTTATTCTTCTCCACCTTCTTCTATACTTCTCCTTGTCCTCCTTCCTCCTCCCTTTCCTTTTTTCTTGTCTTTTCCTTTTTCTTCCCCCTTTCCCTCTTCGTCTGCTGCAGGTCCGCAGTGCCAGCTACGAGGCCGACCCCTTCGTCCAAGAGTTTCAGTTCAAAGTTCGAGACGAGATGGCCCACGTGACTGGGCGAGTGCTGCCCGCCCCCATGCTGCAGTACGGCGGCAGGGTGAGCACAGAGCACTTTCTTCTGGTACCTTCCTTTAAATCACCACCATTCTGTCTGTCCACATGTCAGTCCGTCTGTTTGTCTACGTGTCTGTGTCTGTGTGTCTGTCTGTC
>NC_024319.1:3400388-3413932 GCF_000523025.1 Cynoglossus semilaevis | reverse complement strand
TGTGTCTGTCTGTCCACATGTAAGAGCCATTGAACATCATGTGCCTTTTCAGACTCTGCACTGACACTATGATGTCATTACAGAATCGCACCGTAGCCACGCCCAGTCATGGTGTGTGGGACATGAGAGGAAAGCAGTTCCACACCGGAGTGGAGATCAAGATGTGGGCCATCGCTTGTTTCGCCACACAGAGGCAGTGTCGAGAAGAAATCCTCAAGTAAGTGTCCGTGACATCCCGCAGTCTCTGATGTCCCACTCTGTCTGTCTTCCGACTGTCTCTGACGACCCGTTGTTTCTGACACCAAACAATTTCTGACTGTGTCTGACTCGCTTTCATTTCTGTAGATCAAGTTCAGTCTAGTTTTAGTTTAACCTCTGCTGACTCTGTGTGTAAACATTCACCTTCACACACTTGTGTTGTGTGTGAGGGAGTGCTCTGCTCCGTCCTCCTGACTCCTCCCTCCTCCTGTTGTAGAGGGTTCACAGACCAGCTGAGGAAGATCTCTAAGGATGCTGGGATGCCCATCCAGGGTCAGCCATGTTTCTGTAAATACGCCCAGGGAGCAGACAGTGTGGAGCCCATGTTCCGACACCTGAAGAACACGTACGCCGGGCTACAGCTCATCATCGTCATCCTGCCGGGGAAAACTCCAGTCTACGGTAAGAAAAGACACTCCTCCGTTCACACCAGGGTACACACCAGGGTACACACCAGGGTACACACCAGGGTACACACAGTAGTACTGTATGACCTGTGCAGGTGTTTGGTCACATCATGAGAGAGTTATTGTTTATGTTGGTCAGAAATCCACACAATTACTTACAATCACTGAGTCTGGGTGGAGAGAAGATGGAGGTCAGCTCCAAATCTAAACTCACTCAATAAAAACAGTTGTGGTGTTTTCCAGCGGAGGTGAAGCGTGTGGGCGACACACTCCTGGGCATGGCCACACAGTGTGTTCAGGTGAAGAACGTGGTGAAGACGTCTCCTCAGACCCTCTCCAACCTCTGCCTGAAGATCAACGTGAAGCTGGGAGGAATCAACAACATCCTGGTTCCTCACCAACGGTCAGTGACAGTGACAACTGGTGTCTGCAGTTCACCTCTCAGCCACAGGGGGGTGCTCTCATACTGGAAATATGTGAAGCTAGTTTTGCAACGATAGAGAAGAACAACCTCTGAGTTAGATAAGTGTTGGCAGTGTGACCAATGACTGGAAACTGTAACCTTTGACCTATGACCTGTGAATGTGACATGTGAACCGAAGCCATTGACCCGTCAAACCTTGAACTGTGACCTTTGAGTGCAGCTGTGACCTGTGAAGTACTGTAAACTATAGTGTAACTTATTGTGGATCAGACAAATCTGGTCTCACTGCTGACACCTACTGGCAACAATGACCACAGCAGCTTTACTTTTGTTACATGTAAAGTTGTTTTCTTGTAGATGCAGCAGCTTCCTGTCTGTAAAACATTTTCTGGTTTTCTGTGTTTTCCCGCGTGCTGTTTTCTGGATCGTCAGACCGTCGGTGTTTCAGCAGCCGGTGATTTTCCTGGGAGCAGATGTTACACACCCCCCTGCAGGAGATGGGAAGAAGCCTTCCATCGCTGCTGTGAGTTGGTCTTCCATCTCAGATCATCTCAGATCATCTCCCTCTGCTCTCTTCTATCCCAGCTACACAGTTCTGTTTCAGAAACTATGGTTCCCCCAAAAAAAGTACCAGAAATCCTTAGTTCCAGGAACCATTTAAAAATGACCACAGTGTCTGTCCTGAACCACCTAACTGTGGGTACCAATAACTTCATTCCTGACACAGTTTTTCTCAACTAAATCTTGACAGAGAAACCAAACAGTTGGTGATTTTCTGGAACTATTTTCCTACTGAAAAGAAACACATGGTTTTACTTCCTACTACATCAGTACCCGTATTATCTGCAGTGGAACCATGTTTTTAAACACTTGTCATCCTGTTGCAGGTGGTGGGCAGCATGGACGCTCACCCCAGCAGGTACTGTGCCACGGTGCGGGTCCAGAGACCCAGACAGGAAGTGATCCAGGACTTAGCCTCTATGGTGCGGGAGCTGCTGATCCAGTTCTATAAGTCGACACGTTACAAACCCACCAGGATCATCTTCTACAGAGACGGCGTCTCAGAAGGACAGTTCAGACAGGTCAGTGCCGAGTGTGTTTAACTTCACAGAACCCACAGGTTTGATGAGGGACAAACAACACACCAGTAAATGTTGCCCTCAGTGTAACTATTTTTGGATAAGATGACCTGGACGACTGAGGACCTACAGAGACATACCCAACAGAAAAGAAGCCAGATATAAAAATATGATATAAATGAAAAAAAAAAAAAACAATAAATACATGCATGTTCCCAGTACACTTGGCTCAAAGCAGCTGAACCCCAGCCAGACTGAGTCCAGAAAACTTTGACTCACAGAATGTGTCGGCTCAGGTGCTGTACTACGAGCTGCTGGCCGTGCGCGAGGCCTGCATCAGTCTGGAGAAGGAGTACCAGCCGGGCATCACCTACATCGTGGTCCAGAAACGACACCACACCCGACTGTTCTGTGCTGACCGCAACGAGAGGGTGAGAGCGCTCCTCCTGTTCTTCCTACAGACGCCCGGCTGGACATTTCCCATCTACCTTTGTGTGTGTGTGTGTGTGTGTTTCATTCAGGAGTCTGAATTCTAATGAAGTCCTTAAAAACACTGGTAAATGAAAAGGAAACAGTCACTAACAAGAGTTGTTGCTGTGATTGTTTTCGTCATCACAACCAGGTGGGACGAAGTGGAAACATTCCTGCAGGAACCACCGTGGACACGGACATCACTCATCCGTACGAGTTTGACTTTTACCTCTGCAGTCATGCTGGAATCCAGGTGAGCGCTCCTTCTTGACTGTCTGCTCCTCTCGTCTCCTCCCACTCCCTCACATTCCCTGACGTCATTAGCCTTTTTTTTACTTTTTGTTCCGTTGTATTTTGTTTTTTTAAAGGGCACCAGTCGCCCCTCCCACTACCACGTTCTATGGGATGACAACTGTTTCACAGCAGATGAGTTCCAGCTGCTCACCTACCAGCTGTGCCACACCTACGTCCGCTGCACCCGCTCCGTCTCCATCCCCGCTCCGGCCTACTACGCTCACCTGGTGGCCTTCAGAGCTCGGTACCACCTGGTGGACAAAGAGCACGACAGGTGACACAACACTTCACACTGAACTGAGCCTGTCAATGAGCGCCCTCTCATGGCCAAGAGTATTGTATTGCAACTGGACTATTCAAGGTGGTTTTACACACTAACTGTACTCCTCGTCTCTGCTCTCCCCTATTTGTTTTTTGTTGTTTCTCCTCCCCTCCTCTCCTGTTTGCCCCCCCTCCTTTTCTCTCCTTCACAGTGCTGAGGGGAGTCATGTGTCTGGTCAGAGTAACGGTCGTGACCCTCAGGCTCTTGCCAAAGCTGTTCAGATCCACCACGACACGCTGAGGACCATGTACTTCGCATGAGTTCCGCCCACTCTGCCAGTCACCACGGCGCTCACACAGACACACACAAACACACACCTTGTTGACTGGGACCTGACACTGTGCGGAGGGGAGGAGTCATGGAGGAGGAGCATCTTACCACTTTAAACGGATTCTGCTTCTTTAGAACCCCAGGAGACAGGACGTTGGCAGGTTTATACAGGTTTTTATTTTATTTCTCCTCTTTGCTGCCCACTAGTGGCTTGTTTGAGCTCAATCCGCTCCTTCACCACCCACTGAAGCTCAGTTCAGCACTTTTCAGTTTGCTTTTTAAACATCTCATAAAGTTTGAGAGAAAAGAAAGACAAGGATGGAAGGGAAGGAAGTGGGACGTCCTCTCTGAGGGCGATGCGGGGGGGGGGGGGGGGGGGGGGGGGGGGTCAGCTGTTGTTTGATGTCACTGGACTCCCTTAGAGTCACGGTTGTCATCATTTATTCTTTTCCTCTGTCGTTTGTTTGAGGTTTAGCTCCAGCTAATACTCCCTGACACCAAGTCATACGATGTTTGATGTTTTCAAACTCGGATTAAAGAAATTCACTAATCCTACATTATGTGGGTTGTAGCCCACAAACTGAGGGTTGTGGACAGGCCAAGACCTCTTCAGCTGCAGTTGTTTGTCTGCTCAGGACTGAGCTGTCAATCAGAATGACACAATACTTTGGTACTTTTGCCCCGGAGCGCCCTCTGTTAGGAAAAGAACACAGCTGAGGCGAACGCACACAGGGTTTTAATGTTAGGATTTAAAGTCATTCTTTTGGATTTTGGAGTGAAGTCAAGTGTTTACCTGGTGATGATGTCGCATGTTTCAGTCCCGGTATTTTATGAGACAAATTTAGTTAAGGAGAAAGCAGTGGAACAAAAAGAACCCCTACTGGTCATTGAAGGTGTGTGCACCTAACGCCACAACTTTGCTCGCCTTTGTGTAAGCCGCAATAAATAGACACAGCGACTCACTGTGGATAGGGAAGGTACCACCTGGACCTTTGCATGTAGACAGAAGCTTTTTTTCTGGGCACACTGCCACCTGCTGGTGAGGAGGTGATTGGGTCAGTTTTTTTTTTACTTTTTTAAGCATGTGTTTAACATATGTGTGTATATATATATGTGTGTGTGTGTGCATATGTATATATATATGTGCATATATACATATATATGCGTGTATACACCACCACAACCATGTATGGATTTTATTTAAAAGTATAACACTGTTGTTTTTTATCTTCCATCATGGACATCATGTGAACTCTCTTCATGTAAACATTTAATCTGATGTTTTTAGTTGCAGTAGCTGTTATCACTCATGGTTTTTCTTAAGCTGGAGATGAGTGTTTGTGTTGCAGTTGTGTCAGGTTTTTTTTTTTCTCCTGGTGCAATAATCAGTCAAACAAAGGGACTGCGGAGAAATAGTGCCCCCTTTCTTTTTCATCTCTGGCATATGTGAGGCAGCAGATGTTTGTGAGGAACCCGTGTCTGGGTTTGCGCCTCTGAACTGTGGACCAGAACTTTTTCACGTTTGCAGCAGCACAAAACCTCAGAGTTGCTGATGGTCAGTTAAAGATTAGTTCCTCCTTCATTTTAAAGAAAAGTTTAGAACGCGTTCGGAAGCAGAAGTCGAACAGTTTAAGTGCCTGGAAGTGAGGTGGACGCGTTGAGGAGAGGAAGTTGCTCAGCCTTAAGATGAGGAGTCATTCAAAGAAAAAGAAAAAAAAAAAGAAGAGATTTTCACCCGATGCCTCTAAACGACTCTTCGCCCTGAAAGTCAGGAGGGAGGGACTTGGCTTTTCACTACTGTCTGCTGACGTCTCTGCCACATCGCACCAGTCGTTGAACAAACATCTGAACATCTGTCTTGTTTCATCTTTGAGTCTCTGCAGTGGTGTTTGAGTGGATCTTGCTCACTTTTTTTTTTACATATTCACTAGATGGTGCCAGAGGGCCTTGGGTGGGTGGAGCCAGACGGTTAGGCTGCACAGGAGTAGTGCAACGTTTGACCTGTTGTTGGTTAGTTGTAATGGGACCCAGGTGTGTCCTTACTTAAACCATCCAGCTGTCCTGAGGCCTGGGCCCTGGAGGACCGTCCTCCTAACACTCTGATCTTGAACCTTAGACCCTGGTTTGGTCCTTTTCCTCAAGTTTAATTGAAACTGTTTGCACCAGTGTGGAGGATTCTGTAGAACTGTGGTGTGAGTGATTGGACTGCTAACTTGTGGCCTAGAGTGCAGGTGTCGTGCTGGTCAGAAAGAAATGTTGGCTCCGGTGTCTGAGGTTCCGCACGCTGTGCAGAAGAAGTTGCTCTGCGGAAACTCTAGAAACGCGCTGAATGTCACTTTAGTCCCGTAGCTTCTGAGTTTATCCCAGAAAGATGACCAAAAACACTAAAAAAAAAAAAAGTTCTGTTTACTGCACCTTTAACAAGTCGGTTCCCTCAATGAACTGTTTGTGCTAGTTGACCTCAAAATTCAGGATCATAAAGACATGGAACTGACATGCTAACACAACCGTACCGACCCAGAGAGTGGAGCCCAGCTGCAGGGCCACTGTTGGCGACGGGGCTCTGCCTCCGCTGGTCTCCAACAGAACTGAAGCTGCTCCAGGTGTCTGTGGGCTGGTCGGAGGTGGGGCGTTTCTTTAATGTGCACTAAAAGAAGCCAGTGTTGGTGACCTGAACACAAGTGTGGTGCTACTTTCTGATTCTGGAGTGGGTGGGAGGGGTTTAGGAAAAAAAAAAAAAAAAGAAACAATTTAAAGAGGCGACCCTGTGACAGGCAGACAGAATGACGCTCCAGTGACCTCGGGACTTCTGCTATTTTACTCACTTGTTGCAGTAAGCGTCAGGGATGGGTATCGGGGAGGAATCGGCACCAAGTTGGTACCAGTTCCTCATTTAACAGTATCCAATGATGGATACGCACTGCTAGGGGTGAAAGTCTGCGGCATCTTGCTGCCTTGCGTCCTCAAATCATGACTTTTACTCTCGAGATAATTTGGAACAAATGCCAGCCTTAATGTAAAACAGTTTCCAAAACTTTTTTGAGGGATGGCACATATTTTACTTGAGAGAAATCCCACAGCACACCACCGAAAGAAATGTCAGAAACCAGATAATTCGCAGATAATTTGCGGTTTCTATTTACTCACACTTTACTTAATCTGCCTGAATCAGTTCAGTGGAACACCATGCTGATATACTCACAGGAATTGAAGAAAGACACACAGAAAGATCTGATCTTATTGACAAGCTCTGAAAGGCTCTCATTTCACTCAGTAGTTCAGTCATCTGCTGCCACCTAGTGGAAGAGTATTCATCTGTCTGACTTAAAAAAAAATGATATTGGATCATTTTCCATGGCTAACCTGATGCTGTCTCGCAGCACACTAGTCTTCAGACTGGGAATCCCTGATATAAAAGAACAGCCTTTAGAGTAACTTGTCTGCCCCCTGGTGGGAAAGTCACAAGCAAGAGTAGATGAAAAACTAGTATCATACCATCAGTGAATGTCAGTGTTGATCAAACCTCCACGATATCCATACCTCTGAACGGTACGAAGAGCGCCTTTCCTTCTCCGTGACGACTCTCTGGTAAAAAACAAAACAAAAAACAACTGCCTTTCGTAGACAGTGCCGCCTTTTGGTGATTTCACTTGTGTCTAAAAGCCTTCTTAAAAAAGCCAGATTGAAAGTATATTTGTACATTTTAAATGACGTAATGCACACCACTTATTTTTGCTAACAGAAAACAAATGTAGTATAATATTATTAAAAAATAAGAAATATATCGTATGTTTATGAAAAACAGTAATAACCAACATTAATTATTATTGCAATAGACTGTTGACTTGTTTACGCGATGTTTGTGTACGAACTGTGTCAGGTTGTGGAAGCTCGTGACTAATGTTTGGTCTGTTATACTGTTATCCATCAAGACGTGGACTTTTAACGCCACCTGCTGTCATGTTTGGAGAAAAGTTGAAAACGATTTTCTACACTTAGTTGTTTGAACAGTTCAGCATTCGAGACAGAAAGACTTGAGAGAAAAAAAGTGATTCATCGTGATTTAAGAAAAGTGGTCACGCGTTGACCGACCTGACCAGCTGTTAGCGCCCCCTGCTGCTAGAAGCGACATGTCAAAAACGAAACACACTGTTAATAAAAACTGAATTTCATCTAAAATATCTACAGCGTTTGAAATCATTTCAGTTTAGTTTTACTACAGTGACACAAACTGACCACAGGAGGCAGCAGTTGATCAGTAACCTCTGTGTCTGTTTTTGGTTTGTGCGCTAAAATCATTTTTTCTCTGATTTCTCTGTAGACTTTTGTCCCCAAGAGAGTAAGTCACTTTTGCTTTAGGTCTTAAATCCCTCCTGAAATTATTTTGTCGATTTTTGTTTGTTTGTTTGTTTTGATGCAACTGAACTGAACACAGGTTTACATGTGTGTTTAATGTTGTGTACATCAGCTCCAGCTAGTTCTCATAACAAATGGGAAGATATCTGCAGCACACGCAGAGGGGAATCGGAGAGGTTTCTGCCTCTTGTTGAACTTTTTCGGACAGAAATAAGATGAGATCCAAATGACCTTTGACCTTCTGCTCTGCGCCGTAGTAACAGTACTGGCATTTATTTTTTAAATTCAAAAGCCAAGTTGACTTTGAGAATTACACTAAAGATGAATGTGGGTTTGATTCCCTCTGCAGCAGAGTGACAGAAGAAAGAAACAGCCCAGACAGTGCCTTTTCCTCTGGAGCGTGACGTTAAACTGAGAGGTGTGTCAATGAGAGCAAAAGGTAAAGACTTCAGTTACCTTCCTATGAAATGAATTCTATGTGTAAACATACAGTTGATTATGTGTGTGTGTGTCTGTGTGTTTGGTTATTAAAGGATTAGTTCAGGTTGTTTGAGGAAGTGACAAACTTCTGGGAATTAACAGGTGGAGACGGATTTTAAATTTTAAATTCTGTTTTAAATGACTTGCTCTCCTATGCCAAACCTCAAAGAGAAATTCAGTCATTTTTCTGAGTCCTAACAGTCGTCCGCTGCTGCCTTCATTCCTAAGATGAATTATCTTGTGACTTCACCGTTTGACATCCTTCGTCCACAGGGGGCAGCAGTGGAGTCTGGGAGTTAAACTCACTGCTTTTCTCTATGGACTTTTGTTTAGAAAAATCATATTTTGTTGCCATATTTACTCTCCATACCAGGCCTTGTGTCTCTGATGGGTTCCCCACATTGAAAAGAAACCCTGAACTATGCCTTTAGAAAGTGCCTCATGCTTTGGTGCTGATGATGATGATGATGATGATGATGATGATGTTGCTGCTCAGTTCTGGTTTTGGTCCAGAAAGTTCTGTGTACTGTTAACAGCTTCTTTGAGTCTCAAACCTGTTCTAAGGCCACTGCACCACCGATCCACATTCAGTGTGTGTGGTGTCCTTAACAAGGTGAACAGATGACCTCCTCGACCCCTGACCCTCAAACTGTCGGTTTGTGGACTGGAGAAAAAAAAAAAAGCGTTTTCAGTTTTTTTTCAGTCCTGGTGTTGACAGAGGGAATAACAATGTTAATAAAAGCGGAGAAAACGCTGTGCCGCACTGACCTTGTTTATGCTGCAGACAAATGGCTTTTATTCTGATGTACAACATTCAGCTGATCACAATGTTCTTCTCCGAGCAAACGGTTTTAGAGCTAACATAAGTGCATATATATGTTAAATAATATATATGAATATTCTTTGTGTTTTTTGTCTAAACATTTATCTTTCTTTTTTGAGCCCAACAGTTGTTGTACTGTCATATTTAAATGTGTTGTTCTTGAATATATATACATATATATGTATAAATATATAAAAACATATGCAAAATATTTAAAGGTGTATTTATTGCAGGCGTCCTTGAGCATCTGGAGTCTCTGCGTCAAACTGGATAAACCCCATTGACTTCCATTAAAAAAAACATTGACTTCATTTAAACCCAACTGACTTCCACTCCATCCACCACGATACAAACCACTGGAGGCTTGTTATCATTCAAGCCCCCCGGAGGGGGGGGATTAATTGCGCCATATAGTTTCACACTTAAAGAACGACCTCCGTCTGTATTTGTTACACTGCTTCTCAGAGAGCTCCACAGCAGTGAAGTAGAGGGCGAGGCCAGCGGGACGTCCCTGTCCTACAGCTGTAGATGCTGAGCATCGACAAATAACAGAAGAAAAATGAAAAAAAAAATCAATATCTTTTTTTAAAATGTTGCCTTTATATCAGTGGTCAACTGTCATCCTCGTTCTCTTGGTGGCGCTGCTTCCAGTTGTTTATACTCATGGTTCTAAACCACTCGTTTTGGGGCAGTGGTGGCTTGGTGGAAAGCGAACTTGGGTCCAGAAGGATTCAGGTTCGAGTCCACCAGCTGCCAAGTTACCACTGAGGTGCTCTGAGTAAGGCACCGTCCCCACACATTTGGTTGTGAGAATAAAACGAATGCCAACGACATGGTTTCTCTTCTTTAACCAGAGTTGGCACCAAGCAAGACCTTCTAGCCAGTCCAGAGTTACGTTGACCCAAATCAGTAGCCACTTTTCCACTTCTTCTAATGTCTGAGATCTTTGCCTGGTGATCACAGTCACTCCTTTGAGCTTAGCTTCTTTTATAGCCTCCTTGTTCTTAGGGATGGTACAAATTGACGACTATGCTAAACCGTAATGTAAAGCCGGATCTGAAACATGAGCACCATTCTCATGTTTGTATAATCTTTCTTCACTTCTACTGTTGCTCTCACTATTTTACTTTACACCTTTCCAATTTCACTAGCCACCGGAATTTATGGAATAAAAAAAGAAAAGAAATAACACAGCACAAGAAATACCAGCAAAAACAGACAACAAAAAGGAGTCGTTCGACGGACGAGGTTCCACTGTACTTGAACTCATCTTTAACAGAGTGGAGGGGGAAAAAATGTGTTCAGCTAATAAGAAGTTTTGTTAAATGTGAACTTGTCTTTTTAATCATGTTGTAACTTTAGGATGTTATTATTGACACTTTTCGATGTCCATTGTGTCGTAGCTGTGGCCGAACTGTTGTGAGTTCAGATCATGGATGGAACAACTCCAGTTCTGAGGATGTGGATCTGTTCATACAGGACGCCACTGAAGGAAGAAAGAAGAAAAACACGACACAACGCTGCGTCATATAAATGTAAGAACGAGATGAAATCCAGCAGTTCAGAGTGAACCCTTGGGCGTTATCACTGCCATCATTCCAGTCAAGTCACATGTCACTTCTGACGCCTGTTATTGGACAGGGACGGGGGGGTTTTACATATTTTATTACACGTATCAACGTGTTCTGACGCCTGTTATTGGACAGGGACGGGGTTTTTACATATTTTAAAGCACCGACTCGTTCGACTGGATTCTCATCTACACTTGCTGCTGGGATCTGCAGGAAGGGGAAGATCACTTCAGCTCTAGTTCAATTGTTCTGTGGTAGAAACCCTGTTCCCAACAATATTCACTTTGATTCCAGGACCATGGATTCTGACAGTTCTCTGGACGTGGTGAACTCTGCCCTGTACAGGTACAAGAAGACAAACTTTCTGTTTAAGGACCCAATGAGACCCAAGGACCTGGATGCTCTCCTGGACCTGGAACTGCGTCCAACTGACGTCTTCCTGGTCACGTATCCAAAATCAGGTATTGTGGCTCCATTGTTTGTCTCTGGGACATGAAGTTAAAAATGTGTTTTTACTGACAGACAGTCGCTGGTCCACCTGGTTTCATGAAGGTCCAGATGGTTCTGATGGTTCTGTGTCTTTACTCCCTGCCTTCTGAGCTCCGCAGGTTCGGTGTGGATGCAGCAGATCCTGGTCCAGATCATGGACATTGTTCACCCTGAACAGGCAGAAGATCTGATCAACAGGAACCGTGTTCCTTGGGTGGAAGACAGGCTTTTTGATGAGCCCTTCCGAGATCGTCCTGATCCTCGGTACTTTGGCTCCCACCTTCCGGTGGACATGTTGCCGCGTGATGTGAAAAACAAGAATCTGAAGGTGCGTGGACATTTTTACTTTAGTCCAAAGACATCAGGAAAAAAACGAAGGTGTTAAACACGCAGGTTTTTCCTCTCAGGTCGTGTATGTTTGGAGGAACCCCAGAGACGTCCTGGTCTCCCTGTATCACTTCTCCGAGGCCTGGGTCTTTCTGGAATCACCAAAGAGTTTTGAGGATTTCTTCCAGGACTTTCTGAACGGTGATGGTAAGTTCAAAAACCAACGTCGTTAACGAAGAACAGACAGAGACAAAAAACCAAATGTTCGTCACTTCCTTCACACGACATGTTTACTCAGTCAAGTTCTTCAGATATGATCTCTCCTGGTTCTCTCTATTATCCACATCTTCCTAGAGGACGGAATGACTGTATCACTAAGGTCCACCAGAGGGTGCTATCTAGACAAGAAACTCCAGCCTTTGTCTGCAGCTTGACTTCTAGAGAAAACGTTTCTTTCTCTGATGTTTTGAGAAGAACAAACCTTTAATCTGACGACACTTTAAGGCATCAAAGTGATTCTTTTTCCCAGTGTACATGGGCTCATGGTTCGATCATGTGAGAGGATATCAGGCAGAACGCGACCGACTCCAGATCCACTTCATGAAGTTTGAAGACATGTTGAAGGTTTGAATTTCCTTTTTTTTTTCAACAGACTGAGATTAACTGATTCCGTCAACATGAGCATCTTTGAAGCCAATTTTATTTTCTATTTTTCTCTCTGTTAATCTCCTAAATGTTACAGACTGAGCACACATCAAGTAATGTCTCTCTTTGTCCTGCAGGGGGCGCACTTAACATGTCTTTCCATACTCCATACTGTGCCTTAGATTCGATTCAGTCTTTATTTTCCACCAAGAATAAAAAAATAGTTTTTGGGACCAACGAGAAGGAAAACAAACCTGCACTAATGAAACAGTTCTGGAAAAACAAACACAACAGTGTTTGTTTTTTATATCGATGAGAACATTGACTGTTTGTGTCGTGATCGCCAGGACCTGAGAGGAGAGGTGGAGAAACTGTGTCTGTTCCTGGGACAGTCTTTAACAGAGGAGCAGATGGACAGAGTGGTGGAGACCTCCACCTTCAACAACATGAAGGTCAACCCTAAGGCCAACTACAAGGATCTGGTGGAGAAGGAACGCTACTCCAAGAACACCATGCGCAAAGGTTTGTTCCTCACAGGTTTCACACCCGTTTGTTTCCGTACCATTTTCTGATATGTTTGGTCAACAGCCAAGGTGAAAGTTCATGACCTTTGACCCAGTCGTGCGTGTCTGTGTCCGTACAGGTGTAGCAGGCGACTGGAAGAATCACTTCACAGTCGCTCAGAATGAACGCTTCGATCAGGTTTTCAAGGAGAAGATGAGAGACGTCTCTCTAAGCTGCAGCTGGGAGTAGAATCAACCAGTCTGATCAATCAACCAGTCTGATCAATCAGTCTGATCAATCAATCGAATCAATCAATAAATCAATTAAAATGAATAAAGGTTTTTTCCCTCACATCTTAAAAACTGCCTCTGAAGATTTCATACACATGAATCTGCTGCCGTCAAAACTGAGGAATTCTCTTCCTACTGGTCCAGTTCCTGGTTCTGTGTTATAGTTCCTGGTCCTGTGTTATAGTTCCTGGTTCTGTTGCTGATAAGTCCGGCTCACAGACGTGTGGTGTGGTATAAAAACATGACTCAGTCTGCTGACGTCATCTGTATCATCATTATAATGTTGACCGTTCTTTGTTGTGTTTGTGTGAGTGTGAGGGGTTAATATAAATCATCCAAACCCTACAGCTGTGACTGGCTCTGACCCATATTCAAAGTCCAACAGCAGCTAAAAACAGACCCGGGGGGGAATAGATTTCAAACTGAAATAACCAGTTTAGTGTCTGCTGTAAATGGAGGGAGTATCTGCCTATAGAACCTGTTCCTCTGGATGTATAATGTCGTAAGAAATATTCGACAGACGAGGTCCTGCTG
>NC_024319.1:3396958-3400070 GCF_000523025.1 Cynoglossus semilaevis | reverse complement strand
AGATGAACGTCAGGGGTTCAGGGTGAACCCTTGGGCGTTATCACTGCCATCATTCCAGTCAAGTCACATGTCACTTCTGACGCCTGTTATTGGACAGGGACGGGGGGTTTTTACATATTTTAAAGCACTTATCGACTCGTTCCTGGATTCTCATCTACACTTGCTGCTGGGATCTGCAGGAAGGAGAAGATCACTTCAGCTCTAGTTCAATTGTTCTGTGGTAGAAACCCTGTTCCCAACAATATTCACTTTGATTCCAGGACCATGGATTCTGACAGTTCTCTGGACGTGGTGAACTCTGCCCTGTACAGGTACAAGAAGACAAACTTTCTGTTTAAGGACCCAATGAGACCCAAGGACCTGGATGCTCTCCTGGACCTGGAACTGCGTCCAACTGACGTCTTCGTGGTCACGTATCCAAAATCAGGTATTGTGGCTCCATTGTTTGTCTCTGGGACATGAAGTCGCTGGTCCACCTGGTATCATGAAGATCCAGATGGTTCTGATGGTTCTGTGTCTTTACTCCCTGCCTTCTGAGCTCCGTAGGTACGGTGTGGATGCAGCAGATCCTGGTCCAGATCATGGACGCAGCTCACCCTGAACAGGCAGAAGATCTGATCAACAGGAACCGTGTTCCTTGGGTGGAAGACAGGCTTTTTGATGAGCCCTTCCGAGATCGTCCTGATCCTCGGTACTTTGGCTCCCACCTTCCGGTGGACATGTTGCCGCGTGATGTGAAAAACAAGAATCTGAAGGTGCGTGGACATTTTTACTTTAGTCCAAAGACATCAGGAAAAAAACGAAGGTGTTAAACACGCAGGTTTTTCCTCTCAGGTCGTGTATGTTTGGAGGAACCCCAGAGACGTCCTGGTCTCCCTGTATCACTTCTCCGAGGCCTGGGTCTTTCTGGAATCACCAAAGAGTTTTGAGGATTTCTTCCAGGACTTTCTGAACGGTGATGGTAAGTTCAAAAACCAACGTCGTTAACGAAGAACAGACAGAGACAAAAAACCAAATGTTCGTCACTTCCTTCACACGACATGTTTACTCAGTCAAGTTCTTCAGATATGATCTCTCCTGGTTCTCTCTATTATCCACATCTTCCTAGAGGACGGAATGACTGTATCACTAAGGTCCACCAGAGGGTGCTATCTAGACAAGAAACTCCAGCCTTTGTCTGCAGCTTGACTTCTAGAGAAAACGTTTCTTTCTCTGATGTTTTGAGAAGAACAAACCTTTAATCTGACGACACTTTAAGGCATCAAAGTGATTCTTTTTCCCAGTGTACATGGGCTCATGGTTCGATCATGTGAGAGGATATCAGGCAGAACGCGACCGACTCCAGATCCACTTCATGAAGTTTGAAGACATGTTGAAGGTTTGAATTTCCTTTTTTTTTTCAACAGACTGAGATTAACTGATTCCGTCAACATGAGCATCTTTGAAGCCAATTTTATTTTCTATTTTTCTCTCTGTTAATCTCCTAAATGTTACAGACTGAGCACACATCAAGTAATGTCTCTCTTTGTCCTGCAGGGGGCGCACTTAACATGTCTTTCCATACTCCATACTGTGCCTTAGATTCGATTCAGTCTTTATTTTCCACCAAGAATAAAAAAATAGTTTTTGGGACCAACGAGAAGGAAAACAAACCTGCACTAATGAAACAGTTCTGGAAAAACAAACACAACAGTGTTTGTTTTTTATATCGATGAGAACATTGACTGTTTGTGTCTGTGTGATCGCCAGGACCTGAGAGGAGAGGTGGAGAAACTGTGTCTGTTCCTGGGACATTCTTTAACAGAGGAGCAGATGGACAGAGTGGTGGAGACCTCCACCTTCAACAACATGAAGGTCAACCCTAAGGCCAACTACAAGGATCTGGTGGAGAAGGAACGCTACTCCAAGAACACCATGCGCAAAGGTTTGTTCCTCACAGGTTTCACACCCGTTTGTTTCCGTACCATTTTCTGATATGTTTGGTCAACAGCCAAGGTGAAAGTTCATGACCTTTGACCCAGTTGTGCATGTCTGTGTCCGTACAGGTGTAGCAGGCGACTGGAAGAATCACTTCACAGTCGCTCAGAATGAACGCTTCGATCAGGTTTTCAAGGAGAAGATGAGAGACGTCTCTCTAAGCTGCAGCTGGGAGTAGAATCAACCAGTCTGATCAATCAACCAGTCTGATCAATAAACCAGTCTGATCAATCAACCAGTCTGATCAATAAACCAGTCTGATCAATCAACCAGTCTGATCAATAAACCAGTCTGATCAATCAACCAGTCTGATCACGCTCTCATCCACATTTATTTGATTTGGAAAAAAAATCTCTAGATGTCTAGAGATTCACTAAACCACAGAACACATGGTTTAATGCTGTAATACCAGAGAGACTAGAGTGGGTTCTCAATGGAAGTCAATGTTTTTTTTAATGAAACTCAATGGGTTTTAATGGAAAACAATGGTTTTCGAGTGGATGTCAGTTGGGTTTAAATGAAGTCAATGTTTTTTTTAATGGAAGTCAATGGGGTTTATCCAGTTTGACGCAGAGACTCCAGATGCTCAAGGACGCCTGCAATAAATACACCTTTAAATATTTTGCATATGTTTTTATATATTTATACATATATATGTATATATATTCAAGAACAACACATTTAAATATGACAGTACAACAAATGTTGGGCTCAAAAAAGAAAGATAAATGTTTAGACAAAAAACACAAAGAATATTCATATATATTATTTAACATATATATGCACTTATGTTAGCTCTAAAACCGTTTGCTCGGAGAAGAACATTGTGATCAGCTGAATGTTAAAAAGAAGCTGTTAACAGTACACAGAACTTTCTGGACCAAAACCAGAAATCTCCGCACTCTCTCACCATCCCCCCACTCCCCATCACTAGATGGCAGCATTGCCATAGATCATTTTATGAATGCATATTGATAATCAGGTGGTGTATTATTATTATTATTTCTGGATTTGATTTTATTGAATTCCACCAAATTCATCTCTTTTTCTTTTCCAGGCTGATGAATGAGATTCCTGTCTGTTACATTATTGCAGTTGTTCTTGGGGCTGGGGGGGGGGGGGGGGGGGGGGACAG
>NC_024319.1:3395886-3396656 GCF_000523025.1 Cynoglossus semilaevis | reverse complement strand
GGGGGGGGGGGGGGGGGGGATGACAGACCCCCCAACCCAAATTGAATTGAAACTGAAATACTATTGAGAACATGATAACGAGTGTATTTTTATCTGTACAAACCACTGTATGAGTTGCTGCCACCTAGTGGCTGGAGGCTGCATTACTGGGTCCTGTGGGTTTAATATAACTGCAGTAACACTTCAACAGAAGCAAAGATGAATAGATTTCAAACTGAAATCTCCAGTTTAGTATCTGCTGTACATGGAGGGAGTATCTGCCTATTGAACCTGTTCCTCTGGATGTATAATGTCGTAAGAAATATTCGACGGACGAGGTCCTGCTGTACTTGAACTGGAGTGGAGGGAAAAAATGTGTTCAGCTAATAAGAAGTTTTGTTAAATGTGAACTTGTCTTTTTAATCATGTTGTAACTTTAGGATGTTATTATTGACGCTTTTCGATGTCCATTGTGTCGTAGCTGTGGCCGAACTGTTGTGAGTTCAGATCATGGATGGAACAACTCCAGTTCTGAGGATGTGGATCTGTTCATACAGGACGCCACTGAAGGAAGAAAGAAGAAAAACACGACACAACGCTGCGTCATATAAATGTAAGAACGAGATGAAATCCAGCAGTTCAGAGTGAACCCTTGGGCGTTATCACTGCCATCATTCCAGTCAAGTCACATGTCACTTCTGACGCCTGTTATTGGACAGGGACGGGGGTTTTACATATTTTAAAACACCGACTCCTTGGGCTGTATTCTCATCTACACTTCCCTGTGGGGT
>NC_024319.1:3353822-3395618 GCF_000523025.1 Cynoglossus semilaevis | reverse complement strand
TCCAGATGGTTCTGATGGTTCTGTGTCTTTACTCCCTGCCTTCTGAGCTCCGTAGGTACGGTGTGGATGCAGCAGATCCTGGTCCAGATCATGGACGCAGCTCACCCTGAACAGGCAGAAGATCTGACCAACAGGACACGGGTTCCTTGGCTGGAGGAACAGCTCATCGACCAACCGTTCCGAGATCGTCCCGACCCCCGGATATTCGGCTCACACCTTCCTCCAGATATGTTGCCGTGTGACGTCCAAAAGAAGAGAGTGAAGGTGCTTCAAACTTTCTTTCTTTCTAGTCCAAAAACCCGGCACTACCCACCTCCACCTCTCCCATGCCCCAGGTCGTCTACGTCTGGAGGAACCCCAAGGACGTGCTGGTGTCGGCGTATCATTTTGCTCAAAGTTGGGTCCTGTTAAAACCACCGACGAGCTTTGAAGAATTCTTTCAGCAGTTCCTGGATGGTGATGGTACGTTCAGATGATTGATGAGAACTGCATGTACTGTTGAAGTAGCACGTAGTACTTGTACTTGTAAGATCAATTGCAGTAATCCTGGAAAATTAGGAGGTAAAGCTAATTTAAGGCCTGCCCTTTGTCGTATCATCTCTACTGCTTATCTTCTAGATCTTAAACCTGTTACCTATCAGTCAAGCTTTTATTTTTTCACGTCACCCTAGTTCTTTGAACTGTCCAGTGTTGTCTTTGATCTCACTGGGCCTGAAGTTCTCTCTCATTATCTCAAGTGACCTTTGTTACTGATCTTGGCGTCAAGGTCTGACCCCTGGTGAGTTTGTCTGGAACACAGTGCCTCCTAGTGGTCTGTCATGACTCTAGCGACTAGTAAAAAAGAAGCAGCAAACTGCAAACCTACTCTGTGTGATTATAGAGTCAGGATTTGATTTTAGGAGAAAAATCAATTTGTTATGATGTAATAAAAATATTGAATTTTGTTTTTTATTATTTTAAATAATAATAATTTTCTTTCTTGTCTGGTTCCCTCCCTCACAGTTTACATGGGCTCGTGGTTCCATCATGTGAGAGAATATTTTGAAGCTCGTGAACATCTGGACATTCACTTTGTTCAGTATGAAGACATGTTGAAGGTCAACAATCTTCTCTCCTTGTTACAACACAACAACATTGATGTGAAAAAAAATCACATTTATTCCTAAACCTTCACATCTGTCACTTTGGTCGACAGGACCTGAGAGGAGAGGTGGAGAAACTGTGTCTGTTCCTGGGACAGTCTTTAACAGAGGAGCAGATGGACAGAGTGGTGGAGACCTCCACCTTCAACAACATGAAGGTCAACCCTAAGGCCAACTACAAGGATCTGGTGGAGAAGGAACGCTACTCCAAGAACACCATGCGCAAAGGTTTGTTCCTCACAGGTTTCACACCCGTTTGTTTCCGTACCATTTTCTGATATGTTTGGTCAACAGCCAAGGTGAAAGTTCATGACCTTTGACCCAGTCGTGCGTGTCTGTGTCCGTACAGGTGTAGCAGGCGACTGGAAGAATCACTTCACAGTCGCTCAGAATGAACGCTTCGATCAGGTTTTCAAGGAGAAGATGAGAGACGTCTCTCTAAGCTGCAGCTGGGAGTACAATCAACCAGTCTGATCAATCAACCAGTCTGATCAATCAATCAATTAATCAATAAATCAATTTTTTTTCTCATTGGTTTGTTTTTTTTTAATTTTTTGAGTTTCTTTTACCATTTTAAACTGGAGTCCAGTGATTTCACACCGCCCTCTGCTGGTTCACAGATTAAATGTGAAAAATAAAGTAGAAACAGGAAGTCAAAAGTTGTTCTTCAACACAAAGTTACATTTTTATATTTAACTACAACACCTTTTCATTACATTTCAGTTTTGTTCAGTTTATTCATTGTAATGATAAAAGTACTGCAAAAAAAAGTGTCTTAGCGTAAATAATACAGTGACCTGCAGAGGGCAGTGTAGCGACAGGGCCGCTGCTTCTGTCCAATGGAGGTAACAGGACGTTTGTCCAGCCCACTTCTGTCTTCACACGCTGTCCTCCAGAACTTCATGTAGACTTTCTCCTCGGTTCCTCATCTTCCTCCTTTGGGAGAACATAAGAAGGGGAGTTACAGCGGAAGTGGTTGTGATTGACAGCTGCACCGTCCAATACAAGTCTGTCAGGAGGTGAGGTCTGTTACCTTGTTGTTTGTAAAAACCTGACTGGTAGGCCACAAAACCACAGATATTTTCCTAACTTGGCAGCTGGTGTGTGACAGTTTCTCTCCTTCTTCTCCTCCTCGTCCTTTTCCCTCTCTCTTTTCATCCTTCTCACATGTTGTCTCCTGGTTTTCACTTTTACCTTGTAAGAAACAAAGGCGTTGTTTTATTTTCACCGTTTCCTTTTCTTCCCCCTCACTTCTTCTACAGTGCCGGAAGTACTTGTCTTTCTTTTAATTTTTTTGTGGTTTCTATTCTATTCTTTGAATTTCATCACAAACGACTGAAACTTGACGACATTGAATCAGGTTTTGTTGTTAATAAAACTGACCACAAACACATTTTAATTATTACTTTAAATAAGTACGCTGTCGTTTTCGCCTGCTGAGGAAGTACGAGTTATTCACCACCAAGTGGTGCCAAAACACTCATTTTTAAAAATATGATTCATTTTCTATACAAAAGTGATAATAGAAACACGTTTAGAAAAACTGCTGCTTTTGTTTTAAATCTGTTTTGTGTGAACGTCCTGCTGTTGTTGTTTATGTAGGAAACAAACTGTGAATCACTGTCAGTGTGGGAGCAGAGAGAGCAGCGGCCCCTTTAAGAAAACAGGTGTGTCCTTCGTCATAGGCAGGTAACGTATGACAAACAGGAAGTGACTTCAACAACAGAGAGGAGTGTGAACAAAGATGGACATGAAGGAAGAAGAGAAAGAGTTTGGTGAGTTAAAAGTGTGTGTATGTGTGTGTGTGTGTGTGTGCGCACGCGCGTCCGTGTGTGTAATATTATGAACACGATACAAATGTTCTTCTGCAGATCGTCCTGACTAAAGAAATGAGGAAACCTTTGAAGCTCGTCAGTGTGTGTTTGACAGCAGGTAACACACACACACACACACACACACACAAAGACACACACTTTTCTTTAGAACAACTATTGGTTCTAAACCAGTGTCGCTGCATTCCATTTCTTTAAGTGCGCCGACCGTTGACTCATTGATGATGCGTTCACTGACTCCGCCCACTCCAATGTCAATATGCTTGAAATGTTTAAACACTTCTTCCCGCTCTTATTACTAAGAGTGTTAACTTAAAAACAAACAAACAAACAAAAATAAAATAACCCAGTGTGGAGTCTTAAAAAATATCATTAACAGACATTTTATTCTTCTGGATGATAGTGACCATAGTGGATGATAGAAAATACAGCCACTAGGTGTCTCTGTTCTCTCAAGAAAGTCTAAGATAACACAGCCTGACCACAGGAGGCAGCAGTGGATCAGTAGCTGAGTATTAAGTAAAAGAGAAATTTAAAAAAATTCACTTTTTAACCTGTTCTTTTATCCTTCTGCTCTGCAGCCCTCTTCTGGTCGAACTTGGTAATGTCTCAGGACCCGGTGCCAGTCCAGTTCCAGAAAGATCCAGTCCTGGTCCAAACGGGCACAGAAATCGTGTTCACAGTTATAACAGTTCCTCAGGTTCTTTCTATGACATGGCAGTACCAGGGAGACGTGACTCTGGGCATCTGGACCGGGGGCAATTCAGTCATCGATCCGGTTCCTCAGTTCGAAGGCAGGGTCACCCTTAGGGCCAACCAGCTCCGAATCGGAGGGGCCCAGCTCCGAGATGCAGGGAACTACTCCGTGGTGGTCATTCCCAATTTTTCCACAGGTCTGATTCAGAACAGCAGGTCCATTCAGCTCCGAGTGTTTGGTAAGATAATGTTCAGAGAACACGTTCAGTCTGATGATAGAATTTTTCAGATTTTTTTTTTTAAAGTGAGGTTGTATGGAGAGGTGACACTCGCTCGACCAACGTTGTTGATCCACTGCCACCTCCAGCACTCAGTTCAAATGTGTTTATTTTGTGACATCACCATTTATATTTATTTGTTCAGATTTACTAAGTGATGAAAACTGACCACAGGAGGCAGCGGTGAACCAGCAGCGTCTGTGTCTCTGAGTTTAAATCACTTCTTTTTTTTTCCTCCATGGACTTTGTCAAGCAGATTTGAATGATATCAGAGGCAACTAAAAGCAACTTCCAAATTAGCTGTCACTTTTCCTGTGACATGATGATGAAAACTAAAAAATGATGAAAACTAAAAAATAAATCCTACTTTTAGAATGATTATTCAAAATGCATTCTTTTGTTTTTTTATGACCCAACACAGCGCCCCCTGCAGAGCCAGAGTGATGAGTACAGACCTTCCATACATTTATTTATTTTTTTTGTCTTTACACAGATGCTGTGGGCGGAGTCAGTGTGCAGGTGCCCCTGGTGGCGATGGAAAGTAAAAATGTCTCACTGAAGTGTGTTTGGACAGCAGGCACAGAGACAATGGTTCAGTGGAAAAAAGGGGGCGCTGCCGTCCTCCCTGACTCCAGGATTACCATAACAGACGAGGGTGATCTGGTCATTAACCCGGGACAACGCGCCGATACTGGAGATTACATCTGCACCGTCAGCAACCTGGTCAGCGCCCAGAGCGCCACCAAGACTCTGACGGTCTACTGTAAGTCCAGCAGAATCCGGTCCAGTTTGGCTCCCTGCTACGTTGACTGTGATGAGAACAAGTTAAGAAGCCAAGAGAGAACCAAAAATTAGCCCAAAAATTAGCTAAAGCATGTAGCTGTGACTTAGCCTGAAGTGAATTTTAGTTAAAAGAAAAAACAACTAAATATGACCTAAAATCATCTAAAAAATGTAATTATTTAAATACACTAAAAACAGGAAGGTGTCATGTGATTTTGTTATGATTCTAGATGGTCCCGATGATCCAGTTCTGACCAAAGACTCACCCAAGGACTGTGTGGGCGATGGAGACGTCCAGGTAGGAGAGCGCATCCGTCTGACGTGCATGTCCGACTCTCTGCCCCCCGCTCTCTTCTCCTGGCAGCGGGATGGACAGACGCTGGTGTCCGATCAACCGGACAGCGGCGTCCTCCATGTGCAGACGTTTTCCACAGATGAGAGCGGACGCTACGTCTGTACGGCCAGAAACGGCATCACCCAGGGGACGTCGGAGCAGGACACTGTCCTCACTGTCGTTGGTGGGTAAATAGCTTAATGCTAATGCTGATGCTAAGCCCAGTCCGGTCAGCCCCGACTTCAGCTCTTCTTGGACCTTTAGTAAATGACATTCTGCTGATTTTGTCCTTTTTCAGTGTTTTTTTTCCATCTTGACTATTAATTTTCTTTATCATCTTGTTTAATATTTATAGCTATCTCTTTTTTTATTATTCCTATGCTGGAAACATAGTCAGTTCCTGGTACTGTTCTTTTTGTTCACCGTTCAGATAAATTGGTTGATGAAGAATCATCCTTGATTTTTCTTTTTCTGCTCCAAACATAACAGACTTTTTGTAATTCTTCTCCTCTTTTTTTTTTTTCCAGAAACCTGTCTGAATGGAGGTGAAGTGGCAGGGATTGTGATCGCTGCCCTGGTGCTGATCCTCATCATCGCTCTCCTCGTCACACTCATCGTTTTCCTGGTTCGGAGGAGGAGCAGGAGGAATGGTAGCAGGAGCAGCTCTTTGTTTCTTTGAAACCTCAGGTTCCAGCTCTGAACTCTGTTTTTTTGTCCTGTGTTGCTGCAGAACCAAAGCCTGGAGCTGGAGTAAGAAGTTCTGACCCGGAGTCAATGCTGCTCAGTGTCGGAGGAAAAATATAAAAAAAGGATTTTCTTCACTCTACTGAAAATCAAAAAAAGAAATTGCAGTATTAACTTAAAAACTTGTTTCTAATTATAAGAAAATCCTTTTTATTACATTTTTCTACTTTTTGTCCCTTCAGCTTTGCCTTCTTTCATTAAACTTTAATCTTTGCTGTTTTTTCTCTCTTTCTCTTTTTCTTAGTCTTTAGTTGTTCCTCTTTCATACAGGTTGGTAATGTCTCACAGGTGCATCAACTGTTGATCTTATAGCTTTGTCTTGTTGAGTGTTCTTGCCACTGGGGGGTGCTCTCAGCTCAGTCTGTACTAACTGTGTTTCAGTACAACCTTCTCAGTTTGTCTGTGTTCGTCTTTTAGCCTCCAGGTCGTCAACCTAACGGTACCAGGATCTTGGACCAGGGTCTAAATCCTCCGCTTCATTCCACGACCACCCCAGCTGGACGTCACTCGTACGACCGCCCGCCTCAGAACCAGCAGATGCTGCAGCTGACCAGCCTGAGCCACCCGCACACACCGGTGCACCCTCTGGGTGGCGGTGTTGACAACCCCGCATTCACACACACACACCAGCTGCAAAACACACATCAGCAGCCGGACTCACTCGCTCACCTACAGTCCACGGGGAACGCCCAGAGCCGGAGTCTGCAGCAGGTGCAGGCGCCACCGGCCGCGGTCCAGCTCAGCCTCAACACACCTCCACAAACGGCTCCGCCCAACAACAGCAACAACCAACAAATGCCAACGATCAACGTCAACCTCAACTCCTTTCCCTCCATCGCTCCTCAGACACAGGACCCTTCCTTCGCTCCTAACAATCAACAAACACAACGAATCCTGCAGGATATTCCCCAGGGGCCGTCCCACCCCGGAGATCCTGGACCGACTGGACCCAGGGGCAGAGGTCAGCCTGGACTCATACCCACTGGGTACACACACTTTAACGACAGTGTCGTTCTGCAGAATGCCGTCACACAGACCTATGAGCAGGACTCTCCTGGAAACCGGCGTTCCAGCAGGGGGGGCTTTGAGGAGCCCTCCAGTTCCACCCTCAGACAGATGCCATGGGATCTCCTCAGAGGAACGCCATCGTACCCCAGCGAGACCCTTCAAAGACGACAGTTACCTCCAGAGGTCCCCTCAGAAAGCTCGGACTACACCGCCCGTCCTGCACCACAAAGAAGAAGATCCCAGTCCAGAACTCGTGACAGATCAAGGAGTCCGGGCGCTGCAGCCACACAAAATCGCCACGATCGAGGTCACAGCACGAACGTTCGTGTTGAAACGCAGTCAGAGGTTTTAAGAAGTTCACGCACAGATGGTCCAAATGATCAGCAGGACCTCAGACGGCCGTCTCGTGGACTCGTAGTACCGAAACTGGAACCCGCTCGCAGCCAGAGCCGCCCTCCAACCAGTCATCAGGTCACATCACAGGGACCGACTGGACGAGGACATACAGATACACGAGCACTGGTGGATCCCAATCACCTTCCTCAGACGCTGCAGAATCAGAACCATCAACAGGTGGAGTCTGTACCACTCACTACTGGTACCGCTCCTCCGACTGGAACCAGCGCAGCTCATCATGGTCCTACTCGGCCTGTCTCCAATAACCTGACCCCGGCCGCCCTTAAAGCCCACACTGACAGGGCTCGGATTTTTCCGAGTCGGAGACAACAGACCCAGGCCTCTCTGCTCAGTCCAGGAGCACAGACTCGAACCCCCGCCCCTGTCGCTGCAGCTCCAGGTGCAGGGCCTCAGCGACCTCCGACCCCACCACCAGTCGTGCCTTTCTCACACTTTCAACATCTTCCTAAAGAACGAACTCGACACCTGTCCCCGACTCGAGCCCCTGCGGCCCCCAGACCTCCGGTCAACGTCCCCCTCAGTCAACGGAACCTTCAGGTCCAACGGCAGCGGCAGCAAGGCAACGCGCCACAGAACCATCAGCACCACCGTCGTCACCCTGCTGGTCACGTGCACGTCAGTCCGCAAAGGCACGGCCACGCTCATCCTCATCACCAGGGTGACAGACGCCCCGCCCACTTTTCCAGTCCCCGACAGGTGAACTTTTCTAAGCTTAAAAACGTACTGTTAGTTCATTTTATTGTTTCATTATTGTTAAGATATATATATATATTTTTTTTGTTATGAACTTGATTATTTTCTCATTTGTAGCTTCAAAGTTCAACGTTAATACATTTATACGTTTATTAAACTTACTTTCAGGCTGTGTGGCCAACAGTTCCCGCCTTTTCTGACTTTTTAATATTTTGCGGCTCTGTCCTCACAGCCACACGTCCACAGAGGGAGGCCCAGATGACGACGGACGGGCGTCTGGCCAATCCGACTTCATCATCCAGAGAAACCAACTAACTGCTGACAGATGCCCCCTGCTGGTCCCACTGGTCAATCATAAGGTCCAGTTTTGAGAAAAATAAGGTACATATATTTATGAACACATGCATGTATATGTATGTATATATATATATATATATGTATATACAGTATGTGTATATATGTACTGTATGTACTTTCATCAGCAAAAATGATTTCTTCTTCTTCTCATTTACACTAATTTCATAAATGTGGTGGTGGACCGGCTACTGTTACAGTAAGTCATACAGTGAGATTATCATGTTATTAATTATCACAACTGCTGATGGTAATAGAACCCCAGTCAGGTACTGAGATGTTCTTGTATTTATGTGATACATTTATTTTCAGAGATAATACAAATGATTAAAAAAAAAAAAAAATCAAACGTGTAAATTAATGTAAATACTGTAAAATGTTGGGTTTTTAAAAATGCAGGGACAATAAATAAATGTATATGAAACTTTCATCTGAGTCTTAAAGGTCCTGATTTGGCCGAACATGAGTGAGTAACAATGTCTGAGAAGAACAACTTTATTTTTTACTGTGAGCAGAACCTGGAGAAACAGAAGGAAGAGAAGTTTAAATACGGTCGGCCCCAAGATGTACAACGGAACTGTTTATTGATCATCTATTGACTGGTGATTGATTGTCAGATTTTCACTTTCAGGAACTTTTCACCGATTTAACATTGGACACAGTCAAATGAATAATGTTATGCTCACGAACCAAAGTCCGTGGAGAATATCAGTGATTTTAACTCGCAACCTAAAGTCTTTAGGTTCCTGTGACTGTTTCTTGACTTCCACTGACACTTTCAGAAATCACTTCCTCTTTGTCTAACAAACAGGAAGCCAAAGGTCTATTTATATATTTACAGAATTTATAGGTACTGAAACGTCTGATCAGTCACGTCGACTTTAATGAAACACACACTTACACACGTCTAAACACAAACTGTGGTTCTGTTTTAAACATCCTTTTATGGTTGTGAAAGGTGACGGAGGAGGAGGTTGATGATTTTGGTCTGAAAAAGCACCACAAAAAAAACCAACAAATCTCTAATGTTATTTATTTTCACTATTTATTTAGTTATTGAGAAAGGTGAAAAAATTCCTCAGGTTGACGGTGTTTGTCTGAGGACATATTAATTCAGTCTTAAAATAATGGTTTTTAACACAGTATTGTTGTTCACAGCATGGCAAATCCACATTATTTATAATGAATATTAATTTGACAAACAGACCTTTATGTCTTCTGTCCTTTTGGTCATTTAGTTTACTTTATGTAAGATTACGTAAGACATTTTTATTCAGAATATATTTTGAAGTTAGTTTTATAGTTTTTACAATATATTACTGAACATTGTTTGAAAAAACCTGCTGAGTATCAGCTAGCTATCAAACCACTGCTTCACCAAAAGGCATTTCTTTTTAAATATGACCAAAAATTGTGGCCGGTCCGTGTTCTGTAGGTTTTCACACTGCCTGGTGTGACTGCGGTTGGGAAAACCCACAGTTCCCTCTTCATAGACATCACTGTTCTGTTGTAATGTTGTTCTTCTCTGTGTTCAGTTTTCAGAAGTTTTTTTTTACAAAAGATTTGGTCACAAAATTTCCCCAGCAGCTTCTATTTGATAATCTACAAATTTGTGTTTGCCACAAAACCATAATTTCCGACCTAGTTGTGTATCATAGTTCCCGTACGTTTTGGTCTGTGAACTACAGTCAGTGCGGAGTAAACAATCAGCAGATTATATAAAAATCATCGGTAAAACTATATAAGAAAACGTACTGTAGCGACTTGTTCAAGTGAAATGATACTCACTGTATCGTTGAAGGGTTAAATCAACGTTATTTGAGCCACTGTATCGTTGAAGGGTTAAATCAACATTTGAGGTAAACTGACACATACATCTTTTTACTCATGGTGCAGCGTTTCAACACATATTATCAATAACCCCAAACAACGGAACTGTGTTAAACATGATCACAAAATTACAACAATTTCACACATCGTTCCCCTCACAACAACACCCACAAAACACTTTCCCATTACCCATAAGTCCAAGCCACGGGTGCGCTACAAAATGGACTTTGGTGGCAACATTTCCTTCCGCAAATTGCCAAGTGTTACTTTTATTAATTTATTTTTGGCTAATCTCCAGCTGTTTCTAATCTCACTTTTGGGTTACTTTTTTGACAGTTTAGCTAACCCTTTGCTAATGCGGTCCAGTCAGGATTCTTTGGGGTGTTTAATGTTTGACTGTTTTCCTTTTAGCATTGGTCTATATACCTTGCTAACTTCGGTTCTATAGTGTATGACCAGGTCTTAGCCTCTTCAGAGCTAAAGTATACCTTTGCTATTCTTTACATATTGGCAGTGTTTTTCTCCTAATTAGCCTTTTTCATTATTTTCACTTCATATTCTCGGGGGTTTTCCTGTGATTTCTCAGTTAGTGAATGTTTACCTGAACTTATTAAATCAGTCTTCAGTGAATAGAGCAGCAGCCGTCTGTCCCTTTTTATTCTTTTATGTGATGATTGTGTGCACAGTGTGTTCAAACAGCAGCGTCTGTTTGAAGAGAGAAATGTGATTTTGAAAAATTGGCCTTGGAAAAAAAAGTGATGAAAAAAGCTCAGAGATGCTAATGGTTTTTAGTTGCTGTTGTTCGATGCCAACAAAAACGAAATAAACTCTTTTTTGGTCTCTTGTTTGACACAAGTTCTGCAGAGGTGTGGTGTGCTGTGTCACAATGACAAGTACTTCATCGTTTGAAGAAGGTGTTGATATTAATCTATACTTTCAATATCAATCAATTTTCCAATCCTAATTGCTATTTTTATTGTTATCATAATTCAAAGAAATTGAATTCTTATTTCTGTTGTTATGCGTAACTCCCTAATCTCTAATATGGTGCAGTTACTTTTCATCACATCCTACTGAGATGAGCTCACGGATCCGGACTGAACAGGCTTCACTCAGAGTTTCATCACAGGGGGCGGTGGGGTTAGAAGATGATTTACTATTATTATTATTATTTATTTATTTATTTATTTATGATGAAAACAAAAGCACGATGGTGACGGGCAGTAACACACGTACACACACACACACATACTCGTACAAGTAAAAGTGAAAGTGACTTGAGGCAAAGTTTATTCTTTTAGTAACCAGTTTTTTAGTAGAGTTTTAGTAACCAACCAAATACAGATAAGGGAGAACAACATCCAAAAAAGGTGATAAACAGCATCAAGAGACGATGAGTGTTGTGAAAGATCCTTCAAGGGTTTGTTTCTGTCAGCTGAGCCAATAGAAACCTTCGTCTCTTCTTCCTGTGGGTTTTTGACAACCTGAATCTTCTGAAAGTTTTATCTATTAAAGAAACTAGAACATCCGACCACAGTGAACATCTAAACCACCGACAGCACCATGCAGGAGTGTCACACTGGCCTGTGTCTGTCCGTCTACGTGATCACCTTCATCCTGGGTTTACCTGCCAACGTTCTAGCTTTCTACACTTTCTGCAAAAAGGTCCGTGAGAAGCCTGCGCCCATCGACATCCTGCTTCTGAACCTGACCATTTCAGACCTACTGTTTCTGGTCTTCTTGCCGTTCAAGATGCAGGAGGTGATGAACAACGGCATCTGGCAGCTGCCCTATGTTCTCTGCCCTCTCTCAGGCTTCATTTTCTTCCTGACCATCTACAACAGCACCTTCTGCCTCACGGCCATCAGTGTAGAGAGGTACCTGGGTGTGGCTTTTCCTATACAGCACACACTGAAGCGCCGGCCTCTCTACGCTGTTGGAGCTAGCATCTTCTTCTGGATTTTCTCCATCCTTCACCTCAGCATCGTCTTCATTATGCCCCTCATTAGGGATAAAACGTCTCCAGAGAACCTGAGTCAAAACTCGTCTGTCACTACATCCACACAACCCAAACTTTGTTACGAGGACTTCACGGATGCTCAGCTAAAGGTCCTCCTCCCAGTGCGTCTGGAGCTCTGCATTGTCCTCTTCTGCATCCCACTCTTGATCTGCTGCTTCTGCTACATCAACTTTATCAGGATCCTGTCCCTCTGTTTCGGACCCTACAACGTGTCCCACATCGTGGGCTTCATCCAGTGGAAGAGTCCAAAGTGGAGAGACAAGGCTCTGTTGTGCAGCACCTTCAACGCCTGTCTGGATCCACTCATCTTCTACTTCTCCTCCTCGGCCATGAGGGGGAACGTGGCCGGCATCATAGCCCAGGTGAAGAGACGCCTCTGTGGCTGCACGTCCTGCGGTCCACTGGACCAGGTTCAAATGGACATGAATGACAGAAAAAGAAATAGCAAAGAAGAAGAGAGCAACACCAACTAAACAGGGAGTAGCGTCTCATATGAGAGAATTGGGTCCGTTGGACTTCCTGTCCACTTCCCAGCACACTTCCTGTTTGACTCCAATGTAATTTCTCTTCTGGAAACGGAAGAGACAATCTTTTTGCAATGAAATGATGTTTAAAAAATGTAAAAGTTTCATGTCAGGTCTTCTTTTAGCTAAAGCTTTCAAAACTTTCTGTGATACGTTTTGTGAAAAAACAGAAACCTTATCTTCCTTTTACAGTACATTTAGCTTTTTCTAAGCTAATTATGTTTGTGCTTTTAAAAACCTGTTTTTATAAAGGGTAAATATTAAAGGTAATGTCTATGTATTTCACCTTTTCTGTTTTTTAAATACGAGACCAAATAGTTTAGTTGGTTATATTTTGCCAACTCTTTAGCCTTAAGTTTGACTTTTGGAGTCATTTGTCCCACATGGACAAAGACACAGAACCTGTGCCTTAGTTACAGGAACCCATCTGTGACATTTGACTCTCAGGATTTAACAAAGTTTCTAAGCAATTATTTTCCAGTACAGATTAAATAGCAGTAGCCTGGAGGATTTAAAGGTGTAGTTCACAGAGTTTTTCCTCCTGGACCTGAAATATCATCATTGAACAAAGAGAAAAGTGTTGGTGGTGATGGACCAACATCTGAATTTATTAGAAAGAGGAAAAAAAGGAAAATGTTCAAACTGTGGAACCACCAGAGCGATAAAGCAGGAAGTGAGGTTGCTCAAAAGTGGAGACACTTCTTCTTCTGTGTTGTCACATTCTTCTGAGGTAAAAAAAAAAACCTCTCCTCCTGTTGCTTTGTCGCCATGGTATAAGAGACGACCTTTGATATTGAACAGGCGTCAGTCGAACTCACAGCTGCTCCATCACAGCCGGGGTAGGAAAAAGATGTACTATTATTATTATGATTGTTATTACTACTATTGTTATTATTATGTTGTGATTATTATTATTATTATTATTATTATTATTATTATTATTATCATTATTATCATCACATGCAACCACATACACAGGAGTAAAAGTAACTTGTGGCAGAGATTGTTCCTGGAGTTTTATAGTTAACTTCATCTGAGCAGTCATTAAAGGAGCAGTTATGTTTTTTTGAAATTAGGTTTTATGTTATTCTACAGAGTCAGTAATTAACCAGAGACAGAGAAGAAAAACAGCTCCATAGAAGGTTGAACCGGTGATGAATTGTTTAAGTTCTCGTCTTTATTTGAATATCAAACGGGAACTTGAGAGCCAACAGCACTAACTCTGCCACACCAGAAAAGTCTGTGTGGCTGAAAAAAAATCTTAACATATGACTTCAAACAATAAAGTTACAAAAGATCACATTTGAACTAAGTGACGACGACAGCAGTGAACCAACAGCTGCAGGGTTTGATTTGTTCTAAAGAACATCCAAGAAAAACAGATGTAAAAAGTGAATCTTTATGAACAAGTGTCAGATGGACACGAGGTTAAAACTGATGTTCTCTCTCTCTTCAATAGAATCCAATCTCTGGAGGAGACGATGAGTGTTGTCCTGGTGGTCAGGGACAGGAAAGCCACAGAGCATTCAAGGGTTTGTTTCTGTCAGCTGAGCCAATAGAAACCTTCGTCTCTTCTTCCTGTGGGTTTTTGACGACCTGAATCTTCTGAAAGTTTTATCTATTAAAGAAACTAGAACATCCGACCACAGTGAACATCTAAACCACCGACAGCACCATGCAGGAGTGTCACACTGGCCTGTGTCTGTCCGTCTACGTGATCACCTTCATCCTGGGTTTACCTGCCAACGTTCTAGCTTTCTACACTTTCTGCAAAAAGGTCCGTGAGAAGCCTGCGCCCATCGACATCCTGCTTCTGAACCTGACCATTTCAGACCTACTGTTTCTGGTCTTCTTGCCGTTCAAGATGCAGGAGGTGATGAACAACGGCATCTGGCAGCTGCCCTATGTTCTCTGCCCTCTCTCAGGCTTCATTTTCTTCCTGACCATCTACAACAGCACCTTCTGCCTCACGGCCATCAGTGTAGAGAGGTACCTGGGTGTGGCTTTTCCTATACAGCACACACTGAAGCGCCGGCCTCTCTACGCTGTTGGAGCTAGCATCTTCTTCTGGATTTTCTCCATCCTTCACCTCAGCATCGTCTTCATTATGCCCCTCATTAGGGATAAAACGTCTCCAGAGAACCTGAGTCAAAACTCGTCTGTCACTACATCCACACAACCCAAAGTTTGTTACGAGGACTTCACGGATGCTCAGCTAAAGGTCCTCCTCCCAGTGCGTCTGGAGCTCTGCATTGTCCTCTTCTGCATCCCACTCTTGATCTGCTGCTTCTGCTACATCAACTTTATCAGGATCCTGTCCCAGCTGCAGCACATCAACCGACGCCGACGTCTGCGGGCCATCGGCATGGCTGTTGGAACGCTGCTGGTCTTTGCTATCTGTTTCGGACCCTACAACGTGTCCCACATCGTGGGCTTCATCCAGTGGAAGAGTCCAAAGTGGAGAGACAAGGCTCTGTTGTGCAGCACCTTCAACGCCTGTCTGGATCCACTCATCTTCTACTTCTCCTCCTCGGCCATGAGGGGGAACGTGGCCGGCATCATAGCCCGGGTGAAGAGACGCCTCTGTGGCTGCACATCCTGTGGTCCACTGGACCAGCTCTCTGTTCAAACTGACACAAATGACACAGAAATGAAACGCAAACAAGAAGAGAGCAACACCAACACCACTTAGACAGGAGGTGACATTGCGTGAGAGGATCTGTTGGACTTCCGGTCCTCTGCCCATTTAACTTCCTGTAATTCCTTCTTCTGGAAACACAATCTCAGTTTTTGTTGCAATGGAATGATGTAAAAACTTGTTTTTTAAGCTGAAGTTTTTTCACTGTTTGGTGAACTTTTTATCGTCTTCTTTCTAAACATTTAGCTTTTTTAAAAATGTAGGCTTTCTAAAGTTTTGTTTTTATAAAGTGTAAATATTGAAGTTACTGTCTGTGTGTTTGTTTCTATCTGAGGCAAATTTAAGATTGCTCTTCATTATTGGGAGCATTTTGTCAAATGTTTGGATTTTCTACATTTAAACGTTTCCTTCTACGTATTTTGAAAGAACTCTTTAGCTCCTTATAAGTGGACTCATTCTTTGGCAAATGTATTTTGCCATAAAATCTGTCTGTTTTTGTATTTTCAGAACTAACCCTGTGCTCTGTGTTATATAAGTGTTTCGCTCTGAGTGTGTGTGTGTGGGTCGGTGGTGAAGCTATATTTGTGGTTAACAAATACTGTCTTTAATAAACCATGCTTTTAAACCATGTTTCATAAAACATTTACAAACAAAAATGTAATGTCTGTGTACACACAGACATTAAATTTTTTTAAACTTACATTTATGGTCAAATCTTTGCCCACAAGTCAGGATTCTTTTGGGGGGGGTTAATGTTGTAATTTTTTTTAACCTGAGGCTGTTTCCATTTAGCATTGGGCTACTTACCTTGCTAACTTGTTTTTCTGTGTTGTATGGCAGAGTTTTAGCCACTTCAGGGCTAAATTATAGCTATCTTTGTCGGATTCTTTTCTGCTCCACTCAGTTTCTCCACTCAGTTTCACTTCAAATGATTTGTGTTCCTCTAGTTCTCTGGGGTTTTCCTGTGATTTCTCAGTTAGTGAATGTTTACCTGAACTTATTAAATCAGTCTTCAGTGAATAGAGCAGCAGCCGTCTGTCCCTGTTGTCTTTTTATTCTTTTATGTGATAGTTGTGTGCACAGTGTGTTCAAACAGCAGCGTCTGTTTGAAGAGGAAGGCTGCTATGTTCGAACCCTGCCTTTGGTGAGAAACAAAACAAAAATAAATGTGTGAAAGCAAAGGCTAAGCTCAGAAATGCTAATATTTTTCAGCTGTTGCTATTAGATGCCAACAATAGTAAAATAAAATATTTTTTGGTGTCTTAATTCACTCTTTTTGGTCACAATTTTGCAATCTATCTACATATTTGGTCGACACAAAAATATTAATCTCCATTATTACATGTAGATCTTATTCCAACTCTACCAGGACCAGGATTCGGTTTTTTTTTATATGCCAGGCTTCAAAACTCTCACTTAAAGTGTAAATATTTAAGCAAATTCTATGTCTACCTTTTCTGTTGTCTGAATATGAGGCAAATCGTTTAGTAAATGTAATAGTATCTGATGTTTAAATTAATTTTTGGAATATCTTTTTTTTATTTATGAACGAGTAGAAACCGGAAGTAGCGCTTGTTAGCTTTGAAAGTTACACTGAGAGAAGAGCACCTGTAACGGTTACCAGGTAGGTCGTTTGTTTCGTTATTATTACCCTTTGCTTCGCGCTGTGTGAATGTGATTTTATGAGACGAAAAATGTTACTTTTTAACTGTGAACATCTTGAATATATATGGAGAATGATTCTAGAGTTGGTTGAGAAGCTGAGTGGTCAGTATTACTTTATTAATTCTTAGTCGATATTAGCAACAATGCTAAGCAATGCTATTTCTGTAATGAATAACGGATGCTATTTTTTTTATTTTATCTACCTAAACTTTTAATTTTACGGTGTTCTTCTTTTTGGACAGAACTCTTTAGCTCCTTATATATGGACTTATCCCATGTGCTATTTTTATGTTATCAAAATTTTAAACTCTAATTCCTATACATTTGTCTAAATGTTGTCTCTAATCTTATCCCTAATCTAATCCCTGTATTTATCTCAAGGCTCATCAAACTGAAGAGACAAGGCTCTTGATCCGCTTGTCTTCTATTCTACTTGTCCATGAGAGGGAATGTTGCTTGACCACACGACAAGACGCCTCTGTGGCTGCACATCCTGCCGTCCCAGGTGAAGCGTAAACAAGAAGAGAGTTACGTCAACAGAATCTAGCTGGGGAGGAACATTGCGTTGCTTCCTGCCTTGTAAGAAGTGACACAAGGTAGGAACCAAAGACCAATCTGTTTACAAAATCTGTGCTTTTATCTCCCAAAGACGCAGCAGTGCTTGATGCCACTATTACTAAAATCAAATGCATTATTTTGTGATGTATTTTGGGAAATTTTCTTTAAAATTGAGCATAGTTACAAAAAAGACCACAGGTGGCAGTAGTGACATAGCTTCTGGGATGGCAGAAAATCTCCCTTTAACTTTGTTGCCTTTCTTCACATTTGCCCCCCCGGCCCCAATCCTCCATAAATATTCACACACAAAGTTTGCTTGTTGTTATTATTATTTTTTGTCAAAATCCACCCACACACAAACACTGACGTGCTTTTTTTTCAAACCCACATCGAGAAACTTGACAGTATGTTTTCATTTCTTTGTGTTTTTTGATTTTTCTTCATATGTTTTTTTCTTTGTTTTCTTTAACGAGGACATGTTTGTACACACAGATGTTTATATGCTATCGACAAACGCAGCATGATATGCTGACATGGTTATACAAATACATGAGTCACAGTTTAAAAAATAAAAGGAAAACAAAATGGAAAAAAAAAGCAGGACAGACAAAGAGCCATAAAAAGCTCACAAAAACAGTGAACAGCTGAAGAACCTGCTCTTGTGCTTAACTGGAACCTGTGGTGTTTTCTTTGGGCTCAGTTAAAAAAAAAACCCAGGAAAAAAACATTTTCAGGACATTGAGCAACATTTACACAGAGATTCACAATCAGTTCAGACTCCTGTACAGAATACAGGTACAAGACGTATTAAAATGGACCTTATTAAAGGGACAGTTGTATTTTCTCTATAATGATTGTATGATGTACCGAGACTCAGTGAGAACATGGACTCCAGAACAGGTTGAATTGGCATCAAGCTAAATCTACAATATCTTTACTACTAATCAGTTCACATCCTCAACTCGCTGTTAGATTTTCTAACTCACTCTTTCACATCACTCCATGGAAAAAATCGGTCATTTTAGCACAAACGTTTGTGATCTAGAACCCACTCCATCACGTCGATTAGGTGTTTTTTTTATTTTATTTTATATTTTACTTTAAATCATTTGTTCACCTTCATCTCAGTGATACACAAACTGAAACTGAACACTAGAGGCAGCACTATGGACTTTGCTCCGTAAAGTAAAATCACATGTTCTTTATAGAATTTGGTTTTCAAGCTAAAATTGCTGACTTTCTCTATGGACTTTGGTGTGGGAGAGGGAGTTTTTTTTTTTTAAAGTTTACTTGTTGGCAGCCATGTTTTCACTGAAACTCCTCCTTCTGTGTATGAGGCTGCTTTGAGCAGCATGGGGCCCCGTACAGCACAGCTAGTTCTAACTGGAACCACTTTGTTTTTGGTTCTATCCCCTAGTCTTTGATCCAGGAACAGAGTCTCATACCTGTAGCACAGTAAAGTCAAGGGATTATTGCTGGTTTGCAAACAAAAAAATATCAAAACAAAGACACATTCAGACAGTGGAGTAGGTCACAGGACTCGGCACTGTCACATGCACTCTCTTCTTTCTGTGCAAACTCTTGATGAGACATTTGCATAAACGTACGTGTCTCTGTGTGTGGGGGAGAAGAGAGAAAGTGGGCGGGGGGGCACGGAATTTCCTTCAACAGTTTGTGCTCGTCTTTGAAGAAGACTTTTCTTAACCATTTGCCAATACCTATACAGTAGCTAATTTCATCTTGACCTCTCTGTGGTGGGAAACCAGGACAGAGAGAGACAGATCCAGATTGTTCCAGAGACGGAAACAAACAATTACACACACATTGATAGAAGAAAAATCTGCTGAGAGTCGGTGTGTTTACTTGTGTGTGTGACAGAGAGAGAGAGAGAGAGCGACTGAAACTGTCTACAAACATATACGTTTGAACAAATGATGATCAGACTGAATCTGGAGTCAAATTAAAAAAAAGATTTTAAAAAGCTTGTTGTGGTTAAATAGAGAAAAAAACCCCGATAAGTTCACATTTTTCACTTTCATTTTAAAAACGTTTGATGTCTGTGTTTGTGTGGAAGCCCAGAGGAGACAAGAAGGAAAAAAAACCCAGTAATTTCCCTGGATAAAAATAAATAAATCCAAGAATCTACTGTGTGCTTTATAACAAGTTCATACTGAAAGTGGTGTTTTTAAAAAATGTAATAAAAAGTTCTAAGTCATGATCATTATAGAAGGACCAACATGCCTTCACAAAAAGCACACACTCAAACCTAAAAGAGTGTGGAAGGACTAAAAAAATTGTATTTGTAAAAAAAAGTGAAACTTACAAAACTGAGAGTTTTGTAAATTTCATCATTTCCTCCAAACATGAACCTGACTCTTGTCTGACCTGTCCTCTGGTTTACAGCTGTTAATACTCACACAGAGAGAGAACCAAAAGTTAACATCATTTTCCAGATGGCTTAAAGGCAACCTAAATATATATATATTTTTAATAAGAACTAAAACCTAATCATTATGGACTCAGACCTGAACTGTAACACAAACATATGTATTTATGGAGATGAAAACTTTTGGTAAAGATGATTTGATTCCTCCTCGTCCCCTGCTGGTCTCCGTAGTTTTTAACTTCCAGGACAAGAGTATAAAAAAGCTTGTTTTTCAACACATTCATTACACCATCAGGATTTTTTTCCTCACATTGTTCATATTCAAATACTTACTCATCAACATCATCATCTTTTTTTCATAATTATTATCATTATTTTTATTATTAACACCAAAAAGTGGAAACAGGAAACTTGCAGTGGGCAAAACAGACACAGTGCAGAGACAGAGGGAGGGACCAGGGGACAGATTCACGACAGGAAGTAACATCTTAAACTGGGGACATGCTATCAACAAGTGACACAGAAGGTGGCGCCATAGCACTGCAGCTTTGGGACCTGAAGTCTTGTTTGCATTTGTGGTCACTGGTGATCAGTGTCTCTGCTGATTCAGAGTCCTGCTGCAGCCAAGGCAAGGCATGATGGGAAACAAGGGGTGCGGAGAGGAATGGCTTTGGAATAGATATTTACACTGCAGTAGGGGTCGGGCAACAGGAGAGTCACACGTAAGAACGACAGGAAATGGGGATAGTCTATTGTGACAGAAACAGTAAAGAGTTGTGACGACATTCATATGAAAAAAAAACTGAATCCAAAGAAATGTTTTTTTTTAAAGGGAAAGTTCAACTTCTCGTGTGAGATCTGATTATGTTCAACAAAGACAAATCAGTGATTTTAGCTCACAGACCAAAGTCCATGGAGAAAATCAGTGTCTGAAGCTAGTACTGACACCATAATTGTCTCCGGACCACTGTGTGAACTGTCCCTTTAAAACTGAAAATGAAGTCACAACTTTTTTTTTTTTATGCATTTGACATCATTCAGAACAGCTGAGCTGCTGCACAGCTAGAACTACAAACACAGTGCACGTGTGTGTATGTACTGTATGTGTGTGCGTGCGCGCGTGCACGAGAAATGAGTTAATTCTTTTCCACTTGTTTTCAGTTTGACAACGATCTGACGTGAATCCAAGTAAACATCACAGTCCAGTCATTATTAATTCCATCAACAATCGATTGATCGTCCGCATGTTGAATGATCTGTCCTCTCACCTGATCACATGACAGTAATCAATCATCTTCACTGTCAGAAACAACAACAGCAGCCCAAGACTTTGGGCGGAGCAAAGACCATGAACTCTTAGAAACAGAGAGAGAGGGGAAAAGGAAGTAACGATGAGGTCAGACGACAATTTACAACATGGGGACAAACTCTGACGTCTGTCCAGCTGTGTCGTAAAACCACAACTTTGACTAAAAAATACAGAAATAGACAAATTAAAAAAATAATCTTAAAATCTTGCATAAAAGTTTTTTACACATCCAGTGTTTAAAGTTAAGAATGCCACAGAAACTTACAGGAAGTAGAAACAAAAAAGGTTTTCTGCATTGGAAAAGCTTTGAAAAATGCTGCCACCTGCTGCCTATCTCAGTGCACTGACTGAGAAATCGATTTTCTCTTCAAAGCCAGAAGAGAGAGGCAAACCTTTCCAATTTAACAACAGTTCCCAACAAGAAAGAAACAACTGCACTCAGTTGCCACTAGAGGGCGAGTCTGTTACTGGCACTTTGAGGTTGGTTAAAACAGATTCTCTAGTAAAACAGTACCAAGAACTATGAGCCTGGAGTTCTAAGATGAATTCTTACTTTCATCAAAGATTTCTGACTCTTGAGTCTTGTAAACTATCCATGCTAACACGTGCTAACTCATGCTAACCCACCTTTAGCCCGCTACAGCTGCACCAGCAGATCAGACAGGCTCTTCAAGCTGCTGGTGCAGCTGAAGAGGGCTAAATGAGGCCTAAGTTCTGTAGCTAATGGCCCCGCCCACTTTCTCCCAGCAACATCACACTGCTGCTGCTGCTGCTGATTATTGACTTTAGGAATCAATCAGTGATTCTATGAGTGTTCAATCAGACAGAGGAATGTCGCGTTGTCATGGAAGAAAAGATGTAGTCGTCTGACCTCAGGGCGAGAGGGAGAGAGAGAGAGAGAGAGAGAGGGAGGGAGACATTAAAGATAAGTGGACGAGTGCTGATGTTTCTGTGTTTTTTTTTCTTTCTTTTTGTTTTTGTGTTCCTGTTGTTCCTGATGAATGGATGGCTCTGCATTAATGCATATATTCTTCATGTTCACAGTGATGGGTTTAAAATTTAAAAATTTTAATTTTCTTTCTTCCTTCTGGGATGGGAGGGGTCAAGTGAGGGTCGGGAGTTTGGAGACTTTTCAAGGAATATTCCAGATCCAGCTTTCTGCTTTTTTTCTTTTTTTTCGTTTCTATGCCTTCAGCAGAAAAAAAGCACAGGACAGTGAAAGCAGAAGACAGATGGCGCCACTGGCTCCTGAGGTTAGAGCTGTCCCTCGGCCTTGAATGGCCCCTGGTCCTGGAGAAAGAGAGAGAAAACGAACGTTCACAATAATAATAATAATAATAATGGTTGTTTTTACTTTTTTTTCTCTCCACATAAACCAGTTATTTGTTATTACGTCTCCTCCTGTTCTCTCCCTCTCTCACAGATGGCTGTCATTTATTTTCCAGCCACATTTGACGTGATCTCTCTCCAGTGAGTCATTTCCTAACCTTCCATTTTTCCTGGAGCTCAGCTCTTCAACTCTGATCTCTCTGTGGTGTCACTTCCCCTCCATCCTTCTTTCTTCCTTCCTCCTACATTCTTCTCTCTTCATTATTTTCTCCACCTTCATTCTTCTGTCCTCCTTCATTATTTTATTCTCCTCTAATAGCCCTCTTTCCTCTGCTCTACTGCCTACTCTCCCTCTCTAATCTGCTCCTGTCATCACAACACCTACTGTATGTTCTGCTGCGTCACTCTTCCGTTTCATGCCTCTAGGGACAACAAATAGAACCTCATCAAAGAGATGCTCCAGGTTCTGTGCGCCCCCTGCTGGCCAAGAGTACTAAAAACTGGCCCATAATAGGTAAAGGAAAAAAACAAAAACACTAAAAACTCATTTGAGCCGCCAAAAAACAAAGAACGACACTGACAAATCTGTAAATATAAGACTGAGATTCAAACAACAATGTTCATACTGAAAAGCAGCATGCTGGCATTGGAAGCTCCCAAGCGGTTGGAGGCAGAGCAGGTGTAGTTTCCAAAGTGTTTCTCTGTGACATTGGTGAAGAGCAGCAGCGAGCGGGTTTTTTCATTCTTGATCCTCAGTGTGTTGTCACTGTCCAGTCTGGGTGAGTGAGAGCACAACAGGCATAGAGAGAGAGAGAGAGAGAGAGCAATCTAATTGGCTTCATTTGTAAATCTTTGGCAAAAGAGAGCAATCTAATTGGCTTCATTTGTGAATCTTTGGCAAAAAAACCCAAAAAACTAAAACATTTTGGAGAAGCTACACCTCCCCTCGACGATCATTTCTGTCTTTAAATACAAAAGTATCTGGAACTGATGTTCACCTGTGCTCATCTCTGTACCACTCAAAGGCAGCTGGAGGAACAGCCATAGCTTCACAGCGGAGGATGGCGGTCTTACCCAGGTGTGCAGGCATATTCTTCATGTCTGTGATCATTGGAGGATCTGACAACATACAATACAACAACAACAACAACAAAGCTGTTACTAATCAGGATCTGCTCCAGTCCAAGTCCATCTGCTGTGGTCCAGTTCCCCTGCCCACAGAATTATATTCACTACAGATGCAGCTGTGTCTGAAAAAACACTGTTTTTTAATGGAATGAAACACATAGATGATATGGACAGATGGATTGTAAATTATTTTCAGTGTGATCAGGTGTGGTCTCTCTCACTCACACTCTCTCTCTCTCTCTCCACAGATACTCACAGTTGACAGTAACTTTGACTTTGTGTTGATCGGGTGGAGCCACTCCGTTGTTGGTGATGCATTCGTAGTCCTTGGCCTGCTGCCGTTTGATTTCTGTGATGTCCAGAAACTCGCCTTCACTCATCAGACCGTCTGTGGGAACAAAGAAAAAAAGGTGAGTGACAGCCTAGACCTATGGCATCATGGGAAAATTAATGTTTCAACATCGACTCACAGAATAATTTTTTTGTTCACTACTTTTGCTGGAAGATTTTTTTTCACTTGTTCAAGGAGAAAACTCTATAATTTTCTCTGCTGAATTTCACAGGAGTGACGTTTAGTTTTGAACCTGTCAGTTATGGGTTTGTCTCCCTGTCTGTCGCTGCAGTTCTAACCCCTCATCATGTAAAGACTAAAAGACTGATCACGACATCATGACATTTATGAAGTCACTTGGTAAAAGCTCAACAGAAGTGAGTTACGACCTTTGACCCAAAATAATCAGAGACGCTGCTAAGGTCATAGTGGGTCAAAGTCCAGAAAAGAATGGACGCAGTCAAAGTTCAGGCACTAACTTTCTGGGAGGTTGATCAGTGAGAGGTTGAGCTGCTGACAGGTCTGGGTTTAAAGGAGCTGAGAGAACAGTCTGTCTGTCTGTCTGTCTGTTTGTCTGTCTGTCTGTTTGTCTGTCTGTCTTTGTGCGCTGGTAAACAAAAGTGGAGATAAAATGATGAGGCCAACGGTTGGCTGAGAAACAACAGATTAGTCTGGAGGATGATGAAGAGGAGAATCAGACAAGAATGACCAGTGACCGATGAGAGGCACCAGTCTGTTATACACTGTAGGAAGCTCCGCCCACTCTCTCTGTCCCTGTGGAACACAGACACGCACATACTGATGGTTCTTCAGCTTCTCTCTCTCTCTTCTCCGCCTATTGTCTACGACTGATGGCTCTCTGCAGAAACTCAGCTGGAATATCAATGTGACCATCTCTGAGCATATTATGGTCTGCTGAAGGAGTGTGTGTGTGGGAGGGGTGGCTACTGAGAGAGAGGACTTTGTGCTGACACAGGAGAAAACACTGAGCTTACAGCGTATACTCTCAAGTAGCTGTGTGTGTGTGTGTGTGTGTGTGTGTGGTGGTTGGGGGGGGTCTGTGTCTGAGGTTCTGGTTCAGAGGACAGAACAGGTCAACAAACACTAATGGTGCATCAGCTACTGCACAGGAAAGAGGTGAGGAGGAGGGAGTGAGGGCAGAAGGGGGCAGTAGTACATCATAACATTCACCGACTCTCAATCATGAACTGAAAATAAAAAGAGGGAAAACTGTCACGAAAGAAGAAAAACACTTAAATTCCTTCTATGAACTTTGGTCAGTAAACCAAAATCAATGGTTTTCTCTATGAGTTTTGGTGTTGGTGCAAAAAGAACTTAATAAGTGGCTGAGGGTTTTGTGGAAAACAGGAAAATTACCAGAAACAATTTTTATCTTCTTCTCTGTAACTTAACAGCTCACAGAGGAAAAGTAAATCAAGTTTATTCCAGGCTCCAGTACTCCCTCTCCAACCCCCCTTCTTCCAACTCCCCCAGGTTTCAACTCTCAAGTCCCTCCAGACCAAATTGTTTTTAGTGAATTTGGCCTGAACAAAAAGAATAATCTAAAATGAAAAATAAGTGTATATATATAATAAGTCAGGAAGTGGTCACACTCACACTCCTGCTCCTTCCAGGTGACTGTAGGTTCAGGTCGACCGACTGCCAGACAGAAAAGGTTCACATTTTCCCCTTCGTTCACTGACACGCTTCTGGAAACGTTGACGATTCGAGCGGAACTGAAAACGGCAGAAAAAAAAGGATCAGGCTCTAGAAAAATATCTGTCCTTGAAAATCCCTCCACTCTTCATCCCATGATGCAAATCCCAGCACTTTCCAGGTGATGAGCTGAGTAACCATCCATGTACAATGGCTGAGTGAACACACAGCTCCAGTGACACTGGAATAAAACCTGGACCCAGCTGGACCTGGACAGAATGTTTTTCCTCCTGCCTGACTTTAACAAACTGTAAACACAGAGTTCATTCTGAGACTGAAACAGAAACAACAGAACTGAGGGGAGGATCGTGAAACTTCAAGTGTTTCTTCTCCAAACCCCTTGATTTAAGCCTGAACTTTTGATTTATAATGGTCGTCAACGTCTTCATATTGAAACACTGTATACTGATCTAAGTTAACCCTAAGATTTTGAGTTAAGAAATCTTAATTTGTAGCTCAGGTATTTTTAATATTTAGTCCAAGTCCACGTGGGAATGTGGGACTTAAACATGTTTATTGATCCTATCTTTGCATTTTTCCTTGTGTTTGTTTACATCAACAGTGACCTTAGACCCCTCCTTCAGGACTGACCTTGTACGATGAGGTAGACCTGCGTGACCAGGGGCCGGTTGTTGGCCTGGAAGGTGCAGATGTAGGGACCCTCGTCATATACCCGCACCTTCTCAATGTGGATGGAGAAGTCACTGTCGTTGTTGTTGGCCATAGTCACGCGATTGTCCAGCGTCCACTTGTAAGCCTGAACTTTTGATTTATAATGGTCGTCAACGTCTTCATATTGAAACACTGTATACTGATCTAAGTTAACCCTAAGATTTTGAGTTAAGAAATCTTAATTTGTAGCTCAGGTATTTTTAATATTTAGTCCAAGTCCACGTGGGAATGTGGGACTTAAACATGTTTATTGATCCTATCTTTGCATTTTTCCTTGTGTTTGTTTACATCAACAGTGACCTTAGACCCCCCCTTCAGGACTGACCTTGTACGATGAGGTAGACCTGCGTGACCAGGGGCCGGTTGTTGGCCTGGAAGGTGCAGATGTAGGGACCCTCGTCATATACCCGCACCTTCTCAATGTGGATGGAGAAGTCACTGTCGTTGTTGTTGGCCATAGTCACACGATTGTCCAGCGTCCACTTGTCTGTCCCCGTGTAGAGTATGTTGGATCGGTTCAGCCACGCCCTGTGAGTCACTTCTTCCTCGATCCGGCATCTTTCACATGGACGGGAGGTGGTCTGTTATTTTTAACATTCTGCCCTATTACTGTGCAGCACTTCATTTTATTTAGACTCTAATATGAAGCATCTTAAAAGGTTATAGAATCAAACACACTCAGAGAAGTGTTTGTCTGTTAAAGTGTAAAACTGACCCAGAGTCAGTTCAAAGACTGAGCTCATGAAGCTTCAGCACCATGGTCAGTGCTATAGTTCTGCTGTTGAAGGAAGAAAATTCATCATGATGATTAATTTGTTCACTACTGAACAAAATAATCATAATGACTCGGACATTGTTGCATTCATTACACACACTGAACAGCAGAGGTGACATTTAGGACCACAGGGGTCTTTTAGGGACATCTGTGAGGTTGGATTTTCCTCATCAGAGCGACAGAGCCGCAGCACCAGAACTGACCTCAGGGTGACGCTGTCTCCTTCCAACACTGTAATGTTATCAGGCAGGTGTCCAAGTTCTGCTCCACTCACACTGGACCCTGCAGACGAGGTCAGAGAAGAAAAGACAGTGAATTGTTTGGGGTTTTTTTTCATTGGCTGTTAGTTTAGCTTTAAGCAGCTTCATGTGTCGATCACTGAACATACATGCACATCTATACACATATATAGATAAATGTATAAACGTATAAACGCACGTAAATACACACACACACACACACACCACGACCTCTGGAACACCAAATGTTCATTGATTTTTTTGCTCTTAGACCAAACCTTATAGAGAGGAATGAGAAGTAGGAAGTGGATTATCAACCACTGGGAGGCCCAGGCCATAGGTCAGAGGTCAAAGAGCTGAGGGATCAGACATTAACCTGCTCACACTGTCTTCACCCTGAATTCACTCCTAACTCCCACCCACTTCTATCTGCTCCAACTCAGTGAAACCTCTGACCTCCTCTGCTCTCGGCTCCACCTGTCAGCCACTCAGACATCAGGAGCTGGAAGAGAAACGACCAGGATGGACGCTCCACTCTCCGAGGAGCCACCTGATGGACATGCAGCCGTGGGAGGGAGTCAACTGACTGAATATAACTCACGTCCAAGAATGGATTCTTCCAACTCAGTGAAACCTCTGACCTCCTCTGCTCTCGGCTCCACCTGTCAGCCACTCAGACATCAGGAGCTGGAAGAGAAACGACCAGGATGGACGCTCCACTCTCCGAGGAGCCACCTGATGGACATGCAGCCGTGGGAGGGAGTCAACTGACTGAATATAACTCACGTCCAAGAATGGATTCTTCTGATCATCTTCTGGTAATGTGGTCATTTTTTACTTTTTTTTTTAGCAAAAGAGTATGCCGTGAGCACCCCCTGCTGTCTACTTTCATACGTGACAGCAAAGATCCAAGTCTCTTTATAAAATTCTGAGCTGATCAGGAGCTGGAAGAGAAACGACCAGGAGGGACGCTGGTATAATTAACATATCTGTGGGTCACACAGAGGTTTGTTTATAAACCATCGATGATAACCGCTTAGGAGCCGACAGATCTGAACGTGAATGTATTCATTTAAAAACAAATGTCTGTTTTTGAAACAAAGCATTAGGAAACAGTCAGATCTTTTTCATTCTGGGCTTTGTAAGAAAATTCCTTTATGTTCAGTGGAGCTGCTCATCATTCAAGGTCATCTTCAGTGCTGGGCTGACCTCTGAAAACCACACCACCACCGCCTCCTCCTGCTCCTCTTGCTAACTACACACACACAAACACACACACATGCACACAAACACGGCTGCTCACACAGCGTGATGTCAGCAGCTCGCCAAAACCATCAACATTTACATCAGCACAGGAGCCACCCCCACAGTCGCCCTCTGGTGTCCAGGTTGGCACACTTTATACAATGAGACATCTGCTCCTCTATCCTCCTTCCCCTTCACACGTTACACACACACACAGCTGCTGACAAAACACACACACACACACAGACACAGACACATTGTCAATATAAAAATAGGTGACCGTCCCAGACTGAGGTCCATCGAGATTTCCTCACCGATCTTCTTTATGGTCTTTGGTCTGTAAGCTAAAATCACAGATTTTTTCTATGGACTCTGGTGTAGAGGAAGGCTGAGTGTTTTACAATAATAAAAACAGATTCATAAAGGATTGAAAAGTCAACAGTTTTTCTTAAAGAATAAGCAGCTGCTGTGGAGCAGCAAAATGGCATTAAAACTATTTAAGGACATTTTCTCCTCCTTCGTTCTAATAAAAAGAAAAAAAAAAAGTTCCTATGCACTGCTTCTTCTTCTTCTTCTCTCACTTTGGTGCCAGAAGAGGGAATCAGTATGTGAACAGGTTTGAGCAGCCCAAACGTTCTTCAAAACAACTCTCAGGCATGCTCTGATTCAAGTGTTTCTTGTGAAGATGGAACTGACATCTGTTTTTGGAAACATCGTTTGCCGTCCGTCCATAAAACATTTTCAACTGAAGGTGGAAAAGACTGACATTATCCTCCTGGGAGAAGTCTGAACTGCAGTGTTGTTCAGTTGAAAAACCCCGTCCACACTGAATGGACCGGAGCTCCCAGTCAAGAGGGTCCACTACAACATCTTTCCTTAGCCAACCCCATCATCATCATCATCATCATCTTCACATCATCACCATCGCTATCAGCAGCAGCAGCAGCAGCAACCTACACTAAAATGAGACACATCTGCTGTCTCCTTGAACAGATAAAAGCCCAGACCTTCAGGTCGAAGGAGGAATCGATCGTCCTCCGCCTCCTCTGTCTGATCCTTTTTCACCAAACACCGACTGAAAGGAATCAATTACAACAATCAAGGAAATGTCTGAGGAAGGAATCACGGTTCAAAACCTTTCAGGTTTCTGCACAGGCTAAGAACTGGTGATCTGTAGATGGCGCTCATGGAAAGATGCTGTTCAATATGAGTGGTGGTGGATACAGAGGAAGACGGTGAAGCCGATTCAGTTGATTTACACCAGACCTAGGCAAACTACGGCCCGTGGGCCAGATGCAGCCGGCTGGGATTTGTAATCCGGCCCAGTATGGTGAAGACTGATGTCAGTTCTTCTGTTTCATTATTTATCATCTTTCTTATTTAATGGAATCAACTGTAATTTTTTCTGATGCCACTAGATGGTGACAGGCATTAAACGTGCCAAATTAAGAAATAAGTTAATGGATCCTCAGGGAATCAAACCCAGGACTCTTTGCTTTTTAGTTGCAAGGCAACTGCACTGCAGTCAAATTTTGAACTTCATTTTTGGCCTGTGACTAATTTTTTGGTAGAATATATTACTTGTTTTTTTCAAGGACAATTTAAGAGACTTCTAGAAGACTGTAAAAGAATTTTACAAAAGAGTTGCAGCGCTCTCATATCGTAGAGTGAAATACGTAGTGTTCTCCCACACCAAGGTCCATAGACAAACTCAGCAATTTTCAGTCATCCAGTCCACTGAATCTAAAAAGTTCCAACGTGAGAAGGCAACATCTGATTTTCATCAGTCAACTGACATAAATCTGCCGAACGTGTGTTTGTTTTTTAAATCTGAAGCTGTTGTTTTAGAACAACTGTGGATATAAGTTACGGTGTGAAAACAGCCTCTGGTGTTTTCACCTGTTCTTCTGCATGCTCATCACTTCTCCTCCTGCAGCTAAAATCTCACTCCAAACATGTTCGCAGGAGGAAATTCAGAGTGTCCCTGCAGCAGATAATCCTGCTGCAGCTGCTGCATGTGGGACATGTTTCTCGCTTAGGGATAGAATTCCTCAGCAGCTCCACACTTCTGTCAGAGGTTTAATAAAAAGTCCTCCGTGAAACAGCTTTAAACGTGAACAGAAGGTGAGAAGAGCAGCAGATGAATGTTAATCAAACCCAACAACACAGGAAGCCAAAGAAAGTCTGTCTGTAATCATCCTTGACCTACATACCAGTGAGCCTCACAGCCTGAATACAAATGATTTCTGTTGTTTGTTCTGTTATTCCAATCAGAACTCCTTAAAGGGACAGTTCGGCTGCTTTCAAGTATCTGAGCGGCCACGCTGATTTCAGACACATTTACAAAAGGTTCAGTCTCCCAGAACAAAGCCCACAGAGACAATGGGTGACTTTATCTCCCAGACCAAAGCCCATTCAAAAATCAGTGATTTTATCTCACAGACCAAAGTCCATTGAGACCTCAATTACTAAGGTGTTTCTTTACAACTTTACTCATTTTAAATCTACGATATCCTAATCTTCAGTTTCCTGTCAAAATGACCAGTGAAATAATGATGTGAACAGACTTCAACATCAGTTTTTACCTTAAAGCATCATTCCCTTTAACAGGCAGGTGAGGGAGAAATTTAGTTCAAAACTTAAAACACAGAATTCATCAACTTGTGCATAAATGATACCTACCTGACCCTTCACTGGTAAAAAAAAAAAAAGATCCACACCCTGCTATCTTTTAAACCCCAAATTTGTTTGAAGTCTTGCACCAGTCCCACCCTGCCCTTTGACCCAGACCATCCACAGGCTCGCCCCCTGGTGGTCTTTCCATTACATCCTGTAAGTCTTCAGCACCAGAAACTGAAGCCTGTTGCCATAGAAACTGCGTGAGATTCGGTACTGCTTCTTCAGACGGGGATCACTGTTTGGTATTCACGTGTGTGTTTGTCCCATGCATCAGTGCGGTTTTTACCCAGGATGCTCTGCTGCTCTCTGACGTTTCCAGGGTCTGAGGTGTTTTTGATGAAGGGCAGTGAACTGGTTGTGGTCTCTAAATATTTGGACTCAAACACCTCGGAACCTTCTGCTCACATTTACCGCTGAAGTCAACTCTGTGTGGAAACCGGTGTCTGTGGTGGATGCCAACGTTGTTCACCGAGGAAAGAGAATAAGGAAAAGGCGTATTCCTCAGAAATTGCAGCAGTGAAATTAGCTCCAGTTAGAGTTTTAAAACAAATTGACCAAAAGTTGAAAATAGCGTGAGGTGAGTGAGTGTAAAATGTTAACAGGGAAAAACAGGACACAAATATGTGTCAAGTTGAAAAAAGGCAGAAATACAAAATGAGTCCAAATGAACAGAGGACGAAAGGAAAGTAGGGCAAACAAAAATCAAGTGACCAAAAAAAAAAATTGGCAAGACTGCGAAAGATATGGAAAAGGGAACTTCACTTCCTCGTACAGTATTAATACTACTTCTGCTGCCCACTGTTCCTGGTGACAAGTCCTGCGTTGTTATCAGCAGTGTGTCGTTTCAGCTCTTGGTGGGTCGTTCTTCCAGCCACGGCTTTTGATTTGGAAATATCTTTGGTTGGTGTTGTGTCCTCTAGTAGAGTGGTTCTCAAACGGTGGTACGCGTACCACCGGTGGTACGTGAACGTAGTGGTGAGCAGGGAAAACTCATATTTTCACATTTCCATTTTGTATTGAATAAATCTGAAACATACCGTGCACTATTAATACAACCTTTAAACATCTTTATAAACATTTATAAACATCTCTACCTTTTCTCAGGTAGTACAGAGTATAAAAGGTTTGAGAACCACTGCTCTAGTACTTTCTGTACTATATACACAGAAATATATAAACGGTTCTGTGAACTACACACACACATCTCCCAACATATCCTGTGACGTCATACACGTTTCCATCGTCACCTCCCTGTGTAGTTATGGAAGTGTTTATTTGCAGTAATCACTCTCTCAGTCACTGGGCTGTAGAAGAAAACGGTAAATCCATAAAAAGACACAGCTTTGGCTGAAGGATTCCATCCCAGGGATAGAAATGACACTCACTTTCAATTAGTACCACAAGTCAAGTAATTAATGAGTGGGGAGGGAGGCCGAGGCGGGGTGCAGCAGCAGCAGCAGCAGCAGAGGCAGCAGCTCATCACAGTCGGGGTAAAGGGGTTTTTTTAATCCATGTCAAGATGACCTTAATTGGTCCAGATGGGCAGCACCCACCCAGCGACCACGCTCAGCAGCCTAGAATAGTTGTCGCCCTCATTAACAACAAGCTGCTGAAAATTTCTGAGATGTTGAACATTTGGCCCGTGACCTGTTCATGATGCAGTCAGCCACCAGGGTCCGCCGGAACAAGATCTTTAGTGTTTTTACTCACGCATCACATCTGCTGTGGAAAATTCACCCCGTGGGCCGACTCACAGGCAGAACATCATAGAAAGATCAGCACATTTAGCGTCAACACCAGACCTCACAGAGAAAGTCAGTGATTTCAGCATCCACGCATGTCATTTTAAAACATAGTTTGTTGTAAGAACTTAACTTTAATTAGTTACCTTTATACGGGTTTCAGCTTCTTTACACAAAGTAACATTTTTCATACTTCTCTGGAGCTTTGCTCCTGTTTTTCATCTGTCCTGTTTTCTAAAGTCACCTTCAATTTACCGCTGGGTTTGAAAGGATCCCATGTGTTTCCACACACACTTGGTTGATAGAAATGAAACCCAAATGTATTTAAACCTAGAGAAATCCGACTCTATTGTAATAATCTAAATAAAACTGTAATAAAAAATACACTACGTACATGAGCTGATATGTCAGAGTAAAAAATCAATGATTTTCTCTCTGCTGTTTAAAATAAAATGGAGGCATTTGTGATAACAAAGCCACAGACACAGATTCAGCCTGAGATGACTTGAATGATTTTTTTTCCTCCTCTGTCTGTCGCTCTGCCCCCTAGTGTTTAACTTGGGACAACAACACCATGAGAGTATGTACTGTAACGATTTCATCTCCATCTAAACTCTACATGAAGATCCCTCAGCCTTGACGTCCACATGACCACACTGTCACGACCGACCGAACTGTTGACCCTTATCAGTGCCCCCTAGAGGCAGGGCTTAGAGAAAGGAAACCTGACGTTGTTTTGAGAACTCACTCAAAGAACTGACTATTCTGAGGACTGTGAAGCAAACCACCTGCTGCTGATGAGATGCTGCTGCCTGTGTGTGTGTTCCACTTACATCCAATTACCTGCTACTGGAGTCACACACACACACACACACACGCACATGCACACAGCAGGCAGCTGGCTGTGTTTCCAGGAACACACTGACCTTGTTTCTCCTTCATTTATGAAACTGAAATTAAAACCATCAATAGTCTCAGACTGAGTTTTATTGATATTCAAACCGTGACGTGATGATAACAGAACGCCGCTCAAAGGTTTCTGTGTGTAAAGTGGACAATGAATAAATAAAACAGACAGAATATAGTAACGTCGGTTTGTGCAGCAGTGCACAATAAAGGGAATACAGCAGCAACTGTAAACAGCAATCAAGGCGTATGACTCGCAGGGTTCACTCTGAGGCGCCTGCACGAGTGCACGGTCTGAGTTCATCAACGTTTCTAGAAAGTGTTCCTCCCTAAGGTTCTGGTCCATTGTCTTTCTGCTGCGTCTCATTCTACTCCACATTTCTTCACCCAGACGGTCCCATACTGATGCCTCCGTGCTGCTGCTGCTGCTGCTGCTGCCGCTGCTGCTGCTGCTGCTGCTGCTACTGCTACTGCTGCTGCTGCTGCTGCTGCTGCTGCCGCTGCTGCTGCTGCTGCTGCTGCTACTGCTACTGCTGCTGCTGCTGCTGCTGCTGCTGCCGCTGCTGCTGCTGCTGCTGCTGCTGCTCATGGATATAGTTTCCTTCTCCACTATATCTTCTCTAGGCTCCCATTTCTTTATCTCCTTCTAATAGGCACTAGTCACATGACACGTGACATCACTGTTATTTTCCGCTGTATGACGGTTTACTTCACGTCTGTCATGTTTTCTTGTTGTGAACAATTTTCTAAATCGTCCACATTTTCTAAACACTCGTGTTTGTATCAGAGGACGAGTGTTTTTCATCATCAGAACAACATCGGACCTGTGGCAGAGTTGAGCAGGAGGAGGAGGAGGAGGGGGAGACACTGTGTGTGAGAGAGAGAGTGGGTGTCAGAAGTGAAGGTGTTAGGATGTGCAGAAGAAATTGAAAAATTGGATTTTGAGGAGAGGACGGCGCTAACATTAGTGACAGCAGAACTAAACTGACTGAACCTGAGGAGAGAGAGGAGGAGAAGATGGAGCGAAGGAGCAGATATTTATTCGTTCACGTTCGTGTGTGATTACGGTTAAATTCCAGAGCGACAGTCAAAGGTGACGCTGTAAAAACCCCAACACAGGCGTTGAGTTGAAGTGGGTCAAACCCACGTCAGCAGTGGAGTCGCTGACGTCCGCGGTGCACTTTAGTGCAAAGGTTATTTTATGTGAGTGAGGTGGAAATGTTTAGTTTGCTGATGCACTTCTTAATGAAGGCTTAAATGTTTGAAGTGGGAGTGGATGTGAACTTGAGGACGACCTTCAGCACGTCTGACCTCACAGTTTGGTCGGTCCAGTCTCTTGTCTATTCATTATTCATGGGACATCAGAGCACAGAGACTGGGACATCACACTTTTCTTTGCTGTAGTCTGAAATAATTCTCCAGAATATCCCCCCACTATTATCAGAACTAATATGATTTTCTTTCTATCTTTGATTAGTTTTTTTTTCTCTGTTCCAGCAGGTTCTGTTGTTCTGGTTATCTTTAATTCAAATGATTTCTCTGGGACATTTTTATCCATATTTGCCCTTTGCTAACTTGGGTGCTAACTATTTTCAATCAAACTATGAAAATCTGAATTGACAGTTTTTCATCACGCTCTAAATGATTCTGAAAATTGCATTTACCGACGTGACAGTGGATGAACCGGAGCCAAAGTCAGGAAAAAATATGTGAAGGTTGTGTGACAGTTTTCCACAGTGTTTGTGAAGTCATGTGGTGCAAACTTCTCTAAATTCTCACACAGCAGTGATCAGACCTTCGCTGCTCTTTCTCTGTCTGCAGAAACAACAAACGCTGTGAGTCCCTGCAGGGAATTCCTCTCTCCGCCTGTGGTTTCTGCTTTATTCCAGCATCTCTGTAGTAAAAGCTCAGATCGATGTGTGCGCCGCTGCTGCAGCAACGTCACCTGTGCTTCTACTAAAAGCCTCGGCGTTTTCCCAGGAGTCACCTCACTGCAGAGGTAGAGGGGGGTGCGGGTGAGGGGGGGCCCCAAGGAATAACAAGGGATTCAAACCGGAAAAAAAGGGAATAATGTGTGAATCGATTAAAACTGTGGATCATCAGGGAAAAGAGAGAGAGAGAAGAAATGCCCAGGCCATAGGTGAGGAAAAAAATGATGTAATGACAGACTTGTACTCCAACGGATTCTTACATACGTCTAAATTGACCTTTAGAGAAGATGACTATTTGTAAACTGGATGACTTGGACTGAGAAAGACATGATTGAAAGAAAGACTGATGTGTGATGTGTGAAGTCCTACTTGAACATAACTGACCTGACTGCTGTATAAACTAAGTCAGTTCTGAGCCCAGTGATCAACCTGCCGTCTTCTTCTACAGCCTCACAGCTGACCATGAATAACCTCATCCACGTTTGTACACAATACACTGTATGGTGTATGGACCAGAACCTGGTTTACACATCTCAGCAGTCCGTAGATAAAAAAAAACAACAAAAAACACTGACTCAGTCGAACTGATCCTTAAATCAATCACGTCCACCACTCTGCCATCATCTTCCCAGATCCCAGACTAATCCATAAATAATTCATGCTACAGATTCCATTATGGGCTCATTGATATAAAAGCAGTGCGAGTGTGTGTCCGTCAAAAAACCAACGACCCGCTGCTCTCTGCCTGCTCCTGTTCTTTAATTGAGCTTTCAGGAGAAAATAAATAAAACAAAAGTTTTCATTTTTAATTTTTGCTTCTGTGAACGACAAACTCCAACTCAAGAAGAAGAAGGAGACGTTCCTGCAGCCTCTCGTACCTCCACCAGCCTTTACATTCTTTCTGAAGGAAACTGAACTCGGGGATTGAACCAGCATTGGCGGTTAATCATGACAGGAGAACCTTTGCCGTCAATAACAGTAAACCAAAAAAAAGGAGGATGGAGCTGAGGGCAGCAGAATAGAAATGTGATGGATTCCTCAGAGAAAGAGACGTCAGAGGTGATTTCTTCTTCTTGACCATGTCCGGCGTTTCTGGCCTCAGTTCATGCTCACACACACTCTGGGCTGAACAACAGCAGCAGCTCTGTGCCATCCATCCACTGTCTCCGGCTTTTATTATCTGCTGCTCTGATAGCAGCGCTGTCACACACAGGCATAAATTTTCAGACCATTTACTGGGAGGAGGCGGCGGCAGATAACTGGATGTAAAGAAAATCGTGGAGAGTAATTTGATCTCTGAGCTCATTAGTAAACAACATGTTGAATGTCTGACTTTTGTTTATCTCTACGCTGATGTTGGATATTTTTCATTATTTCCTGTTTAAGGTTCAAGGAGACACAAATAAACCTGTGTCACTGGGTAAAAGACACAAACGATAAAGGACGAAAAAGGACAGCGAAATGGAAAGAAGATGAACGGCAGGGAGACACTGCTGCCTCCTGTGGCCGATCGATGTCACTGAGGTAAATCTGAACTGTGAATCTCTGTAGTATTTGCTCTGTGCATCTACATCCTGGAATGAAAAGAATCTTTTTCTCTTTTTGACCCTGAGGAAACAAAGAGACGACACTGAGACGCTGCAGAGTTCTCTGGAGACCTGCGGACGGACAGACGTGAAGGACGGACTGGACCTGGATCAGTACAGCTCACATATCAGCCTGCCCACACACACACACACACACACACACACACACATACAATTTGTGTTGCTCCTGGTCTGGGTCTGGGTCTTGAAGGAATCTCTCTCTGGTTTTAAAACCACAGTGGGGCTTCAAGATACGAGCTCCCCGAAATATGAGTTTTCCAAATTACAAGTAAGAAACATTTGCAAGATTTTCAACCGAGCTCCATTTTTCCACTCGACACTGTCCGTCGCTGGGTTATTTTACCCATTTTCACAACAATAATATAAAATGTTTTCTTAATTATTATTATTTAATATTATCAATATATTTGTTTATATCTATATTTTTGATGTTTAGATGGGGGGGGGTAATTTAATTAATTAATAGTATATTTCTGGGGGCCTGGAAAGAATGGACACAGGAGTGCTGTTGTAGACTGGTATCTTGAAGCCCCTCTGTACTTGATTTGGGAAGTTCTGGTCTAGTCTGTGTCGGTTGGTTGTTCTCTGTCAGATAATGTGTTCAAAGGGAAGAAAAGTTGTAGTTCTTTATACGTTGTGATCATGAGACACAAACATTAAAAAAAAAAAAAACTTGTTTTTCTTGTACAGAAAAGAGCTGAGCCGCAGCAGCACCATCACAGCACGGAGACACAGTTAAAGAGAAGAAGAAGAAGAAGAAACAGCTCCACAGACGTCAGAGCGTCACTGAGGTTGGTTCCACTCAATCACTTCCTGTTTCTACAGCCCACCACAGACCACAGTCTCACACTGGGGTCTGTGGTGGATGTAGACTTATTTGGACTCCAGGGGGTCAAAGGTCACGATGTGGTGATATTCTGCTAAAAATCTACCTTTTTGAACGGTTAGGGACTCCAGGGGGTCAAAGGTCACGATGATATTCTGCCGAAAATCTACCTTTTTGAACGGTTAAAAACATTATTTAATTCTTTGTGTGTGTGTGTGTGCGTCTGTGTCTGTCTGTGTGTGAGTGTGTGTGTGAGTGTGTGTGTCCTGCAGCTCTGTCCGTCTGCTCTCTCTCTGACTGATCATCTGTGACACAGTGTGTTCTTCAGCTTTAGAAGGAGACATGTAGTGAGGAGGAGGAGGAGGAGGAGTGTGTCTGTGTGTGTGTGTGTGTGTGTGTGTGTGTGTCTGCCTGCCGGTGTGTGGTCATGGTGCAGGTTGTTAACCTCACATCTCCGTGCACTGACACATCAATTATTGTTATTAAAGGGCCGCAGTAATTTATTTATTTTCTGATTTCCCACAGGAAAAAGCCAGTACTAATGAGCCAGGTGCTCGTTCACTCGTGTGTTCGTGTGCGTGTGTGCGTGCATCCGCGCATCGACGGCCCAATCCGTTTTTTTTCATTTATTCACCTCGCCCCACAGAATTCAAATAGTAAGTTGGTAAACCCTGCCCACCCACTGCCAATCACATGAAGTGAAAAGTTCCCTTTGAACATCACCACTTGTCCTTGACGTTCAGCAACAGCGAACGTGTTGTAACGTCCACACACTGACGAACTGCTGACCTTTATCTGTCAGGCTACACCGCTAACCACTGAACCACTGTACAGGAGCATCTACAGAGCCACGTGGGACCAAGTGGCTTCACTTCATTTTGGTGTGCACACCAACAAAGACTGATGTCCGGTCTACATGCCGATGTGTCCCTGGGCCCCATCAGACCCTGCCACGAGGAGTCCCAGTCTGGGTCTGAGACTGCTGGACTAGGAGGAGATTTTGAGGTGAACCACAGACTCAGACACAAGGCTACGGCCTCATCACAACCAGTTTTTGGTCTTCGTCAGGACCAAGGTTTGGACTACACCAAGACTGGGTTCTGGTGTAAATCAGGACCAGGTTTACATTGTTGTCAGGACCAGGACTTGGTCTCCAGCAGGACAAGGTTCTGGTCCTAAAACCCTCCAGCACCCCAACCCCTTTGTGCCTCCTTCTTCACTCTGCTTTTTGTTAAACAACCTTTTTTTTTTTCCTTAACTTCTTCATACGTCACACACATGCACACTCTGACCGTGCGTGTAGACGCGCACACGTTGCGTGGGGGAATGTTGAGGGGGAGGATAAGATGGGGGAGGAGCAGCGCCTCCTTTTCTCCTCAGTCACCAAAGTAAACAGCGTTAACATGCAGCACGCGTTACTCTCGCGCGCGCGCACGCTCAAGGCTGCTTGCAGGAGCAATCGCGCACACGCTTCTTTCTCTATATATTTATTACTCCTGCGCGCGTGCCCGTGCGTGCTTGTGCGCGCACCAGCACAGCAGCAGGACACGCGTGATTCATACGCACCCCCTCATCATTAGCATTCACCTCCACGAACAGTGTGTTCACGCACAAATGAAAGATGAAGCCGCGTGTGCGTGTAGACCACGAGCGGTCGCGTCCACGGAGTGAAGGAAAGTAGCAGGAGAAATAGAAAAACACATGAATCTACCTGCGGTGAGGAGAAGCAGGAGAAGAGTAGCCGAGAGGAGCAGCAGGAGGAACCGCTTCATCCTGGTCCAGGTTTGATCGGTGATGTTCTGGATGTTCTCCGGTAAAACTGCTCCGGTGCTCCTGGTGTATCAGCACCGCTGCGGCGTGTTGGTGATGGAGAAAAGATCGGAAAACCGTGGACGGACGGACGGCAGGAGCAGCAGGAGGAGGAGGAGGAGGATGAAGATCAGAGTCCGTCTAGAGGAACCATGAGTGAATCCACTCTTCTTCATACAATGAGACAAACAACAGTAGAGTGAGAACCTGCTGTTTTCCCTCCGCGGCGGTGTCAGACGAACATTCCAGATTTTTATTCTTTTTTTTCAGCCGGATGTTCCAGATTATCGTCCACGAACACACTGAGACAGTGTTCTTGGAGGAGGAGGGAAACAAATGCGTTCAGAAGGAGCGAAGCTGTGGAGAGGATGAGCACGTTCTGCTCTCTCCCTCTGTCGGTATGCAGCGACGCACCGCAGCAGCGGCAGAAGCGCAGCAGCGGCAGAATTGAAGCAAAGCGACGCGGCGCGTGAGACGCGTTCCGTGATTGGGCGATCGGAGGCTGGGAGGAAAGAGTTACTGACCAATCGAAGGGTGCGAGGACAATGCACACGTATGTGAACGCGCACACTAGGATGTCCCGAAGAGAGAGGGAGAGAAAGAGAGAGAGAGGGAAAGAAAAAGAGAGAGAGCCGCGGTGCAGAGGTGGGCGGTGCCGCGTGTAAAGAGAATCTCGGTGTGATTTATAGACACTGCTGCTGCTGCTGCTGGTCCACTTACTGTCCCACACCAAAGTCAATAGAGAAAATGAGTGATTTTAACTCAGGATACCACCGGCTGGTTCACTGCTGCCTCAAGTGGTCGGTTCCTGTCACTGAGGCAACTTTGAACAAAGAATTTCAATGAGTGGAGTTATAAAATAATATAAAACATTTCAACATAAAAGCAATGTATGCTTCATGTATGTGAATTATCATTATTACTATCATTACAATGAAAAGAAAACAAAAAAAACCCACATCACACAGTTTTAACAACATTATTACTATCATTACAATGAAAAGACACTCATTACAGTATAATTAATACCGTCATAGAATCATCCTCATTTACTGTCTTCATCATCATCATTATCACCGCCATCGTCTTCATCATGTTTCTGAGTCTCTCTCAGTTTCAGGCCACGTGGGGGCAGCAGTGAGCTTCACCAGTGAAGGAGGGGCGTGGCTTCGGAGAGCTAACCACACCCTTACTGTAGATGTGTATTTCTGGGGGGAAATCCTCATCCACAGGTTTGTCCAAGCCCAGTGGTTGAAGTGTTAGTCTGCTGAAGTTATTTAAGATGCAACAACTGAAACAGAACTTTTTTTTTTTGGTGTTCTTACAAAACCAACTTGTTTTCCCGCTGAACATCAATAACATATGTTTGTAAATAGCTTTGATTTCTTATGACTGTGTGTATTTCACAAAAACTCGTGTCTCTTTGCCGTTCATTTAAATTCCCTTGTACATATTTTGTTTCTCAATTTCAGGAGCTTTTATTTTGTCATTTGTCTTTTTATTTTGACACTTTGACACCGGAGTGTCACTTCCTGGTCATCACGCTGTTAGCCTCGGACTGTGGAGGAGCTGCCGAGTTCAGGTAAAGTGATGCTGTTTGCTCTGTTTTTGTCGTGTAAATACGGAAAACAAACCACAGCAGATGTTTGT
>NC_024319.1:3289678-3353786 GCF_000523025.1 Cynoglossus semilaevis | reverse complement strand
TTATTTCGCTGTATTGGTGTGTTATTTTTTCAGTACGGACCTTAAAATAACTTTTTACTTTATTCCGTACCTGAGTGATGTTTTTCTCATTTTGTCCAGTAGGAGGAGTCATTACTCTAGAGCAGGGATGTACACACTTTGTTGGCTTGGCAGTTATACACACATTTAGCACATTCCCCCTGGTGGACAGAGCTTCAGATCCTTCAGTTGTACGTTTTTAACAGGGGACAGTGGCTGTTAATTTTCTTCAACGTTTTTAACAGGGGACAGTGGCTGTTAGAAGCTGTTAGTGAAGTAAGCGAGTAACTAACTTAACTAACCCATGTGTTGTTTTTAAGGCCTCTAATCAATTACCAATACTCTATGTAGCTGTAGTTTATATGGACAAGATCTTTTCAACAACAGGTGTTGGTATATTCAGGGTTAAAAGTGTTAGTTTGTGACCTCACTTTTTTTTAAAATTAAATCCCTTGACTTCACTGACAGAAATTGGCCACAGGAGGCAGTGTTGGACCAGGGGTTCCTGTGTGTCCTTTGAGCTCAATTCCCATGATTTCTACTCTGGACATTGGTCTGTTGGTCAACATGGGTTCAGGTTGTGTGTCAGTGGCACCTCAATCCTCCTGAAGCTGTGATGAAGCGATTCGTTAATACACTCACGATCCATTTTTATTTGAACTTAACAAGACTGTAATTGTTATTGTTTCATTCAGTCAATTATCATCATCTGTATGTGACATAGATGCAGTGGTGACAGTGAGGGGGGAGGAAGGAAGAGGAGTAGAATGAGACGGAGGAGGTGGAGCAGGAGGTGGTTGCTCCTTTCCCCTACTCTCTGTTAATTAAAACTGATGACTGCAGGTTCTTCACAGCAGAGAGTGTGTGTTTGTTTCACCTTCATCTATTCTGATTAACTGGGCTGTGTGTGTGTGTGTGTGTGAGACACAGAGAGAGACAACATTAGCATTTAGATCGCTGCATTACAAAACACTCAGGTTTGTGCAGCTTGATTTAATCAAACATAAATAAAAAAAATAAAGTAAGTTGACACTTGAAGAAAAGTGGAAAAATGCTGAACTCTCCCTTTATTGTATTTATTACAAAAAACACAGAGTCTCAAATTTATTTATTTTTTTCCTTTATTTAATGTAGGAAATAAAAAGTGGACAACTTTTTTGTTTGTGTTCACCCAGAAGGAAATGGAAGATTATTTCAGTAGAATAAATTAAAGTGAGGTCGTCGCCGCTCAGTATTTACAACAAAAACCACAGCCAGAGTTTGATCGGCAGCAGTTGCAGCAATAACGACACAGGGCGACCAGGCCGCCGCGCTTCACACGCGTGTGGTACGGTGTCTGAAAGAAAACAAAACAAACATTTTTATTTATTATTCAGCTGAACTTCTGTCTGTGAGAAGATCAAAACATCGACAACAAAGTGTGTTACTGGTGGATGTTGTTGTTGTTGTTGTTGTTGTTGTTGTTGTTGTGTGGCTAAACATTAGCTTCTTTACCAACTATTAATTGGTAATAAATAAAAAAAAAACTTTATTTATTATAATTGTTTAATGGATAAAAACTTACAATCCATTGATCCACAGATGTCTCCTCATTGGCTGCAGCTGGAGTGTCACTCATTCCCGCCCCTCTCACCATCCCCACCCCCTCTGTCTCCTGCACCTGTTAGATACAAGATGTACAATTAAAAAAACAAAACAAACAGACTTCTAGTAACAAATGTTTTACGTTGTTGTTCAAGGAAATTAACTGACAATAACTGACAGAACTGACTGTTCATGAAGTGATGGAATTCAACAAAGATAACTAGTCTAATCACACATGTCTGATTCAACAACTAGAACTCAGACAAATGACATGAATTAATATTATGACATTAATATTCCAAACTGGACTCTCTAGCAGTGTAGAACCTCAGATGGTGCTGATGAACGTACCTGGTCCAGAGGGAGGGCGGAGCTCTCCAGAAGGCTAACGAAGGCGAGCACGAGTGTCACTGCAGCTGCAATGCTGAACACCTTCATCTTTCTGGGACTTTTGTTTGTAGGCTAATGTGAAATCCTGTGAAGCTCACAGATCTTCTCCGTCATCAGTTTCACTCAGATGTCGTCAGAGCTGCGATGGTTCTCAGATCAGGTTCAGATGCGGCTGGCGACCTTCAGGGTTCTGGCTTTTCCACCTTTCTCCGACTGAACCTCTGCTTCTCTGTGGGTTGAATGAACCTGGCCTCTTATTTATACAGACCTCAGATCAGTGTTGCGTCATCACAGCAGGACATTCCTCACTTCCTGGCAATGCTTTCACAATCCTGTTACTTCTGCCGCTGAAGAACGGCTGCTGCTGGGAAACGGCGCCTCCTCCTCAGGAGATGACTGAGGGCATACTTCCCCAAAGATCTTTGGCAGAGGTCAAAGTAATTAGGGCGTTAGTTAAAGGTGAACTTTTGTTTAATTATGATGTCATTCAGTGTTTGTCTGCGGTGGGCTTTGAGCAGCCCATCAGGTGGCGCTAAGTACACATTTATAGAACAGGTCTGCACATACTGGTGCATGTTTGATGGGTCAGAACTTTTCCATCAAAGAAGTTATTGACAGTTCACTGGTTAAAAGAAATCAACACTGTTGAAACCCCTGGTATTGGTGAGCTAACAGTTAGCATGTTAGCTGTTTTTAAACATCACACCGGCTACTTGTTTCTCAACTTTTTTGAGCCACAACACAAATTTTATATTGGAAAAAAAAAAATCCAATGTCACAATATATTTAATTGAAATATATTATAAATCTTTTAGTTTCAGACTTGCACTGTGAAACCCTGGTCTATTTAGTGGAACACAATGTGGTTAGACTTTAAGGAATTGAAGAAAGACATGGAGGTCTTAAAGAGCTCTGAGTTGCGCTCCTTTTTTTATTTGTTGTATATCCATCTGCTGTTTTGTCTTTAACTGTCACACAGACAAACAACACATTTTTGAAGTAAACAAACATCTGTTTATTAGATCAATTAAATGGATTATTTTCCTGGTTCATCAGGTGAACACCTGGGCAGAAAATAAATGTTTTTTTTATGATTGTATATTTATTTCTGATTGTTTGTAATTGTTTTAAGTCAAACCTTTTTGTTCTTTTTCATCCTCAGAGTTGGTGTAGAAACTTCCACACAGATAAAGAGTGCATGTCTGAGCGCGTGGACGTCGGGCATGTTCATGACACTTTGGAAATTCCAGTCTGTCCATCAGGAGAATGACTTTGTCTTTTTCATCATTTTGGTTTGTTTGAAAGGAGCAGAAAGTGAGACGGGATAATCTGCAATCACTAATCTCTGTCCAAACAGAGACGGGCTCCACAAGGACAGACACATTCACCTCAACGGCGCCACCTTACCTTTTTCCTGCTGCATCGGGGTCAATGACCTTGGCCTCCTCTGTCAACATCATACAGTGTCTCTCTGTTTGTGAGCTGTGTCTTCATGTCCTCCATCTGTTCAAGTGCAGCACCAGGAGGAACCAGAGCTCTGGAACCTTTTGTGTTTTATCTGTTTCCAGTTAATTTTTTGTTTAATGACACGTAAAATGTCAACGTCTCTGGGGCCGATGTAACCATTCGTTCAGACACAGGGTGTATAGAGGTCAGGCAGAAGGTCTTCTGCTTTCTGACTCAGGGGAATTCCTGTGTATATGTTCCTGCAGGCTTGTGTTTGTGTGTTTCCAGGAACCTCAACATGCAGAGGTTCAGGAATCAGCCCTGATGGAGAATGACATGGACTCCTGTGGAGAATAGGTCAGTTTTTAGTTTAGGACCAAACTGCTTCACCAATCCTGAGGATTTTTTCATTTAGCTTCTAATTCTTCTTCAAATGTTTGTTTCGACGTTTTTCTTTAATAAAAATCAGCCTGAGATCCATAAATCACAGACTACCCTGCACCAAAGCCCATCTGCGGTTTTAGCTCGCATGAAAACAAGTTTGTGGGTCTTCTGCTGCCCCCTGTGGACACTTTGTGTCACAGAGGCACATGTGAAGTGCAGTTTAAAGTGACTGTACATTCATGTATACAATACACAGGTCTGGTTCAAATACAGTGTGTGTTACTCTCCTCCACTCTCCAACAGGTGAGGCTTTTAACCAGAGGGTAACCGTCAAGGCCAGTGAGGCCCTCTGCTGGTCACGGGTGGATTTCATGGTCAAATAATCAGAGAATTGGTGAGTAAAATGCATTTTGTTATTTTAATAATATTGTCATTTTATGAAGTTCACAATCATTGATGTTTTTTTTAATAATATTGTCATTTTATGAAGTTATCATTGATGCTTTTGATGTCCATGATGTGGCAGCTGTGGCTGAACTGTGTCGTGGGTTTGTTTCTTAGTTTAGTCCATAGGTGAGTGCCACCTACTGGCTCTATTTTTCCCAGACAAGTTTCCCCCTGAAAAATCGAACTCAATTACAAAAGGAAGACTGAGAATACGGACTTCGTAATTACCTATGACTAAAGGTGTTAAAAACATTTCTGTTGTTCAGATTTCTTTTTCCTTTCCAGTGGTGAAAACAGAGACAGAGGTTGAGTCTGAGTTTGACATGAACACGGGATCAGAGATCAGCTTCGACAAACAAAAGCGACGCCTCGATGTCTGCTCACAGCAGACATCAGAACATTAGTGACGCTCCTGAACTTCAGCAAACCTTTGATTTAGTTCACACTCAAACTCAGACTCTTAACTCGTCTTTAAATTCACTCCCATGCGCTCAGACTCAGAGACAGTGATGAGGAACTCTCCGGGCTTTAGTGAGGAGTCCGTGTTCCATGAATCTGAATCACATTAGCGTCAGCCTGCAGGTTCTTCAGCCTCAGAGAAGAAAGACCTGCTCTATTTGGAGCTTCTAATCTTTCATGATGATCAGATTTTAGGAGAAACCTGCTCTGGAGAAGGTTCTAAAATTCTTAGTCAGACTTTCCACTTGAGCAGGACATGCTGTCCCTGATGGAGCTGTTGCTGCAGGAAGCTTGGAGAGGCAGGACAGATCTTAGAAAGACAGGAAATGAAGTCAGTGATCATCGGCAGCTTTAATTAACTTTAATTGGAGCAAAATAAATGTTAAATATTTGCTATAATAATCAGTGAAGCCCTGTAAAATCTAAAGTCCAGCAAAGACCTACAGTCCAAGATGGACTTCAGCCTCAGAAGTTCAGAAGAAAGACCAGAATCTGGGTCTGCTGGAGCGATGCTCCGTGGCTCAGCCGCTCCACTTCTGGATTCAGGATGTTGGTTTTACCCGAGTCCAGCCTGGACTTTGCGTGGTTCAGCCGTGAACATTGATTTCCAGAACCACATGGAGCTGATCGGGGACCAGATTTGGGTCCACAGCCCTTATGTTGACAAATGGGCTTTAAATGTTTTACCTCACACGTTGATAAAAATCAAATCAAATTAAACTGATAGCATCATTTCTTTTAAATTATTACTCACTCTGCATATTTACATCAATCAGCTGTGTGTGTGTGTGAGTGTGTGTGTGTGTGTGTAACAGTCAAATAAATTAAACCTGATGAACACATTGAGCTACTCCAAGTTTGAAGAGAAATCAAAGACAATGGAAAAATAAGTTGTTTTGGGTTTTTTTGGGGGAGGGTCGGTGGTGGGGGGAATAAGTTGTTTTGGGTTTTTTTGGGGGGGGAGGGTCGGGGGTGGGGGATCCACATGAACCCTGGTGAAGGCTGTGCACGTGACAGTCTTTCAACAGTTCAGACGTAAAAGGTGGCGAGGCTTCGTCTCTGACAGGCTCCTCCCCTCAGCATTGTTGCGTCGTGGTGGCGTGAGCTTCGATGCCGTGCTGCTGCAGCTGAGCTCGTAGCAGAACGTTCTCACTTTTCAGCTCCTCAATCTGTGAGCACAACACAACGGCAAACAACTATGTTACTGCTGTGACTGAGCTGAGAGCTCCACCTGCTGGTGCACACGCAGTCTGAGACACATGGCTGAAATTCTCAACAGGTTGACAGCTGATTATGTCTGACAGAGCTGTGACATCATTGTGATGTGGGCGGAGCTACCTGCTGCTGACACATCTGATTCTCCACCTGAATCCTCTCCACCTCCTTGAAACTCTCCTGCAGGCGCTGGTTACTCTGCCGCAGCTCCCTGATGTAGTCGCACGCCTTCGACAGGATTCCACCTTTACTCTGGGAAACACCATCATATTTCTCATTACAGCGTTGTTCATAACAACGTCCAGACTACACCTTTAATCAGTGAAATGAAATGTCAAACAACACGAGGATTACACTTCCAATCTCACACGCATACACAAGTAAACATAAACACACATATGTACACACACACACACACACACACTCGGTGCTTGACAAATCAGATCTAGGCTCACAAAATTTACCGCTCCAGTCTTGGTACTGTCTACGCTGCAGCCTGGGATTATGTTGGACAAGGTGACAATCCAGTTGTTGATTCTGTCTCTACGCCGTCTTTCCACTAAAGAAGAAAAAGACAAAAAGTGAACATGAGAGACTGGAATATTATACCCTGGAGTATTCTTCTGGATATCCATCTACATCATTTAAACAGATTATACAACCGGAATATTCACCTGGATCAGATTATACAACCGGAATATTCACCTGTTTTATCTTGTTTTTGTTTTTTTTCATATTTCGTAATTGTCTAAAACGTTCCCTACGTTCCTCTGCTGGACACTGGAGTTTAAACATCAATGTTAATCTATTCTGTGATTTGTGACAGTCCATCACTGAGTAAAGCTGCTATTATCGTCATCCTCGTCATTGCCTTCGTCATCTTCATCATCATCATCATGACCCTCTTCAGTGACAACTCACCTTCGTTATGCTGGGCTCTTCTTCTGTCGTCTCTTGGTGCTCGTGTTCCGTCCATTTTTCTGTGAACAAACAAAAAAAGAAATCCATCACGTTGAATGTTTGATCATCAGTGTGTGACTGTGCAGTACAGCTGCAGCTACAACTTTGTTTTGGAGACGACTGAGTTGTGAAGAACAACAGTGACACCTGCAGGAGGTGGACGTAAATCTGATGATAAAAATCAGACGCATGACTCACACAGAATAGGACGGTGTCTGTGGAGCGATGCTGCGTGTTGTTCCTGTCTGAGTGACGTTAGACGGTGCCATCATCACATATAACTGCCCTGTAAACACACACACACACAGTTTTTTTATGTACTGTATATGTTTGGTTTGTATTTGTTTTCTTTCTGTCTAATCACAAAGTTATATTTGAATTATAGCTTGTGTTTGGATCACGCTGTTACGCTAATCTGTAATCCTGTCTCGCAGAGTTCAAAGAAGAAGTTCAACAGTACTTCGGTCCAAACCCACCTCCAGCCTGTGCGAGCGTTGGATCAGAACCAGAGCCAGAACCTGAACCCGTCCCAGTCTGCAGAGAAACACTTCCTTCACTCACCACTGCCGTCGCTGCTTTGGAGGCTGGGTAATAAGCGAAGCGTGTCTCACCTCCTGTAGCGTCTCCTGCTGGACTTCCTCCATTACTGTAGGAGTTCTGAATAACGGCCTGAGACAGAGACAAGGATCGTGGTCTGTGGTCTGGGTCAGATGGTTCAGCTGTCCCTCTGACAGTAAACCTTCAATAACTGCAGCGTGGACAAAGAAGTTCCTGAAGTAACTTTGTGAAATGACGTACCTGAGCCACCGCCTGTGGAGCTGCGCTGAAGGCCACGCTCACGGCTCCGCCCCCAGCTCTGCCCCCTTCACGTCTGCCCTCCAGGTGCTCCTCCGTCACCTGGACCACGTGGTACGTTACCTGCATAAGGCACAGCAAAAAAAGTTTGTTTTTTTTCACAGAGAAACAGTCCCTACAGGCAGAGACACAAGGTCAGAACATTTAAAGACAGCAGTCACTGTTGAGGCAGTGATGACGTCACTTCCTGTCCAACCTGAGCAGCTGCTCTGTAGATGATTTCTCCAGCTTTAGTGTCTGTCAGAGCAGGAACAGAGCCCATAGCTGCTGAGCTCCTAAGGCTTCAGGCTCTGGACACAAGAAATCACCTGATTCCAATTTAAGAGCAGGAAAATGATTTCATTGAGTTTCTCTGCTCCTCCTCCTGACTGACATGTGACACTCATCCACGTGTGTGTCTCGCTCTCTCTCTGTGTCTCTCTCTCTCTCCCTCACACACACACACACAATTTTAAAATAGTCCCAACAGACTTGACTTTTTTCTGAGAGGAAAATCTTCCTGTAGCGCAGCCAGTGGCCCTGCGTCTTTGTCCATATTGAACCTGTTTGGGACGTGGCGGACAGAGATGGAGGACGTTCACACGTATCTGACCTACTGTACTCACCTGACCTTCACTGTGGAACTGATACTGGACGTTGTTCTCAGGAAAAGCTGCAGACTGATGGAAACTGCTGATGGACACGTCCTCTTGTTGCTCTGCGTGAACAGATGACACGAACAGATACAGATCAATCTGTCTCCAGCAGAGGGAGACAGAGGCACAGAGGAACTTTTTGTCTGAGTGGCCCTGTGTCGGACCCGCTGTCCCACATAAGTTTTGTTAGTTATCCAAGTAAAAGATTTTTATTACCCAAAGGACAAGTCAACATAGACAATTATTAGTCATATTTTCTTTAAAAAAATAGCGGATAATCAGCTGTGAGATCACTAAACTTACCTAAAACAATGTAAAATAAAATACGCCAAAAAAGCTAATTGATAACCAAGAAAAAGCTAATTCTGTAATTTGTAAGTTTATTCCTGAGTTCTGAGTTGAATGATGGTTTTCCAAAACCTTAAGAAATGATTGTGAAAAAGAAAAGAAAAACATAGAAAGTGACTTAATATGAATGAATGTGTCACTGGATAGAGCTCTTCTCTCACCTTCAGGTCCCTCCACTTCTTCCTCCACTTCTTCCTGCTTTTCCTGACTGTACATCAATTAGAAAAGACAGAAAATACTGACGTGATCTCAAGGGGAGGGACATAGATAGGCACTTAAAATGAAGGATACCTTAATAATGGTAGAGTTCATTACAGTTCTAATTACTCATACAGTTAAATAGCACTAAAGCTAAGATGTATTAATCAAGCAAATGATCATCATCGTCCTCAACATCATCAGTTAACGTCACTAAAAACCATCATATCATTATCATCTTCATCCTTGTCGTTTCTTCTATCGTCACAGCAATCGTCATCATCGCCACCATTTTTAATCACCAGGTTCAACGTAGACTTTCGAACTCCTTGGAATTATTTCACTAAAACGGCAGCACAGTTTTCAGAGACGTCAGTAATTTTCCTCCTGTAAACTCGCCTACACTTTAGTAGTTTCCTGCGGCTGCTGTAAACAGCTGTTAGCCTGTGAGCCCGAAGCAGTGTCCGTGAGTGAGTGTCTGTGATACCTGTTCGTGTCCAGATTGTGGGTCAGTAAATCCATTAGGGTCAGGATTAAAATGATTTGCACTCAGTCAAAAACCGAGAAAAGAAACAAAAACAAGAGTAGAAAAAAGAGCTGATCACGAGGACAAACACCCGGGTCATGTGACAAGAGGGAGGAGGAGAAAAAGTGTGGGAGGGTGAGAAAAATATTTGGGAAGAGCTACTGATGATTTTGAGGCAGGCGTTTATTAATTAATTCGTGTATTTACCTATGTATTTCTCTTTTTATTAATTAATGAATTTGTTTTTTTCTTTCTTTTTTTAACTTCCACCTTATCCTGTTGTAAAGTGGAACCTTTCTTGTTTTAGTCGTTTAAGACATATTGATATGGTGCACCACTTGGCTTACTTATTATAAATGGTCGTAGTTTACTGGTAAACGTCAAGGTATTTTATATTTAACTTTTTTAATTGTGTTATTTTGGTTGTTAAAATATTTACGCGCGATGCCTTTGAAAAATAACTTTGAAATATCGTTGTTGTTTTTTTTACCCAAACGGTGGATTTAACAACGCAGCTCACCCAATCAGAGTAGAGAGTTTAGTAGCGGGCAGGATTATCTGTTTCCTGTTTTTGGTGTTTCACTAAAACGTGTCCGGCCTAGCTGGAGTTTCTCCTCTGTGTCACTTTCAAACCTTCACCATGTCTGGACGCGTGCTCGTTGGGGTGAAGCGCGTTATAGATTATGCAGTCAAGGTAAGAAAAAGTATTTTTGTTTTTTAACGTTTTACTTATTAAAGTACCTGCATTTTGCTATTTGCCACATAACGTCCGCAACTCTTACTGGACTATGCTTTCTCTGCTAGCTGTAGCCTCCTAACGTATACTGTCACAAAGTCTGACACACGCACACGCACGCACACATTAACCCAAGGTAAATAGTTTGAAGCTCTGGGTAAAAGTTGTTGTGACTAACGACGTCTTGCCGTGTTCGGTCTTAGTGTCTTTAGTGGCTAACGGCTCGAAACTGCCATTTACCAGGCAGAAATATATGTTTTTAGTTTTCCGTGTTTTTCTCTGAAACTAAGGTAACACCGGTTGAATCGGTTTCGCGTGCGTCGTTGTTTGTTTTATCAGCTAGAAAGTTCCTGCTGCAGCTGCACTCAGCTGGATCTGACCGCTGTCACTGCCCAAGTACTTTTAGCTTCAGTTGTCAGCAGTCTATTTTTTTTACGAGGAAATACATCGTGTGTGAATCGTGTTTAATGGGATAAAATTATTTATAGGAACTGCATCTCAGTTTATGTCAGAAGAAAAAACACTAGAAAGACTAGTAGTAGTCCCTTTAGAAAAATTAAAAAGCTGTGGCACCCGAGCATGAACCAGAACCAAATGAAATGGGAACTAATAAAACACTATGTGTCTCTTCCAGATCCGCGTGAAGCCAGACAACAGCGGTGTGGTGACAGATGGCGTGAAGCACTCGATGAACCCTTTCTGTGAAATTGCTGTGGAGGAGGCAGTGAAGCTGAAGGAGAAGAAACTGGTGAAGGAGGTGGTTGCTGTCAGCTGTGGACCACAGCAGGTTCAGGTAACACTGGTCTTTTAAACTTTACGGCCTGGGCTGTAAAGAGACTTTGCAATTCGGGGACTTCCGCACCTGAGTACCCAAGGGCAGTACCATTATTGACTTAATAAATAAATAAACTTAATTAAATAAAATGAAGTGCACCTAAATAGCACTTGGTTATTGAACCTACAACTGTAACAACTCCCATATCGTTCTCTAATCTTTTTGTAAAAAAAAAAGAATCACAGACTAAAGAGGATTAAAAATCTGTCCTCTAAAGAATTTGAGTAGGTTTAAACTAAGACAAAACAGACATTTGAATTTGGAGTAATCCATCTAAGTCAACATACCTAAATATAAGACAAATATATATACATATTTGAACCTCTGTCTGTACATCAGGAGACGATCCGTACGGCTCTGGCCATGGGAGCAGACCGGGGCATCCATGTGGAGGTCAGTGGCAAAGACTACGAGAGCCTGGGCCCTTTGCAGGTCTCTAAGATCATGGCCGCTTTAGCCAAGAAGGAGGAGGCTCAGCTACTTATTCTGGGAAAGCAGGTGAGGACGGAACCTGGAACCGGTTCCATTTTGATACTACGTTGAGCTCAGTTGATGGCAGCTGCTGCTCTGACACTACTGACTCGTGTGTCTGTGTCCTAGGCCATTGATGACGACTGTAATCAGACTGGACAGATGACAGCAGCCTTACTGGATTGGCCTCAGGTCAGTAACCTTCACCATCAGCAGGAGGCGACACTGATGCTGATGTCTCTAGTTAGTTCTCCTAACTCGCCAGTAGATGGAGCTATTGGACCTTTTTATGCAGCCATTTTTTTTCCAGAGTCCTAACTTTAATCTGAGAAAAATGAAAAACAAACAATAGAAATAAGGTTTACTGTTTACTGACTTCAGATTAACTTTACTGATTAGTATGTGCTGTGGTGTTAATGAGTGCCCCCTGGTGGTGATTTTATGTTTCAGGGCACTTTTGCATCAGAGGTGACAGTGGAAGGAGAGAAGCTGAAGGTGGTGAGGGAGATCGACGGTGGACTGGAAACCATAAAAATCAACTTACCTGCGGTGCTGACGGCCGACCTCAGACTCAACACACCCAGATATGCCACACTGCCCAACATCATGGTCAGTTGCAAGGGATTGTGGGTTGTAGATTTTACAAGAAAATACAATCTCAGTTTTAAAAAGTCTGGAGATTGTCTGACGTTTTCTTCTTCTTCTTCCTCAGAAAGCCAAGAAGAAGAAGATCACTCAGGTGAAGCCCTCAGATCTGGGAGTGGACCTGACGTCACGTCTGCAGGTGCTGAGAGTGGACGAGCCTCCACAGAGGCAGGCCGGCGTGAAGGTGGAGACGGTGGACGACCTGGTGTCCAAACTGAGGGAGTGTGGCAGGATATAGAGGGGGCAGTGACCACTGGCTCCAACAGCAGAGGGAGGGTGAGGATTAACTCTGCTCTGGATCCACTCATAGGAGACCCCCACACCGCAACTGTCTGTATTTCTCTACAGGACCTGGACTGATGACTGACGACCAAGACTACTGCAGCTTCAGCGCCATCTGCTGCTCCCTCCTGGCTCTTTAACAGAACACTTTTAGATTTAAACGTGTGCTTGTCTGAGGTTCTGATACAGAGTCCTCGGCTGGTTTTGGTGCCAGTGTTCACTCAGGTTGAATGGCATTACTTGTCAGACACACTTGGACTGTTTTAGACCTGGACTGACCGCAGTCATGTGACCAGGTGACTGAGGTCCGGACCAACTCCATGTCTGAATGTTGTCTGTCTTTATCGCCTGTTTGTGTCTGTGACTTTAACAACAGTAATGTTTCTAAACCACTCGCTGTCCAACACCAAGTCCAGTGACTCTAGCTCACAGAGACTCATTGGCTGTTGGTCCACTGCTGCCTCCTCTGGTCAGTTTGTGTCACTGAGGTCAAGCTGAAAAAGAAAAAAAACTCAAACATTAAATTAAACAAACTTAGTTTGAGTTGGAGGCAGCAGTGGACCAACAGCTAGACTTGATTTCATCAGATCAGTTTTCACTGATAATGCTAACAGTAGTTCTGCACACAAACACATGTTCAAAACCCTAAACTGTTCCTTTATGTGACTCATGTTTGTCCCATCGAGGTTAGAACCAATCATTGATCTATGAAAATCAGAATTTTCTTCTTTTTTATCACTGCAGCCGTTTGTACCTGAAAAACTGACAGAGCTGACGTTTGTAGAGATGAAGATGATGATGATGATGATTACCATTACCTCTTTACACATGTTGGTGGCGCTGCAGTTGCACGGACAGCGTGTCAGTATCGAGCAGCCACCGTGATGACTGCTCTGAAATGTGATCATCAGTTCCTTACTTTTCTGCTGACTGTACAGATACTTATCAGAAATAAACAACACTCTTCACTGCTGCTGTCTCTACAGGGTTTCCCTGGAGGTCTGTTCTTGGTGTCGACCTGGTCTGAAGCTAAAATTGTTGGGGTTTTTTTTATTAGAAACTGAATCTGTCTCCACGCAGGAGCAGAACAAAGCAGCTCAAGTTTCGTGTCCAGACATTTTTCTCTTCACTGTCCATTAATCTGTAAATAATCTGGATTAACTGTCGGTCAAATTTAGGACAGGTCTGTGTTTTTGAATGTGGGTGAGGACAAGGTGAGCAGCTGGTTTCTGGTCCTGGTCCAGATGAAAGCTTGTAAATCCTGTGTGTGTGTCTCACTGTTTAGAGTATACACAGTGAGAGTAAGGTGGTGGGCGTGGCCTCAGCTGACTCAGGATCTTCAGCGACTCCATCAAGGTCATTTTTCCCGTCTTTTCCTGGAACTACAGAAACTGACCCTGTGAATTTTCTTTAAAGACTGTCGTCTAGAGTTTTTCATCTGTTGGTTCTGACATGAATAAGTTCAGGACATTTTTCTCACTCATTTTATTCAACTTTTCACTTCGAGGTAAGTCAACATTTTTCATCTTTTATTCTCAGGCTGGTGAGTATGTTTGCTATTTTGGAGGAAGAATGGGTTGAAGTCAAAATCTTTTTTTTAAGAAAAACAGTGACCTTCCTTTTAAAACAAACCGTAACATTTGCTGTAACAGCTTCAGCTCCTCAGTTATTTTCTTTACAAGCTTTATTGTAACAGCTTCAGCTCCTCAGTTATTTTTTTAACAACCTTTATTTCTGTGTAACACTTTTTTTGGCAAACGATCAGAGGTTTTCAACACATCACGGCACTTTTGTCAAATTGGTCACATCAAAGCTATTTGTAATAAATAATTGTCTGACGTTGACATTTTCTCAAAACTTTTAAATAGCTTTACTTTGGTGTAACTTTAGTTACACTTTTCCCTTTTTTCCTACTTATTGTTTTCTTTTTTTGAGGGGGGGTGGGGCTGACTTTAACTCTTTGTTGATTTCATTCACACGCTTGTCCTTTGTTTTACTTACCTCTCACAGGCGCCCTCTGCAGACTCCAGATTTTTTCTCTTGACCCTCAGGTCAAAGCTCAGGTGGGCTCTAATGTGACCTTGAGCATGACTTTCAGTGGAGCCCCCGACCCGGTGGTCACCTGGTTCCGAGAAGACCTTCCAGTCCTGACGTGGACCGTGGGCTCTGGGGAGGCCCCTGATGTGGCTGTTGACCACAGGGGGGTGCTGGAGATTGAGGGAGAGGGTTCATTAAAGTTCGTCAATGTTCCGCTGAACTACGGTGGAAACTACAAAGTGGAACTGACCAAGTCTGGACTGGACAAAGCTGAGAGCACTTTCACTCTGACTGTGTTCGGTGAGTCTCTTTGAGAAGACATTCTAAAATTCTTCATGGTTTTGTTTTTTTGTTTTGTGTTGTTTTTTTTTCCACAATTTTTTTGTTGCATGAGAAATGTGTTTTTATAAATTCTAGGTTTGGGTTGAACCACTTCCTGTTTTCTGCTTGACAGAAATCTTCCAGGAGGTGTCGCTTTTGTTGAGACCTGACCCGGTGTCTGAGGGCGACACTGAGAGTTTCAGTCTGGTCTACAGCATGTCAGCAGGAGTGGTGGAGCAGCAGACCTGGTTCTTCAACGGCTCACAGATCTTCCTGACCAACTCTCATTATTCCTTGGACCAGAAGAACCTGGTGGTCCACGATCCGACCCGTCAGGACACTGGACAGTACTCTGTGAGGCTGACCAACCCCTTCAGCCAAGCAGACGCCCACCTCAACGTCACTGTGCTGTGTAAGACAGGAACCAATCACAATCAACCGCAGATGATGATGACCCAGACCTGGAAATATTTACTGCTACAAACCATGAGCCTAATATTCCTCTACTAACTTCATGCTCCGTTTGTTTCACATGTTTCCATAATCCCGCCCATGGTCAGATGGACCAGACGAGCCCACACTGCAGCTTCAACCATCTCCACCCTTCTTCATACCAGGCGACGCCTTCAGCCTCAGGTGTTGGGCCGACGGTTTCCCACCACCGACCGTCCACTGGAACTTTAAAGGTCAGACTGTGTCTGAGTCAGAGAGTGGAGTCTTGAACCGGACACACCTGCAGAGCAGTGATGGAGGCCTTTACACCTGCACCGTCACCAACCCCCACACAGGGAGAACCAGTGACAAGAGTTTGACCATAAAGGTGTATGGTATGTGGAAGTCTCAGGGTTTCAGTTCGATCTCAGTTGTTCTCTTTCTTGTGGCCTTTTTTTTAGCTGCTGCTTTAAACACTCATTCTTAACGACCAATTTTGATTTGTTTCCTTTTGGTTTAAATGTAACTCTTTAGCAAATGCAAAACTTTAACTTTAAAAACTTTGTCTTTTTTGTTGAGGATTGTAAAAAAAAACTGTTCAAAATGTCAAAGCAGCGTTGTGTAAAACCACTGGACATGTTTTGTTTCCCGACCAGAGAAACCTCCCGGTGAAGCGTCTTGCTCAGTACGTTCAGCCAATGATCACGTGGATCTGCAGTACCTGTGTGAGTGGACAGGGGGCATTCCTTGGGCCCAGCTGTCTTTCCAAGCACAGAGCACCAGTTTTAACGTCAGCATTGTTGGATCAGGAATCTTTGGTTTGACCCTCGCTGCCTCCGATGATCTGAACGGGAACCCGGTCACATGTTTGGCGGTCCATCCGGTCCAGAACAGCAGCTGCAGCGCCACCGCAGGTCCGTTTCAAAAATGTCTTCTTTAATTCAGGACAGAAAAGGTTTAGGGTCAGAAAAAAAAATCACACTTGGAAATTGGTCAGAAAATCTTCTTCTTCTTCTCCTCTTCCTCCTCTTCCTCCTCCACCTTCTGGTTTCCTCAGTTTCTCCTCTGAACTTCCTGCCGACTGTCACAACCACCGTTGATAATGTAGGCAGAATCCAGGTGACTGTTGACTGCCTGTGCCAGGCCACGCCCACACCAGTGATGTCATGGACCAGAGGCACTGAGGTCATCACCAATGGGACAAATTCCCACATCAGTGACGACGGCCTTCGTCTCCAGATTAGATCCTACAACGTCAGTGACCTGCTGCAGCAGACATACACCTGCTCCTGCCGCAATCCTCTGGGCAGCCAGAAGAGGGAGGTGCAGCTTCTAGGTAACTTAAATGTTTAGGATAATACCGTTTTTTGTTTTTTGTTTTTTTTAATTTGGTGGCATGAGCAGTCTTGCTTTACATCAAAATGGTCAGTGGTTCGTGCCCCAGCTCTAACTGATGATGTTTCTACATGGAGTTTGTATTTCTGTGTGTATGTGAGTGACCTGGTTGGTACCAGCTAACCTTTAGCTACTTTTGTTCAAAAATTAGTCCAGGTTTTCATCAGCGACACTTTCTCTACTGTATGTGTGTCAGAATGTGCAGATTAGGATTAAATGACACACTCACTCACACACACACAGTGGATCGTCAGAGAGAAAATGACTTTGCTCTTTTCCTAACACAGAGCTCTGTCTTACATTCCCCCCCCCCGCCTCCCCTCCCCACTCCCCAGGTCCGACCATCTCAGCTTCCAGTCTGTTCCCTAATCCTGATGGAAGTGTGCTCACGTTGACCTGGGAAGTCCCGCCCAACGCCGTGGTCACAGGTATGACAGGAAACAGAGACGCTTTTGTTCACACAGACTATTAAAAAAAAAAAAAAGACGAGGAAATGAAATCAGACAAATCCTGTTTCTTATTTTTCTCTAAAGGCTTTGACGTCCAAATGAAAGGCCCAAAAATACCAGGTCAAAATCTAATCGTCGGCCCAGGTTCGTCAAACGACTACTACACCATCCTACGGAAACCCGGTTCTGCTCGCAGCGCAGATATCTCTAACCTCGACCCAAAGAGGACATACCGTTTCAGGGTCATTCCCAAAGCTCGGACCACTGAAGGAGAACCGTCTGAAGTCCACAGGATCGGTCCAGGTGCTGTATCTGCAGATCTTTGATAACTACCACAACTTCACTGGCCTGGAACAATACAATCTAAACTGGATGGATTGTTGTGTTTAGGCTTTTCTGACAGGAAACTGAGCCACAGACCAGAGTCCATGAAAGAATTAGTGATTTTAGCTGAAAGATTTGAAATCTGAAGAGGAAACTGGTGATGTTATCAAGACCAGGAATCAGCAACAGTTCAGTGTTCAGATGCAAACTGACCACAAGAGACAGTAGTGGACCAGCAGCTCCTCTGATCTAAAATCACTGATTTTCTCCATGGACTTTGGTCTGTTAAAGTCCGGCTCCTGTCTAACAGTCAGATGAAGCAGTTTTATTTGAGTACTTGAGCTCAGACTTCTTCTTTGTGGCTAACATTCACTCAGCAGCAGTGTTTTCACTGAGGACCAGCCTCTGTTTCAGCAGCGTGTGTTGTTATAAGTAGGTGACGGTCTGAGTGGTTCTGCTGTGGCCGGTATCGCTGCTGGAATCCCCTGCAGTATCCTGGTTCTCCTCCTCCTCTGTGGACTCCTGCTCTTCCTCTGGTTCTACTGCAACAACAACAAAAGTGGGTCGTCACCAGACCAGAACCAAGTCCTTATGGTCCTCAAATGAAGGTCTTCAGTCTTACTGTGTTTGGTTCTGCAGGTCGACAGGCCAGATATCCAGTGTCCAGAGCTGTGGAGAAGGTGTGGAGCACAACATGAACACAACCTTTCCTCTTCTCTTGACCTTGGACACGCCTTCATTTTCTGGGGTTTTATTTATTATGTCCCAGAATTAAAACGTTTTTATTTCAATGTTTTATTTAAAAACCAGATACCACTCCAGATTCTGAAGGTAAAGTTCTCATTTTCTACATCACGTCTTCTTCCACAGACCATCACTGCTCCCACCGACACGTCTGCTCATCAGTTAAGAACGGCTGGATTCAAATTTCCTCCAGATTATAACCGATTACATCAGGTGTGTTTGTCGTTCCTGCTCTGAACCACAGTCACAGGGAACATCCTCACTTTTTTAATGGCTGCCTTTTTTCTGTTTCCAGGCTGCGTCGGATCTGTCACTAGCCCCGCCCACATTTGTCCCTCCACTTCCTGTCAGAGTTGCTACAACGGTCTGAACTTCCTGTTTTACTGTTTTTACACTTTTCTTTACTGTAATCTTTTATATTGGTTTGTATGACTTTTGTGAATATGATTTACACGAAACTTTAAAAATCTTTACATTTCATAAAAATATTTAAAAAAAAACAAATTAAATTAAATAAATTAAACATTAAATCTCTGGTTGTTAAGCAGCAGATTCTGCCTCTCTCTATGGAATTAAAGTCATTGTGCATCTAAGCTTAGAATCGTTCATCTTTACTGAAGTTTCTCTGTTTCTCTGCAGCTGTAAATTTGAATGTTTACAGAGAAGTCAACAGATATTTGTTTTTTGTTTTTTTGAATATGAAGCAACTTTATCCTCACTGTTATGGTATTATTTTTACTGATGCAAATCATTTATGTAAAGTAATGTGACAAACTGATGTCTCTCTCTCTCGCTCTCTCTCTCTCTAATTTGCTCGCCCTGCCTGTGTACTGTGTGTGAGTGACAAAGTACACCTGATGCCAAAAGAACATTACGGAAATGAAAGTATCAACACAACCTAAAGTTTAGCTTTAAGCCCCGCCCTTTAGCACCCCTCCACCATTCAACACCCCTGTAATTAGAACATCTGTTAGTAACATAGCAGGACCTACTAACTGGGAAGTGGGAGAAGGGGCGGGGCCTGAGTGTGCTACAGAAGCCTGACTGGACATTTTAGATTCAGCTTTTAAAACAATCAAAATCATTTAAAAATATATATCCGGGGAAACCAGGTCCCTGAGGTCACTCAGGCCAGGTGACCTTCACACCTGGATTAAATCTAAGGAACGTTTTGGCTGAAAACTGATTCTGGCATTTGTGATGATAAAGGCCAGAGGTGGTTCCTCCTGAGGACCGACCTGGCACTGGTGCAGCGGAAGGCTGAGGACGAGAAGTAGAAGATGATGGGGTCGATGCAGGTGTTGAGGCTGGTCAGCAGCAGGACGTAGTATCTCCATATCGGGCTCTGTCTCTGAACATAACCCACCACATGAGACAAGTTGTATGGAATCATACAGACCAGGAATACTGCCAGCGTTCCCAGAGCCATTCCTATGGCCTTTCGTCGCCGAGCTAGGTCAATGCTGGTCCGGTGTGACAGGATCCAGATGGTATGCAAGTAGCAGTAAATGCAGAGCAGCAGAGGAAAGAGGCAGAGCAGAAGGAACATCTCCAACCGCACAGGGAGCAGGACCTTCAGCTGGTTCTCCTGGAAGTTATCGTAGCAACGGCTGCTGTTGTTCTGGGAGGAGTTCTCCATGAAGTACGGATGGTTCTCAATGATGATGGTGATGCTGCAGTGGCCCATGGACAGCAGCCAGATCACAGCGCTGGCGACAACAGCGTACAACGGCCGCCGCACCCGAAGATAGAAGATGGGGAAGGCCACGCCCACATAGCGAATCACACTGATGGCCATCAGCAACAAGGAGCTGGAGTAGATGGTGGAGAAGTAGATGAAGGAGGTGATGGAGCACAGGACGGCCGGAAATGTCCAGATCATGCCAGACGCTGCCTCGTGCATCTTCATGGGCAGGACAAAGAGGAAGAGCAGGTCGGACACCGTCAGGTTGAGGAGGAGGATGTCGGTCGGCTGTGGCTTGGAGCAGATCTTCACACTGAAGGCGTAGAGAGCCAGAAGGTTGGCCGGCAGACCAATCAGAAAGGAAATGATGTAAACAGCCAGAATGATATTGTGCACCACTTCCATGATGCTTTGGCACAGAAAGTGAAGGAGCTTCCAACAAAAGGAGGAAGAGATGGAAGAGCAAGTGTTAGGATGAGAACTCGTCCATCTTCATCCATCCATCCATCCATCCATCCATCCATCCATTCATCTGAACAACAACAACAGGTCTTGTGACCGTAGACTTTACGAAGGCAGTAAAATGTTTAAATAAATGACATTTTAAACAAACCTTTTTACTCACATGTCAGAAGAACTTTTAAAATATATAAACCAGAACCAGAGTTGAACACCTTTATAGAGGAGCCGACATAAAAGATCCAGGTTCAAACTGGGACTGAACCTTCAGTCCATGTGTGCTGGTTAATATTCACCTACAAATAGGCAAAGCAGCAGCAGGAAGTGGTTTCAGATCATATGGATCTCTCCCCCTCAGGGGAATCCGTTTTTTTTAATCAAATGCTCAGTGACAGACAGGATTCAAATCCTTATCTCTGGATGAGTCCAGAAAAAAAGACCGTAACCCAAATCAAAGTGTCTCCAAGAACCCGATGATGATGATGATGATGATGATGATGAAGGTCTCTTGTTTGACTTCCCCCAGTCTGTGACTCCAGGTCCAGGTCCTCAGGACGATGTGGACTGAGGTTTAGAGACCAGCATCTTCTCCCACTCCTGCTCCACCACCTTGTACAGCTCCATGGAGGCTCGGGCATCTTCCACAGATGAGTGACCCTTCCTTCCTGTCTAACAGAGGTAGAGGTGGGGGTTCAGAACAGGAAGTCCAATGGCTCTACCATTAAGATCAAATGTGTTTTTTTTTTTTCAACCGCTGTTGAAAATCCTTTGTTCAGATTTACCTCTGGGACATAAACTGACCACTGGAGGCAGCGGTGTTTTCACTGAGGACCAGCCTCTGTTTCAGCAGCGTGTGTTGTTAACAGTAGGTGACGGTCTGAGTGGTTCTGCTGTGGCCGGTGTCGCTGCTGGAATCCCCTGCAGTATCCTGGTTCTCCTCCTCCTCTGTGGACTCCTGCTCTTCCTGTGTGTGTGTGCGTGTGTGTCACTACCAAGTAGTGTTGACACATTAACAGTTGTTAAGAAAGTGGACATTTATTAGTCTTTATCCTCAGAACAAAGTTAGAATTGTTCGTCTTTACTGAAGTTTTTCTGCAGCTGTAAATTTAAATTTGTACGAAGAAGTCAACAGATATTTGTTTGGTTTTTTTTTAACTATTGAATTTGAATATGAAGCAACTGTTTCCTCACTGTTACTATTTTCACTGATGCAAATCATTTATGTAAAGTAATGTGACAAACTGATGTCTCTCTCTCTCTCTCTCTACCTAATTTGCTCGCCCTGCCTGTGTACACTGTAATCATGCAGAACTTCCTGGTCCAGGTTTGGACTCGCTGCTCAAAACCCAACGACCAACAATGACCTGGATGATGAACCATTTCTCTCTGTGGTCTGTCATTGGACCTCTGGTGCCATCAGAGGGCGTGTAAGTACAACTCAGAGCAGCCAGGATCTGATTGGATGGTCCGGACTGATCCGAGGGCCTCAACCCTGACATTGATCAACACGGTCTGTTCTCACTGCTCCTGCTCAGTGTTGTTTTGGAACTGCTTCTCTGACCCACAGTTCAATTCTGTAATTAATTCCCACATTTACGGCTGTAACTCAAGGTTTTTATTTTTAGCAGTGAGTGACAAAGTACATCACAGACGGACCGTGGACCACGTCCAGGTCTGTCTCTGTATGTCCACCTGATGCCAAAAGAACATTACGGAAATGAAAGTATCAACACAACCTAAAGTTTAGCTTTAAGCCCCGCCCTTTAGCACCCCTCCACCATTCAACACCCCTGTAATTAGAACATCTGTTAGTAACATAGCAGGACCTACTAACTGGGAAGTGGGAGAAGGGGCGGGGCCTGAGTGTGCTACAGAAGCCTGACTGGACATTTTAGATTCAGCTTTTAAAACAATCAAAAATCATTTAAAAATATATATCCGGGGAACCCAGGTCCCTGAGGTCACTCAGGCCAGGTGACCTTCACACCTGGATTAAATCTAAGGAATGTTTTGGCTGGGATTCATTCCTGGCCTTTGTGATGGTAAAGGCCAGAGGTGGTTCCTCCTGAGGACCGACCTGGCACTGGTGCAGCGGAAGGCTGAGGACGAGAAGTAGAAGATGATGGGGTCGATGCAGGTGTTGAGGCTGGTCAGCAGCAGGACGTAGTATCTCCATATCGGGCTCTGTCTCTGAACATAACCCACCAAATGAGACAAGTTGTATGGAATCACACAGACCAGGAATACTGCCAGCGTTCCCAGAGCCATTCCTATGGCCTTTCGTCGCCGAGCTTGGCTGATGCTGGTCCGGTGTGACAGGATCCAGATGGTATGCAAGTAGCAGTAAATGCAGAAGAGGCAGAGCAGAAGGAACATCTCCAACCGCACAGGGAGCAGGACCTTCAGCTGGTTCTCCTGGAAGTTATCGTAGCAACGGCTGCTGTTGTTCTGGGAGGAGTTCTCCATGAAGTACGGATGGTTCTCAATGATGATGGTGATGCTGCAGTGGCCCATGGACAGCAGCCAGATCACAGCGCTGGCGACAACAGCGTACAACGGCCGCCGCACCCGAAGATAGAAGATGGGGAAGGCCACGCCCACATAGCGAATCACACTGATGGCCATCAGCAACAAGGAGCTGGAGTAGATGGTGGAGAAGTAGATGAAGGAGGTGATGGAGCACAGGACGGCCGGAAATGTCCAGATCATGCCAGACGCTGCCTCGTGCATCTTCATGGGCAGGACAAAGAGGAAGAGCAGGTCGGACACCGTCAGGTTGAGGAGGAGGATGTCGGTCGGCTGTGGCTTGGAGCAGATCTTCACACTGAAGGCGTAGAGAGCCAGAAGGTTGGCCGGCAGACCAATCAGAAAGGAAATGATGTAAACAGCCAGAATGATATTGTGCACCACTTCCATGATGCTTTGGCACAGAAAGTGAAGGAGCTTCCAACAAAAGGAGGAAGAGCAAGTGTTAGGATTGTTAGGATGAGAACTCGTCCATCTTCATCCATCCATCCATCCATCCATCCATCTGAACAACAACAACAGGTCTTGTGACCGTAGACTTTATGAAGGCAGTAAAATGTTTAAATAAATGACATTTTAAACAAACCTTTTTACTCACATGTCAGAAGAACTTTTAAAATATATAAACCAGAACCAGAGTTGAACACCTTTATAGAGGAGCCGACATAAAAGATCCAGGTTCAAACTGGGACTGAACCTTCAGTCCATGTCTGCTGGTTAATATTTACCTACAAATAGGCAAAGCAGCAGCAGGAAGTGGTTTCAGATCATTTGGATCCCCCCCCCCCAGGTGGCCAGTTTTTTTTTTTTTTTATCAAATGTGTCTCCAATTCATCAATCATTTCTGAAGTTCTGGATCGACAGGTTGATGTCTCCAAGAACCCGATGATGATGATGATGAAGGTCTCTTGTCTGACTTCCCCCAGTCTGTGACTCCAGGTCCAGGTCCTCAGGACGATGTGGACTGAGGTTTAGAGACCAGCATCTTCTCCCACTCCTGCTCCACCACCTTGTACAGCTCCATGGAGGCTCGGGCATCTTCCACAGATGAGTGACCCTTCCTTCCTGTCTAACAGAGGTAGAGGTGGGGGTTCAGAACAGGAAGTCCAACTGCTCAGACACTCAATCCCCCCACACCAAAGTCCACAGAGAAAAACTTAAACTCACAGCAGTTGTTAATCCAATGATGGCTCTACCATTAAGTTCAAATGTGTTTTTTTAAACTGCTGTCGGAAATCCTTTGTTCAGATTTACCTCTGGGACATAAACTGACCACTAGAGGCAGCGGTGGATCAGCTGCTTTTCTGTTGTTAATCTGGAACAGTCTGACTTCTTCACCTAAAAGGTGGAACTAAACTGATTTCCATCGGTGTCTTAAAACTGAAAAATCTTTTCTTGGCTGTTTCCATGTCTGCCATGTTTGTTAGCTGCTTGTTGCAGCAGGGGGCGCTCACCTTCAACCCTAAACTTCTGTGACTAAGGGTTAAACATTGAAGGTTGCCGTGGTACCTGGATGTCGCGGTCGAAAATGGCTTTGGTGAGTCTTTTAAGTGACACACACTGGTTGTGGGTGAATCCAGCCTTCAGGTTAATCAGAGGACACCGGGACGTGTCTCTGGTCAGAGTCCCCGGGTGACCGTAACCCAGGACCTTAAAATCGTTTTGGACGGCGTGTCCAATCACAACCTTACCCACGAGCAGCTTCAGGATCTCAGATAATAAAAACATTGGGACAGTGACAGTGATGGAGTCAGAGGTCAAACACTGCTGACACTCATTTCAATGTCTTTCAGAAAACAGAAGGACATTGGTTCAATCCTGTCTCTGAGCTTCTGTTTAGTTCTCACCTCTTTGCGTGCCTGTATGTAGGGTGTAGCCTTGATGAGGTCACAATGGCGGATCCCACTCCATCGAGTGCGATAGTCGGTAACCGGGAGGGCGGGTCTAATAAATTTATCGTAAACCACATCGCCTTCATACGACACGATGGTGCAGCGTGCCAGTTGGTTTATGTGACCTTTAGGCCCCGCCCCCACCATCTCACAGTCCAAAGCCAGGATCTTGGTTGAGATTGGTCCATTCAGACCTAAAGTGACCGGGGTTTCAGGTTTGCTGGATTTCCTGTTCACTGTTTCAGAGAAAGAAGACGAGGCCTGTGCTGGAGCTGCAGTCACGGTTGTGTCTGGCTTGGGTGGAGGTTGATGCTGCAAAGACGCTACTTCAGGATCCAGAGTGGACAACCATGCCCCCTGGTGGTTTTTCTGTTGCCCTTTCAGATTCCCCCCTCTCTTTTTTCTCTTTTTTCCATTTATCCACACGGTTTCCTCAAGGGAGCGCCCTCTGCTGTTGTGGTTAAACATGATACTTAAAAGGTACTGTTGATGAAGTTCTGCTCAGTCAGATCTTCTGGTGATGTTTAGAAAAAGTCGAACCACCCTACGATAGAAAGACGTTAACGTTAACATCACTCCTAATCAGAGAAGAATGGGTGGAAATCAAGACTATTTATGCAGAGCGAACTGTAAACCTTTATCCAACGTGCACAAGGAAAAGGGTAAATAATGTTTAAGTTCAGAGAAACCCAGGAGCTGCTACTGCTGCCTCCTCTGGTCAGTTTGTATCACTGAGGTCTATCTGATCAATGGATTTCGAATAGTGAAGTCACGACTTCACACCTTGTAATTGCTAAATAACATCACTATATTATGATAATTAATAGTAAGTAATAATACATGATAATTAACAACTACTGTGTCCCTCTGAGCTACTTTACAGATTTCTATATGGACTACAGTGCGGCAGAAAACGAGGTTTTCCTCCCTGTTGTGCTAAAGTAACCGGATGTAACTTTCGACACTCTTATTGGTGGACACACATGACGTTTCCGCATATTTTGTCATTGGTTGGATCACATGACCATGGTCTGTGTGAAAATTAAATATAAAAAATAAAACAGTTGTCACGTTTGTTATTGAGAGAAAGAAACAGACCTGTGGTGCTGCAACATGCTCCTGACCTCAGACGTATTCACTTCCGGGTCATAGAAACTGCTGATGCATTTAAGGAAAGGAAGAAAACAAGGACATAGTGGGATTCATATTATATTTATTGCAAATATACTATTTAGAAATGGATTACACTTTTTACCTGTTGATTGTTTTTATAATTAGGTAAAGTGTAAATGTTAATGAAGTGAATCTTCATCCTAAAATATTATTTTAATTATTATATTAAAATATTATTTTACAGTTTTCACTCCCTGGACGTGCAAATTCCGAGGCAGACTTGAATGTATGAGCGGAGTTTCCATGTGTATACCGCCAGTCGTTAGCAGACAGTGAAATAAATACTGTTTTCGCCACAAACGTGACATGTTACCGTCGACTTTGACGTCTGACGAGCAGCGGAACCTCGCGACGAACATATGTTTGTTTTTGTCCCACTACACACACTTACTGGACTCTTACATCATAGTGAGTATCAGCCAATCACATGGTTTGTTTTCATGACCAAATCTGAGGAATAAGAACTCAAAATGAATATAAGCCTGAATGAAAAAAAACACTTAAGGACAAAATACGTTGCCAGGGTCGGGGGTTGTCATGGTTTGTGGTTCCTACGGGGTTTACGATCCTGCAGCTGTTCTCGAACCAGTCTAATAATGTTCCTCTGCAGGAGTTCTTCACCGAAGAGCTGTGGCTTAAGTTACCTTACAGCTGGCAGGTGGCGCTGCAGGACCTGTCCTACCCTCAGATCGCAGACCTGTTGCTGGACTCTGGACATGAAGACCGAAGGTGTGTGTCTGTGTTTGTGTGTGTACCTGTGTGTAGTCTTTTAGGCCTGATGTGGTCTTGTCTCCTCAGGTACCCTTCAGTCTGGCCCCTGTCCCTTTTGGCCTACAGAGCCACTGCCCATGCACTGGCGTTTTGCAGAAACAGCAGACGGCGACACCGTGTTGGCGCCAGCTCTGGTTCTAGTTCTATCCCTGAGGAGTTCCATGAAAACCTGAGTCAGAGTTCTCTGCTGGTCCACATCTTCAGGAAACACGTCAAAGCCAAGAAACAGCATGAGATCCATAAGCTGGGCCATGTATGTCACTTCCTGTTTCCTTCTGACATACACGTGTGTGTGTTTGTACGTGTGTGTGTACATGGTCTTCTTCTGTCCTGCTGTGTTGTGATCCTCAGTTGGTGAAGGAACTGTGTGAGGAGACCGGCTGCAGCAGAGTGGTGGACGTCGGTTCTGGACAGGTAAAACTGTTTTCATTGTAACATTATTATTATTATTATTTTTACAAAGGGAAAAAATATATCATCGAACCCAAAACATTGTTTGACCATAGAGCAGAGCGAGACCCACTGACACCTCAGTAAAACCCTCCTCCAGGTTTAGTTTTTATTGTTTAAAAAAATTAATTTAAAGGTACAAAATAGAACATAATATCTGTCTGGGATCGTCATGGTCAACTGAAGGTCATGTTAGAGATTAGGGAATTGACACAAATGATTACGAACATGAACTATTTTTATCATAAAATCATTTGGTCCAGTACATAGAACCAATGTCTGCTTCTGACAGGGTCACCTGACCCGCTTCCTGTCCTTCGGCTTGGGTCTGTCTGTCACTGCTGTCGAGGCTGACTGTACCCTGGTTGACATGGCAACCAGATTTGATGGGCAGCTCCTGTGGGCCTTGGAGAAAGAGAAGAGAAGGAAGGTACGCTTTAGTAAATTATCAACAATATCCTCCTGAAGATGTTTTCACAGAAATCTTTAAACTCGTTCTTCTCTGTAGACCGGCTCTGAGCTCCCAGGCCAAGAATCTGCCCCTCGTCATGTGACTGCTTGGGTAAATCCCAGGGGAACATGGATGGATTTTATGAAACAGCTCAACTCAACAGGAACCAGAAGAAAGAGCCAGTGTGGGCCAGAGCACCACATGGGCTGCTGCCACCCAGCCCAGACCAGATGCTCTCCAGTTGTCCAGGAGTGGACTCCCCAGACAAACATTTGTGCTGAAGGCTTCAACTCCCGAGACCATGATTTCATCCTTACCGGTCTCCATGCCTGCGGCGACCTCAGCGCCACCCTCCTCCGTCACTTTGTCAACTGTCCCCATGTCCGTGGAATCACCTCAGTGGCGTGTTGCTACATGAAAATCACAACCGAGGAAAACCCCGTCCCACCGGGAGTCGTGGAAGCCCCCGCCCCGACTCTGGACTCGGACCCCTCGGTGTTTGGCTACCCAATGAGCTCCTGGGTGCGAAGCTTGACTGGACACAGGCTATCCTATAAGGCACGGGAGGGGGCGTGTCACGCCTTGGAGGACTACGTCAGCAGACTGAAGGATCAGAGTGAGCTGCTGAGGATTCACTGCTACAGAGCCATTCTAGAGACCGTCATCAGAGACACCAGACCTGAACTACGAAGAGCTGGAATACAGACCATCAAGAAGGCCCACAAGTTGGACTTCACAGAGTGAGTAACACTGACACCGTCATGTGGTCATGTTAGAGCTTCTACATCCCAGTCAGGTTGATGCACCGCAAATCCCCCACACCTTTGGAAAAAAAAAAAATTGCAACAATTTTGTGATCAGAACACATATGACACACACGCATATATACATATATAACCTGCATTTATTTAGTAATTCAGTATTCATTAAATCAATTAATTAAATTAAAATGTCAGCTTTGGATTCTAAATTTAAGTGTTTATTTACACGTCTTTACTGTGTGGAAAAATCCCGTTAAAAAAAAACTCCAAACCAAACTTCACGTTTTCTGAGATCTCGCGCACCCCCTAGTGGCAGCTCACCACACTTTGGGAATCTTAGTCTTGCACTGCAGCTCACCACACTTTGGGAATCTTAGCCTTGCACTTTGAACTAAGAACTAAACTCAAGCTTATATTTAGCTAACTTTTAGCTTCTAGACCTTAATCTAAGCTCTTCAACCCTGGGCCAACTGCCTCCTGAATCCTAGTTGACGTCCTAACTCAACCTTAACTCGGGTCCTGAATCCAAAATAAGGTGCATGGTACCGTATATTGTGTGGGTTCTCAGGTACGCACGTCTGGGTTTGGCCAGGCTGGGCTTGCCTCTGGACCTAGATCTGGACCAAAACCGTGTTTGTGGTCTACTGCAGCAGCAGAGGAAGGTGGTGGTCTTCTTCAGTCTGACTCTGCTGCTGGCTCCTGTGGTGGAGACACTGGTGCTGCTGGACCGGATGGTCTACCTGCAGGAGAATGGTAGGTGTCCACCCTCGGTGTCCTCCATGTCGTCCGGGTTCTCTGTGTCCTCTAACCAGTCCTAATGGTCTCCTGCAGGTGTGAACAGTCAGCTGGTGGCGCTGTTTGACCCAAACTTCTCACCCAGGAACTTTGTATTGGTGGCCGTGAAGCCACGCCCACCAGGTGGACACACTCTTCCCAGCTCACAGTGAGGACACACACAAAGCCTCGCCCACAAGTCAGAAGCAACTGGACAGACATTTTAATGAGAATCGTTTGTCATCGAGGATTAAACTAGGTTGTAACCACTGTTATAAAACATTGTCTGTCAGATCAGATATTAGTAGGTTAGGTTGGATAGGTTTGTTGTTACATTTTTACCAGTAGGTGGAGACAAATATAATTCTTCGCCGTCTTCTCCAGAGAAACATGTTTTAGAGACTTTTTCCTTTGAGCCTCAGCTCAGATTCGTGGGACGCGACCCCACACCCGTCAGCAGCTCAGCCTCTCACTGAAGAAACTTCCAGAACTTTACCAGAACATTTCACTCTGACGTTTCTGGATCAGTTTTCCATTGAGCTGAAGTTTGTCAGTGAACACGCTGAGAATGAACGACACCTGCGTGTTTTTACAGAGTTTTTGTGCATAAAAAATAAAGTTTCAAACACTGGAATGAATCAGTGTTAGGTTTCCAACAATTTTATTTGTTCCGTATTTTTATTGAGACACTGCAAACATCAGTGACAGAACTGGTGAGCTGCTCATTCAACTACAATCAAATATCGTATTTGAATTGTCCACATGTTATAATGGTTTGTTTGTAACGTTCGAAGTGAGGGTGGGAGCAGATGATGACCCGAGTGATCAGGAAAACAAACTCCTCAAAGCAAATGGTTCCATCACGGTCCTCGTCCAGACTGCACATCAGGTTGGATATCTGCAGTTGGCCCTGGAGAACAATAACATTTAATAATAATACTTTAATTTTTTAAATATTCAAACTTAGCTTTGACTCATTAAGCATCCTCTCTGGCCCACACCACATGTGGATCTGGCCCACACCACATGTGGATCTGGCCCACTCTACAGTGTGTTTGTGTTTGAGTCAGACACACAAGATGTGAGCCTAAAGGAGGCCACATGTAAAAGTCTTCCTCTGTGAACAAATGTTGGTCTCATCAGACCCTGGTGGTGTGTGGTCTGGATCTGGACCAGTTTGAGGACCAACCTGCAGTGATGCTCGTAACGATCCCAGACTTTGGGACTCACCTTCATACGGTGGTTGAGCTCCTTCTGGATCAGGTCTCTCAGCTCTGTGTAGCTCAGGCTGTACTTGTTGCCAAGGGCCCGGTCAGAGTAGGACAGGAACACCTCCACCAGGGTGTCCATGGCCTGCTCCAGTTTGTTCTGCTTCAAGAAACAGTCAGGGGTGACGGTGCACATTGTGGCGAGTATCTGTGAGGGAGAATCAGGAGATCTTTTAACTACAGAAGAAACGTTTTTCTTTGGAGCTTTGAAACCGTCACCACATGAGATGATGTTCAGGAGGAAGGCAGCAGCGACACAAAGTCACTGGGAACACAAGACGAAACTGAACCTATGGATCTTACTGTCAGTCAGAAAACTGAAATTTGAAAAGTACTCAGATGTTTGTACTCACCGCTGCTGCTGCTGCTACAGACTGATGAAGGTGAAGAGGAAGACAAAAATCTGTTCCTTCTTCTCACTTTTATATCTGTCTGCTCAGATGTAATCAGACTGTCCATGGGCCTGACGCCCTCATGTCTGCTGATTAAAGATGGTCTGATAAATGTGGACGTCAATGTAGAGGTGGTTGTGCAGGTTTAGACAAATACACACATTGTGGTACATGTTTATATATATATATATATATATATATACACATATATATATGTATGTATATATACATATATATATGTATATATACATACATATATATATGTGTATATATATATATATATATATATATATATACACATATATATATACATATATATGTATATATATATGTATATATATATATACATATATATATACATATATATATATGTATATATATATATACATATATATATGTATATATATATGTATATATATATATACATATATATGTATATATATATATACATATATATATACATATATATATATGTATATATATATGTATATATATATATACATATATATATACATATATATATGTATATATATATATATATATGTATATATGCATATAAAGACCCATAACAACATTTGTTCTCTGCATTAAATAAACACAGGATGTGGTTTGGACTTTTTGTCCTTCTGTCCTCCTGTGCTGCTGACCTTTTGACCCTGCTTCTGTCTGATGACCTCACTGATTTGGTGTCAATTTTCTTTCTTTTACAGTTGTGGTGCCCACTGGTGGAAGTTTGCTGTCAGTGAGACATGAATTATTTTAGGTTCATCTTTTTTCACTGGTCAGTATTCTCTGTATTAGTACTCTATGTAGTAGTACTCTATGTAGTAGTACTCTCTGCAGTTTCAGGTATCAACAACCCAGTGATCATCAGTAGACACAGTCGGGGGAGGGGGGGCATGTGAGGCAGTTCGAAGGAGGTCAGAGTCCTGACTGACTGGTTGGTGAAGGTTTTTAGATTCAGTGGAATTGTTTTTCTTATTTGTCTCTGATCATATCGGAGGTGAAATAGGATTCTTTAGATTCTTTAGATTCTTTAGATTCGTCACGTGACTGAAGAATCTGATATATTAAAAATAAGGTGCTTTACTTCGACTGTCGTGTTTTGACATGACGGTGTGATGTAATGTTGGAATTCACATTATTGGGGTCTGTTTCCTGCTGGTTCTCATTGAATATCCTCACATGTTCCCCACGTTCTTCTGGAAACAACATTGTCCTCCATAAAACAACTGCACTTAGTGCTGGAACACGTAACTGTCCGCGAGCCAGGACTGTTGTTCCACATTTGTGCAACCGTCTCCTAATCACATCCAGATGTGGAGCTTCAGACGCAGCTGCTCTCAGACCAGCCTGCCTCTCAGTTTGCAACACGTTTCCACCAAATCTAAGAGTGCAGCAGTGGATGGAGGTCAGTGGGGGGTTTGTAGAAACTCCATTGGTGAACTGCTACTCCGCCTCTAAAAAGAAACCAGGAGCAGAACACAGACCTGCTGGTGTCAGAACGTCTGTGATACTGAAACTGGAACCATGAGGTCTTTCATCCTGGTGACTCTGGGCTGGGTTCTGCTGCAGCAGACCCAGTGCAGCAGCAACGACAGGTCGAACTGCAGACCCTTCACGTCCAGTGTATGTCAGGGGCTGGGCTACACCTCCAGCCTCCACCCGGCTGGGGCTCCGGGTTTTATCCTGCAGCAGGTTGCACAGATCGTGGACACAAACTGTTCCCCAGACGTCAAAACCTTGATGTGTCGCGTGGCCTTACCTGAATGCGGGTCGGACGACACACGGTCCAAACCCTGCCGGTCGCTCTGTGAGAAGGTGAAGACGGACTGTGAGTCCAAGCTCAGGGCCAGGAGACTCTTTTGGCCCACGAAGCTCCAGTGTGAAACCCTTCCAGAGTCCAACTGTGTCCAGGTAGGTGTCCAACGGTAACGGTTCCGGTGTACTAGGTACTGTTTCAGAGGGCGCGGTCAGAGTTTGGGAAACAAAAAATGACTGTCCAAAGTCACATGTCTGGTTCGGTTGGTGACTAATGTGCACATTTGATAAAAATGGATCGTAAGAAATGTCAGTAACAAATGGTGGTTGAGCCTCAAAGACTTTTCTAGATTTACTTATGAAGAAAACCCATCACTGTATCCCAGCATCCTCTCTTTAACCTCCCTCACTGAACTGTGTTTATGTTCTTTCAGGGTACAGACGTCGCTCCAACCCCTGCTGACCAGTGTCAGACCATCGAAGTCCCTCTGTGCAAAGACCTCTCCTACTCTCGGACTGTGTTGCCCAATCTGCTGGACCACAGAACCCAGGCCGAGGCCAGTCTCGAAATGCATCAGTTCTATCCTCTGGTGAAGGTGGAATGTTCTCCTCACCTGAAGACGTTCCTCTGCTCCGTCTACACGCCTGAGTGTGTGGCAGGAATAGCCCGTCCTCCCTGTAGAACCCTGTGTGAACAGGCCCGGTCGGGCTGTGAACCGCTGATGAACCGGTTTGGAGTCCAGTGGCCTGAAAAACTCAGCTGTGGGCTCTTCACCACCGGATCATGTGATCATGTGAGTTTGAGCCGGTCCAGTCCAGTTTGTCCAGTCCAGTCCAGTCCAGTCCAGTCCAGTCCAGTCCAGTCCGGTCCAGTCCAGTCCAGTCAGTCATGTCTGAACAGATGTGACAGTCATTATTAGGTTGGTGGGTGGAGCCAATCACAGCCCACAGTCGCAGGACCAGAGCGAGTTAGACCCTGAAGAGTCCTCTGGTCCATCACAGGGTGACATGTAGAAAATAAAATCACACTCACATTCACACCTATTAGTTGAGAGTGAAACATTAATGGAACCCTCTTTGTTTCCCCTGTTTATACTAAATTTCAAACAGAATAAATCGAACAAAGTTCTGCTCCTTTAAACTCGACTCCTCAGATCATTAATCACTTCTGACATTTTTGATTCTAATTTATTTTTTCCCACAATTTTTTTGTGCTTCTGTGTTTTTTTTAGCCTCTAAAGTATTTTTTTAAATACTGCTTTTTCCCCCCTCTCTCATCGTTTTGATTCTCAATCGAGTTCATTATTCAAGTGTAAAATAACTTTTTTTTCTTCACATTCAAACACAGTTCCCATGTATTTTGAAGAGTTCTTTCCTAAAATACTTTTTATTCAAAGTATGTTCCTATGTTATGTAAACAGGTTTGATTTGTTCCTCCATTTCCTCAGACGGTGGATCAGGATCAGGATCAGGTTCTTCATCCTCTCCCTGCGATGTGTCAGACCATCGAAGTTCCTCTGTGCAAAGACCTCTCCTACTCTCAGACTGTGTTGCCCAATCTGCTGGGCCATAAAACCCAGGAGGACGCGGGCCACGAGATCCATCAGTTCTATCCTCTGGTGAAGGTGGAATGTTCTCCTCACCTGAAGACGTTCCTCTGCTCCGTCTACACGCCTGAGTGTGTGGCAGGAATAGCCCGTCCTCCCTGTAGAACCCTGTGTGAACAGGCCCGGTCGGGCTGTGAAACACTGATGAACCGGTTTGGATTCCAGTGGCCTGAAAAACTCCGCTGTGACCTTTTGACCACAGAATCATGTGACCATGTGAGTTTGAGGCCCTCTATTCATGACACAATGCTTTCACATTTGTATGTTTTAGAATATTAAAAAAAAAAACAAAAAACACTAAAAGAAGACCAACACTGGTCTGTGAGCACCCCCTGGTGGATGTCAAACATTTCAGCCAAAAGATCGGCTTTTGTCTTCCTGCCGAACCTAGACACATCCGTAACTCAGTGGCAGACAGACCAAAGTCATAGAGAAAATCATTCATTTTAGCTCATACACTGCTGCCTCCTGGTGTCAGTTTGTGTCACTGAGGAATATCTAAGGTGAACAGAACACTCCGGATTGTTTTCTTCCACCTCTGCTGTCACTGCTCTAAGACTCAATCACATTCACTGGTTTCAGTACGGCGCGAGCACCACTGGGGGCATCTGTGAGCCCATCACCATCCCTATGTGTGGGCGTCTGAGCTACAACATGACCATCAGCCCCAACCTGCTGGGCCACAGCAGCCAGAGAGAGGCCGTGACGAAGATGTCCTTCTTCAACTCCATGGTCCAGACCGTCTGCTCCGCTGACATCCGTCTTTTCCTCTGTAGAGTCTACGCCCCCCAGTGTGTGGCTGGGGAGGTGCAGTGGCCCTGCAGGAATTTTTGTGAGCGGGCCAAACAGGGCTGTGAGCCCATTATGAACACCTTTGGAGTTTCCTGGCCCACAGAACTGCAGTGTGACCGCTTCCCACAGCAGATGTGTATTTCTGTGAGTATTTTTATGAAATGTTTCACTGTGTGTTCACTGTGTTAGTCAATGTGATTATACAGTATAATGAACCAATAACAACCATCGCAAAAACGTTGACTGAATGTGTTCAACTTCTGTCTTACAGGAGGACAGCGCCTTACAGGTATTTGTCTTCATTCATGGTCTCTGAAAGATGACATCACAGTTCTGTTCTGTTCTGACAATTTTATTGCTATGTCCCACATTCACCAGACTAGCAGAGATGGTACTGTAGATAGGGGTTAAGTGCAGGACCAGGTTCTCAGTAACCTCTGGTTCAGAACCTGGTTCCAGATCTTCACCGTCTTTGTTTTCACTGTGAGAAGCTCTGAAAAGTGTCCAACCATCCATCAGATCAGATCAGCTCAGTGGTGTGCTGTAGACCGGGTCTGAGTGTTCTGGTTCTTTTCAGATGCTGGATGCTGAGGCCGTCCTGGCCAAACTGGAAGCAGGAGGTTTATCAGTCAGTGGAAAAAGTCAGTTTCTTACGAATACTTTTTAAAAACTGAACTTGTTTTCTTCATAATCATGTTCACTTTTCCTGATCCTAGCCCTGACGCTAAGGACCGCCCAGCTGCTGATCACCCTCATGGACGTATCCTCTGTAAATGCTCCTGAAGTCTTCAGGTCTGCTGATAGTGATAGTGATAATGGTGACAGTGATGATGATGGTGCACGTTTCCCATTAAGGCCTTTAACAGTAGCTCCCAGAGCAACAACAACGGAGACCTGGATGACGTGGAGATGTTTAAACTGGAACACTTCGTGGCCGTCATCAGGAGAGAGTATGTGGGGAGCAACGTCAGAGGAAGCCAGGCTACTCAAAACCAGCTGTGGAAGGCTCTGTCTGATCGAGGTAATTCACTCCAAAATTCCAGATTCACAAAAGGAGGAATCACTCTCACACTGTCAGACCACGGTGAAGTTTGACTTCCTGTCCACAGAACTGGTTGTAGATGATCAAACCTTCAGAACGCTGTGGCAGCAGCACGGGACCAGAAATGGGATAGACTATGACGAGTACACAGCTGTCCTGACCAAACTCTTGATACTCAGAGGTGACGATACAGATACAGAGTCTTTATTGGTCTTTAGATATTACGTCACTGAAATAATGATTCAAATAAAAAAAATAAATTCTTTATTGGTCTTTAGATATTACGTCAATGAAATAAAGATTCAAATAAAAAATAAAAAAAAGTCACAGATGAAGATGATAAATGTCAGTGTCATATCAAGATGACAATTTCTCCTTCTCTTCTTCTTCTCAGAGCGTTTCCAGGCTCATCTTCTCTCTCTACCCTGTGACTGCCAGGTTGCCAGCTTTTCGTTCAAGCAGGTGAAAAGTGTTTGATTCATATCTTTTAAATTTTTCATTATTTCTTTCTTATTTGAGAGATTGATAAAGACAAATAAAAACAGATTAAACTTTTTTGTTTTTCTTTAGTTTTGATGAAAACACTTTTTTACTGGATTATTTTGATATTTATTATTGAATCATGTATGTTTAAAATCATCTCTTTTTTCAGTTTATGAAATCAGCAATCGTCTGAAAAGAAGATGTAGAACATCAGACATCCCTCCATCCATCCACGATTTTACCTTTACACAACATAAAGACTTTTTTTTAAAAAAAAACTTCCATTAAAAGTTTTATTACTAAATGGTTGTTTTTGTTGTTTTTGACTAACGTGTGTGCATAGTTGTGTGGTTGTGTAATAATGGCTGTAAAAACAGCAGAAAAAGGACTTTCTCTGTTGAAGAACGTGTTTATGTTTCACCGCCCTCTACTGTCAATGGGCTGTTACTGACAAAGCAGTAACAGATGCATTAACTTTTGTTTCTTGTTGCGTTACAGAGGACAAAACGACAAGACAGATAAAAAAAAAACAGTGATATTTGACAGAAATGGCCGATGAACGATACGAACACAGAGACATTCTGATTTATAAAAAATAGAATTTACATACATAATATAATGGGCATTTTACATAAAACTGTAGTGAAATAGAAAATATATGTGCGTGAAATACAAGGGACTTAAATTAGTTTTTGTTTTTTTTACCACTTTTCCTAATTTGTCTTTAATCGTGTTTGGAGGTGGTAATATTATTTTTAATCTTTTTTTACAAAAAGGAAAATTATTACACGTTTTGTTTTTAAATAAAAAATAAAAGACGATTAAAAAAGAAACCCTTCCCGGAACTGCGTCATCACAAAGCGCCGTTGCTTTACGGCAAAGGAAAATAACGACAAGTAGAATAATGTTCTGTAAAGAGGATTAATGTAATAAAACCACGAATTTTCGACAAAAGTGAGTCATGTCTCCGTCAGATAACGCTGTGAATCCAGAGGAGCGCCAGCTCCGTCTACAGGAACTACAGGAATTCACCGGAAACTGTCGCAAACAGTTAGAGAAGGTTTTTGAAACATTAGGATGGAATCTTCTACACACACAGGTGACGTAAACTACACGCCTTAAACATATTCGCTTCTCATTTTATTTAAACTTTTCCGAGTCAAACTCTCCCTTTTCTAGTCGCCTCCCTAACTCACTTAAAGCGCCCTTTCCCCCAAACTCTCCCTTTTCTAGTCGCCTCCCCAACTCACTTTCCCTTGTTCTTGTCCTCATACAGTATTTCCTTTCTAACATCATGTTGTTTCCATCTCTCCCTGGAGTCGTTTTTTTTCTATTTCTACTGCCCTTTTTTATTCATGTCCTCGTCATCTTCTCAGTGCGGGGTCCGTCTCTGTCTAATTCTAATGACTCTTTTAAAACATTTGTAGGAATTCATGAAACCGTGTCCATACGATGGCGGCCACAGAGTCTCATTTAAGAACATGGAGAAGCACAAGATCTGCTGTGGCCTCAAGAAGATGGGGTACTCAGCAGAGGAACAGGTAGGACGATACTGTAACCAGTAGGGGCAGCAAGGAGCTGCACCAACAATGATGGTATAATGTTGTTCTGTGCTTCAAAGCTGAACGGCCAATTATCAGGGTTTTGTGCTAAAATATTAATACTTGAGCTGTTCAAATAAATAACCAACACAGTTCTAGAGTAAGCTAAGGTGTTTTGAGCAAAAGGTGCCACCTTGTGCCCAGTCTCATGTAGTGCTGTAATTTTACCTCCTTTTTACCATCACTTCTCAGTATAGGCGGTGAGAAACATGTAGATTTTTTTTTTCAGTTGTGTGTGCATTGTGTGTTGTGTGTTCCAGGCAGAAATGGTCGATCCTTCAGTCTGTTACCAGAACAGCAGAGTCAGAAGCTTCATCCTGGGTGAGTCGTGTCTAAAGTTTTATTCTTCCCACCGTGGGGAAAGGCAAACTGCTTAAATTATTTTACCTTTATTGTTGGGGAAAATCATAGAAGGTTCCAGAAGCTTTTTATTTCCTGACCCTTGTCTAACGGCCAAGAGATCAGATTTATGTATAAACAGCCGAATCCCGGGGTTAATGTCAAAGGTTAAACTTTTCCTCACCCACCACAGTCCTGATTTATTTTGTGTATTTTGATTCTGCTCGCAGATAAGTCAGCACAGCAGCAGGTGATTCTTCAGGCTCGATCTGCTGCTCCCATGATGAAGATGGAAGGAGTTTTCTGGCAGGGTATTTATCACTCATTCAAACCTTGGGCTAGAGTCAAGCTCGTTGAGCGATTAAAGCTCAGATACATATGGTGTGTCCTTTGTAGCTCTGATTAATTTAACTTTTTTTTTCCTTTTTTACCAGGTCAGTTCTCCAGCCAATCAGTGGATGTTCCTCAGAACCACAAGAGGGCTGTGTGTGACCTCACTGTGGCTGACCGCTTGGCTCTTTATAATCATGTGATCAATGTGCTCAGCCAGAAGAAGGAGGCCCCTAGCTCCAGCAATGATGATCTCTATGTAGATCTTGTGTCCAAACTCAAGAAAGGTGGGTCTTCTTCCTGGTTTGAGAGAAAAATTGAAATGAAAACTTATTTTCAATAGTTGTGGATTGAGTATTGTGTTACGTTTACACAACAGCGCTGCCTGCAGGGGGCAGCATGGGGCAACAGTAACGCTAACCACTCAGTTGCTTTCATCAAAGTCTATATAGAGCAGGGGTGACAAACCCTTGGTCTGGGGGCCACTTCTGGCCTGCAAGTTAAAATGTTTTATTTTGTAACTTCGTTTATAAAAAATGTGCCCCAATTACACAAAGTGGCCTCAAGAGGCAGCAGTGGACCAGCAGCTCCCAGCTCTCTGTTAGCTGGAATCTATGATTTTCTCTATGGACTTTGGTGCAGGAACAGTTAATAAATACATTTCCTTCATTGCCAAAGTGACCAGGTCTGTGTGTGTGTTTACCCAGCTGAGGAAGAGAAGGAGCCAAAGACTCACCTGGAACTGATGGCAGAGATGAGGGACTACAAACGTCGTCGTCAGTCGTACCGAGCCAAGAACGTTCACATCACTAAGAAGTCGTACACTGAGGTAAAGACAGGAGTCGGTGCACAGTTCCTCCGTGTTCACACTGCTGTGATTCACAACACAGACGGTCCATGTGGTTCTGGTTCTGCAGGTGATCAGGGAGGTGATCAACGTCCACTCAGAGGAGCTGTCCAGACAGTGGAGAGAGGAGGAGAAGGAGGAGGACTCAACACCGTCTGAACCATCCTCCCACAGGTACAGTTGTTGCTGGTTTACTCTTCAAACATTCTGTTCCCACAGAGTCTGTTCTACCATCAGCGTATTCACGGGGTCACCGATGAATCGGTACCAACACCGTAGGCAGAACTGTTTTTATCCATTTATTTGTTTTCTATCTCAGACGTAGGTGTAAAAGAAGATCATCATCACCCGAGTCAGAAGTTAGTCATCGACGATTCTGTCACAACCGAGAAGGAAGTAAGGACAGAGAGAGGAGGAAGAAGAGGAAGAAGAGAGACAGGTGAGAGGTCACAGATCAAAGGTCACAGTGTGGGAGCAGAACTCCAGTCATGTTGTTCTTTCTCAGTAGAGACAAAGCTAAAAAGAAATAAAGGTCACGTCAGCATTATTGTGTCAGATGGTCCAGGTGTTAGAAGATGTTTGGTGTCTGTGTGTGAAATCAGAAGATGAGTTCAGGATTAAAGTGATTTCTGTTTGGACTTCAGAGATTCCTGTTCTCCCAGTGACCCCCACCGGGACGTAAAGAGGAAGAAGAAGAAGAAGAAAAAGGAGAAGGAGAAAAAAGGGGAGGGGGAGACCGAGATGAAAGAGGAGGACGAGGAGAACTGATGAAAGTCAAAAATGGTTTGATTAATGGTTGTGAATAAAAGTTACTGAAAATTTACAATTTCATCAGACCTTTATTTTGTTGTGGACAATAAAATAAAACGTTGGGTGTTAGATCTACTCCTGAACAGTCTCTGCAGCAGAAACCACTGTGGGTCTAAACCCAGTTACTGACCCAGACCCGGGAGGCGGAGCTCAGGGGTCACATTTATGATATAAACTAAATGTGTCTCTTTCTGCAGCTCAAACTTTACTGGGAAATTGGAAATACATGTGAGAAACGTGGGAGAGAAGTTACACGTTTTAAAGTCATTGCTGATTGTGCTTAAATGTACTTCAGTGACACACACCGTCCACAGGAGGCAGCAGTGGACCAGCTGCGTCTGTGTCCCTGAGAGCAGTTCACAGACTTCAGTTCTTGTTGTCAGTGTCACTCAGTCTGGAAGGTAAGGATGTGAACAAACTGTAGAGTAATCACTGACTGCAGATGTGATTCGCTCACTCTTTGGGTGAAAAGGTTATGATAGAAAAATAAGTGAATTTAAAAATTTGATGTTGCTATTAATATTGAATTATTCATTTATTTGATCACAGTTTGATTTATTTAAAAAAATATAGTTGGTGAAGATAAATGTTCTGAGTCACAAAGCAGAAAACTGCAGCAGAATGTTTTGTACAAACCTGCTTTTTGTGCTGATCCTGGGTTTTTAGATCTGGTATTTCTCACCCAGCTGAGAAGCAGAGACTCAGGAGACATCAGTCCCTGCTCATCCTGAGGGATCTGGACTTTCACAGAGTGCAGGGACCTGAGGGACGTGGGCTCTCAGAGAGGACAGGGAACTTGATGAAACTGGATAAGGACGACTGCTGAGAAAAGCTTTGCTTTTTTTGTGTCTTTGTTTGAAAAAGCTGCCGAACAATGAGCGTCTCCAGGAAGCAGGTAAACGTTGTTGTTTTTCTGGTTTACAGTTTAGTCAGGATCAGGATCGGGAAAATCAGTCATTTTAATCATCATTTTAAACACACTCAGAATTTAGTTTGTTTACTGTTTGTTGTTTTTTGTCATAAATCTAATCTGTTTGAAGTTATTTTCGTCTAAACAAAATTGTCCTCAAGTTTTTTTCCCCCTTTTTTTCTGTTAAAGGAAGAAATCTCTAAAATTGAAAAGTATTCAAGCGTGATCAGAACTGAATTAGTAAAAGTTTTCAGATCTGTTTTTTTAATATATTAATATTTTAATATTTACACGAGAACCTGAGGACATTTTTAATTTTTTGAATTAAACTAACATTCTACAGTTAGTCTGTGTTTTAGTTCTGTGGAAGGCCCAGAATCCAGATTCTGGCGCCGGTGTCTTGTCTTGTCAGAAGTTGTTGAACATTTTAATCAAAGACAGGTTCTAGAGTTTGGTTAGAGAACTGTGTTCAGGACTGGACTGCAGTGGACCAGAGTCAGTCACTCTCAGAATCTGTGATTTCCCTGAGTGATAACAACATATTTTTCTTAATAAATAAAAGGTTATAATGTAGATGACTGACGTATGAAGTTCTGCCTCAGGTGTCTCTGGTTCCTCTGGGTTTTCTCTTCTGGGTCTTGGTCCTTTCTCAGTGTCAGGAGGAAAACTCTGGAATTCCCTCAGGTCAGACTCGTACACTTTTACAAACTTGAACCAGATTTTTGTCCATGTGTTGTATTTGACACTTTCACACTTGGAAAAAATGTTGTTTCATGTTTTCAGGTGAGTACCGGGTGGACGAAGGTTCGGTCATCAGCCGATTTAACACGGATGTGTCTCCTGAGCCAGGTGAGGCCAGAAGAACGAGGACTTCCTTCAAACTTCTCTGTGTGTCTCTGTGTCCAAACCAACGACACGTGGACTCCTCAGAACTCATGTCTTCTGTCCTTGATCCCTAACTTCTAGAGTTTCCACTGAGGCCAACACGCCTCTATGACCAGGACCAGGTCCCAGACGAAGAGGGGGAGGAAGACTATGACCCCTACGGTTCCGCCCCTAACCAGGTGACCATGATCACTGAGGACACGTTCCCACTCGTCCCCACGGCCCAGTCTCACTACGCCAAAGAGGACACAGAGTTAATGCAGGTGAGAAGACCTGGACCAGGACCTGGACCTGGACATGGCTTCAGATTTATTATATATTATCACCGCTATGTTCTGTTGATATGTCCAAATGATGACGATGGTGATGATGAAGATGAGAATAAGTCAGTAGTGACCACTGACTCTGGTATTTACTGTAATAATGGAGAACCCACAACAGTCAGTTTCTTCAGTTCACGGCTTTTAGAAATGTCTGTGGATTCAAGTCAAATGACAAAGTGAAGATTTTAAATAAGGCTTCATGTGTGTCCTTCGACGTCCAGTACGAGTTTCCTGACACCGACTCCTCAGAAGAGTCTGGAGCTGACGCATTGCTTGGACAGGAAGAGGCGGGGCCAACAGAGTGTGACTGTGAACCTGGAGAACCAGGATTTGCTGGATTCATGGGACCCAAGGTGTGATGTCATCAGAGGAATAATAATTATGATGATGATGATGATGGTCAGTTTGTTAAAGTCTCAACTGTTTTGGTTCCTTCTTCCTGTCAGGGATCCAGAGGACTCCAGGGTAAACTTGGAGAACCTGGTCCCCAAGGCCGTGAGGTAAGAGAGATTGGTTTTTGATAAGAACCAAAACCTGAACTTGGTCCATGGTCTGAGCTTCGGTCTCTGTATCTTCCAGGGTTATAAAGGAACCAAAGGTGTTCGGGGAAGAGGAGGAGTCGCAGGGCCTGTGGTCAGTCGACACATGACAAACCAAGAGACCGACACAGACAGGAAACACAAACAGACTGTTTCATTGATGCATTGTGATGTAAATGGAATGACATTTGACCTCTGACCCTGTCTAGGGTGATGCTGGCCCTGAAGGAGACGATGGAGCTTCAGGTTTTTCTGGAGCCATGGTGAGTTCATGGACCAGTGGAACCTCCAACACCAAAGTTCATAGAGAATATCAGGAATCCACTGCTGCCTCCGTCACTGGGTTCACGTATGCTGTAATTACAGAAACTAACCACAGGTGTCAGTAGTGGACCAGCAGCTCCTGTGTTTCTGTGAGCTAAAATCAATGGTTTTCTCTCCAGACTTTGGTGTAATGGAGAGATTTACAAAAATGTGCCTGTAATCGAAGCAAACATTCATTTAATACATTTATTGGATGATCTTTAGGGAGAAGCTGGACTTCCAGGAGATCTAGGTGAACGCGGGGAGCTTGGTCTGAACGTAAACACATTATTTATTTTGTCTATTTCTTTTTAGAATTATTCGTTGTGTGTTGATATCTTTTTATACCTTTTTTAAACCTGACTCTTCTTCACAGGGTGACGTCGGCATGGAAGGACCACAAGGTGGAGTTGGTGCCCCTGGTGGCCCTGTAAGGAAACACAGAATGTCATTCATCACTTGTTCATAATTTGGGGGCTGATCTCCAAAGATCTCAGCTGTGTTCTAAACTGCATGTGCCGATGTTCTTTAGGGTTCTCCCGGTGAAGCTGGACCTCCAGGTTCAAAGGGAGGTAAAGGTGTGAAGGTAAAATGTTTTCTACTGTAATGAGAGGATGGAGATGAAAACCACGTCCTCCACCATGACCTTCATCATCATCACCTCTACATGGTCCATGACACCAATGTCTGTCTCCTTAGGGTACTCGAGGTACTGAAGGTCTTCAAGGTCAACACGGACGAGACGGACCAAAGGTATCAGGAGCGACTGAATTATCTCCAGAAGTTTATTCAGTTGAATTTCCCCAGTGTGCGATCAATAATGTTCAATCTAATCTAACCTTAATCCCAATCCCAATTTATTCCAACTCCATTTAATTCTAAGTATTTCTTCCTTCCCAGGGTCAGACTGGAGCTCCAGGATTCCCAGGAGATGTTGGTGAGAGAGGATACACTGTAAGATTCTTCATCTTTGTCATCTTCATCATCCAGAGATTCTGAGAAACATTAGTGGGTTCTTAAATGTAACAGTGAAGAAGATAATTTTACAGCTGCAGATTAAGGATTGGAATAGAATCAAAAAAATATTGTTCAGCCTGTTTATTAGTGAACTTTGTGGAGAAGGTGGAGCAGAAAGTTACCTGATGATCTGGATTTAAAGTCGGAGTTTTTGTCCCTCTGCAGGGTTATCCTGGACAGCCAGGGGGCACTGGACCGTCAGGACCAAAGGTGAGAGGAGAGACAGGAAGTGGTCTCAGGTCACATGATGAAGATCACTGACTGCAGATTGTTAAGAACCAGAATCCAGACATTTGACATTTTGACCAACAGACATGACTCTCCATTTGACTTAAAATGGCAAATTATTTCTTGTTTCTTGTCTACTGTGTTTTACTTGTGACTTTCTCCTTCCTGTCAGGGCAGTAAAGGTCTGGATGGAATTCCAGGCAGCGACGGAGATCCTGGACAAGACGTAAGTTCTTCTGTCCTGTCTCGTCTGTGCAGGTAATGGATTTGGTTTTTGATTCAGATTAATTTTAAATGATAAAAATGTGTTTTCTCTCACAGGGTTCAATGGGAGTCCCGGGTGTGATCGGAGAGCCAGGTCAATTTGGCCCCAAGGTCAAATAATTTATTTTTAATTTTAATTTCAAAATTCAGGATTAGGATCTTAGATTTCAGGTGTGGAGTCCAGATTACCAATCTCTGGGTTTGTTTCCTTTTTCAGGGGAACAAAGGGGAACAGGGTGTGAGAGGACCCCGAGGAAGAGGGGGCGCTGTGGTAAGCAAGAAACAGCACCTGGATTTGATTAGAGCTCTAACTCCGTGAACCTTTTTTATTGTACCATTATAAAGAACAGGGTAAGTTTTGTCTTTGTCCACCAGGGGACTCAAGGAGAACCCGGAGATTCTGGAGTAGCAGGAAACCCAGGAGCCAGAGGATTGCAGGGAGCTCAGGTAGGTACTGACAACAGGAACAGACGTCTAACGACATCTGGACGGATTAGATTAGATTAGATTAGATTAGATTAGATTAGATTAGATTAGATTAGATTAGATTAGATTAGATTAGATAATATTAGATAAGATTAGATAAGATTAGATTAGATCAGATCTCAGGTTTATACAATAAATCAAATTATGTCGTGGTCATAAATAATGATGTGAAATCATTTGTTTCCTGTAGGGGGCGAAAGGTGAACAAGGCACTCCTGGTACAAAGGTGAGTGACACAGAAATGATTTAGATCTTAATCAAGCAAACAGATTAAAAAGAAATGAATGGGTTTACAACAAGGATTGAGGTGAGATTACGGATGGATGTGTGTTTCATCCTGCAGGGGGCAGCAGGCAGGAAAGGCATCAAAGGAGATAAAGGTCAAAAGGTAAGGTCAGAGGTCACATCTTGCTGACCACTTCTCGCCTACTGTGGAATTTCTCTGACTTGTGATTTTTTTTTAGGGAATCCTGGGCGAGCGAGGAGACAAAGGACAGGTGAGAGAGAGTAGTTTTAACTGTAAACATTGTTCATATTTCTTCTTTAGTTTTTAATTTTTTTTTTTACAACATTGTTTTTCCGGCAGCATGGACTGAAAGGTCCAGTCGGTCCTGCCGGTGGTCCTGGTCCCGTGGGTCCACCGGGACTCCCAGGAACCAGAGGAGAGCGAGGTCTGATTGGAGATGCCGGTGTCAGAGGCCGAGCTGGACCCAAAGGAGTCCAGGGTTCTGTGGTGAGTCTGGGTCAAGGGTCAAGCTGTTCTAATATCAGAGTTTCAATCTTTAACCTGAACCTTCAAGTCTCAGAATGGACTCAGTCAGAGACCAGTTCTAACCACCGCTGGTCTGGTCCTGCAGGGTCCAGGTCTTAGTGATGAGCAGGTCCTGCAGCTTTGTCGAGGCGTGGTCACGGCCCAGATTTCTCAGTACGCCGCCTCCATCCGGGCCAAGTGTTCCCAGGGCTGCCCTATCAACAACAGGACGCTGATCGGGCCGCCGGGCGCCCCAGGACAGGAAGGCCTGCAGGGCAGGAGTGTGAGTCCCAGCAGGGAGGGTGGAGCGGGCTTCACTAGAATCAAATATTAACATTTGACTTAAAAACAAAATTTAACAACATTTTTGTTCCTACAGGGAAAAGCTGGAAAACATGGAGCGAAGGGATCGAGAGGAGCTCAGGGTGAGAGAGGACTGCATGGAGAGCCAGGTGAACCAGGAGAAACAGGTCAGAACCAAACTATCAGTAACACAGACCCAAGTCTGACTGAATACTTATAATAAATAACAACTAACTACGTATGAACTCATAATTAAATAATGATGATAATAATAATAAAACCAGAACAAAATCCAATTTCTACATTTACGGAGTCGGAAAAGGTTTTTTCAGGAAAATCCTGGATATTTCAGAGTTGGTCTTTCATCTGGTTTTTGTGCCTCTAGGTTTGAAAGGATCTAAAGGACTCATGGGAAGTCCAGGTAAAGGTTTGCCAGGACCTGATGGACCGCAAGGATCTAGAGGTACCAGAAATGTTCTAGAAATGTTCCACGACTTTGTCACAACAGTTCTTTGTCACTAATATAGAGAGAGCGCCCTCTACCTGAATTCAACAACATCAACTGCAGAAACCAGCAGGGGGCGCTTATAGTGTGTAAGGTTTTTGAGCTACTGTTCCTCTTCGCAGGCTTTCCAGGTCTACCAGCGGAACCCAGAGATGGTCTGGAAGGACCCAGTGGTCCTCGTGGCTTCAGGGGTCCAGTGGGTCCACCTGGTACCACGGGGGTTGCAGGAGTTCCAGGATTCTGTGAGGCCCGGGACTGTAGCATTCACGCCCCGGTTCTGAGGAAAGAACAGGGTCTGGTCAAAGGTCCCGTCAGTTAGAAAACAAACCAGGACCAGAATCAGACCAGCTGGGATCTACAGAACCCCCAGAACCAGAACCAGAACCTGCTGTTGACTTCAGAACACATGAAACTGGACCGGTTGTTGATCTAAGACTTCAGAACCAGATCTGCTGAGGACATAAAGACTGCAGAGAGATCTGGTTTGTCAGAACTTTTTAACCTTTTCTTTTTTTTTTTCCAGAACAAATGTGTTTTATGAAAATGTTGTTTTCTGTTAAATCACAATTAAAAAGAAAATATTTTCTAAAGTTCCTTTAAGGTGTTTCTTCCTCAGAACTGTTTCAGTTTCAAGAAACAACACTGAGTTCACAGTTACAATTATATTTTCCCAGGAACAGCTACAGTGTATCTAACACAAGACAAGTGAACTGATAGAACCAGCGGTGGATCAACAACTGCTGTGTCTGAAAAAAGAAAACATCTATAGTTTTGTCTTTCAGGGTTGATAAGAAAGAGAAGTGAGTCAGTGTCTCATAGTGTCTCATTGTCCTCCCTGAATGGTCTCTTGTTTCTACGTCCTCAGTTCAATAAAAGCACAAAAGGTCAATAAAAAAACCCTGGACTGCACCTTTAGAGAGTTATCGGAGTTTCCCGTTTTTTAGATTCTGTTTTATTTTTCTTCCTCTTAGAGGGAAACACCAGGGAGATTCCCCCTGTCTTCAACTTTCGCTTTGTTTTCTTCATTTGCATGACTCTGTCACCTGATTTGTCAAAGTGGAATATAAAAGTGTCGTATCACCACTGACCACACCCCCATGATGTCATCACTCTGACATCATGGGGGTGTGGTTAATAGTATAAAAAGAGCGAGAGAAACAGAACCGACTTAAAGGCAAGAGCACGGACATCATACTCACCATCATCTTCATCATCATCACCATCATCTTCATCATCATCATCATCATGTCTCCAGGCCACGAGAACTGTATCCTGCTGCTGATTCTCAGTGGGTATTTTATTTATTTTTGATTCTTTCTTTTTGATTTATGATTTTATTCAAATATTTTATAGTGTAATACGTACACAGTACTCAGACCTAACACTAACCTATCTGTGTGTGCGTGTTCTGTCTCTCCCACAGGTGTGTGCACATCCATGTGCTCATGTTCTCAGCTGCTTTCGCAGATCTGTGTTTCTGCTTCAAACTGTTTTCTAGAGTGTTTGACTGACAACAACAGTTCAGATGTTCAGTCCAGAGAGGTCACATGGTACAAGGTAAGAGACCCTTCACTCGTTCACTCCTCAGTTTGTGGACAGAACAGAAGTTCAAACGTCATTAATCTGTTGAATCCATTGACATCATACTCAGTCCAGATTTCTTTTTCCGTTCTCCACTCTACAGATCAGAGATTTTGTCTCTTCCGGTGTCTCGGGACGCATCCTCCTCAACAGTACCAACAGTTTGGATGTGGACCCGCAGTCACATCATCTCCTCCTGCCTGATGTGACGTGCGTGGATGCTGGCCTGTACACATGTCAGGTGACCACTGCTGCAGATGGAGAGAGCTGGCTGGGACGAGTTCTTCTTACTGTCACAGGTAAGAGGGGTGTGTGATGTCATCAAATCATCAAGACAAATACTGAAGCTTTAACTTCAATCAGTGGTTCCCTAAATGGAGGGTAGTGCAGGGGGGCACTGCAAGTATAACATATATATAAATATATGTATGGGATAATAGGGTCAAAATAATAATAAAAAAGGAGTTCAGTTTTGTTGAAATTACAGTGTTTCAAATAAATAAGTTTCATTAAATTAAACAAATTTATTGGGACGTGAGGATATTCCTATCTACAAAGAGAGGACTGCAGAAAAGTTTTGGGAACCACTAACTAAACTGAAACATAATGTCATCACTGATTGGAAGGAAAAAAAAGTGTTGGGGTTGTTTACGTTTACTTTACTTTGACAAAGATTTGAAAACTGACACCTGTATTGATTTTGTTGTTGTTGTTGTTGTTGTTGTTTCCAGATTGTTCTGATAATGAAGAAACGATGACTGACTTTTACTGGCTCATTCTGGCCTCAGCTGTGCTAATGCTAGCTCTGCTAACATTCCTGATAAGCAACGTAGGTTAAAAAACACACAAAACACACAAAGACAAACAAATATCATGTGTTTTTGTCTCACTAACTTTTTTCCCTGTATGCTCTCTGTTTTCTCTCTGTGTGTGTTTGTCACGCCAACAGTTGATTTTGAAAAATGTCTTCAAGGAAAGGAAAATTTCTCTAGTGAAAGACGTTGTTAAAAACTCACCATTCAAACCTCTGGACCAACAGGAGCTGAAGTCAGTCCACACTCTGGGTTCAAAAACATGCACCACGAACCATGTGTGGGTGTGAAGATAATGTCACTGGTTCCGAATGATGACACACACCTTTGATCTTTATCTAAGGATCAAAAAAAGTTCTCAAAGTTTCCTAAGTTTGTGCCAGTTCCATGGCTGGACCTCGTGGGGACGGACATTAATTGTTCATGTGTTATGTGTGGGTGTGGTTGTCTGGTAATTTTACTCTTTTAAAAGTGTGGGCGGTGAATTAAAAGAGGAAGTGAAAAGAGAAGCTGCTACTGAACTTTATGTTTGTACTCTGGAAATTCCACTCAAATGTCAGCACTAAGCCATGTTTTTTTTTTAAGTTTCCAGAAATAGTTTTTGTAATTCTCTGTACTTTCTGTAGTCATGTCTTTTTCATTTTTTAAAATTTAATTCTTTGCTTTTTTAAAGTGTTGTATTTATTTGTTTAGCTGGAGAAGTGTTTTGATGTTTTGATTGTTTTTTTCTACCTATTTTGCTACATTTGGTAAAGTGTTCTTTTTTTAATGTCTCTCAGGTTCAGTTTTTTTGTGCTCTTTTTTCTGTTTTTCAAAATGTTTTTAAAGAATCTGAACTTCACTAACTTCAGGAAATATATATTTTTTTTATATTGACTGGATTTTAACTACTTACAGTTCACCTAGGTTTGTATCTGTGCTGCCATCAGGTTCCGACAAGACAGTTAAGTGTTAATAAAGGACAGGTGTACTTTAACAGAAATCAACTATGAAGTAGTAGTATGTGTGACTTGACCATGTCCATACAGCTGTTTTTGTTTACTTGTATTTACAATTAAAAAAATAAATTCTAGGTGGTTTTGCCATATTTCTAAAGTTTGATTTATCTCGAAAAATAATAATTGTTTTCAAAATAATCATGAATAATCGCGATTATTGCAGTTACAGCGTGATCAATCAAATTAAAAATGTTAACCTTTAAACAGCCGTATTTCAAACTAAAAGAAAAAAAACATTATTTAATCACCATAGTTTCAGTTAAATATTACTACAACATAAAACCTGCTCATAAAGTCGGCGACAGCCTTTAGAAAGAACCTTTGTTTTATTCAGAAAAGCTGGGAAACGTCATTTCCGCCTTGATACGGTTCCTTAGCAACTTCGACGCTGTGTGCTCCTGCTTTTATGCCTAAGCTAAAGCTGTCTGCTGTCTGTTAGCTATCAGAAGCTCAGAACAGGCAGAGGGGTACCGCATCTAATGGACCCTGAGAATGAGCTCGACGAACTACTTGACGAAGTGGAACGAAAGTTCTGTCGGGATGTTAGTATTACGGACACATCCGACACCGGAAGCAGGAGGCTGCACAGGTAAAGAAAGCTAATGTTGTTAGCACCACGGTAAAGATGTTATGGGTAGAACCTTGTTAAATCATGCCAGTGCTATGATAATTAGAATTATGGTAACTTTTTGACTTTCTGTTTTTCTCTTTAGAATATTTGTATTTTATCATCGATCTATATAAATCGATCATTTAATAATTTATCAATTAGTTAAAGAGTTTTATGAAATATCAGTTCAGGGACAAAGTGACCACAGGAGGCAGCATATCTGTATCACTTTAAGCTCAAATTGATAAATGAATGTAAGACTGCTCACCTGACTAAATCACATTTCCCCATAATTCAGAGCCAGAACATCTGAGACCACAAACCTTTTCTCTGAGGAAGTGGACAACTTGCTAAAGGAACTGCTGGAGGATGAGAAACCTCAAGATGTTTCTAAACTGAAGGTCAGGAGACAACAGTAACATGCGGACTGTGCTAAAGATTTGCCATCATCTCCACCATCTCAATCTTCTTCTGTGGTTTTCAGACACATTTTGTCTTCTTGTCCTCTGGTTCCTCTTTCAGTTCCTCTCACTATAGTTTTTTCTGTCTAATATCAGTTGTGATTTTTCAACAGTTTCCTTGCAAAGATTCCGGAGCCGAGCAGAAGTTCTGCCCTCAGTCTGGAGGCAGAAGGTCTGTAAATGGTTTCAGAAGGACATCCTCTTCAAACATATTACACTGTTGAAAATGTTTTGCAGCAAAAGAGAAAAGTCTTAGTCTGGTTTCATCCAGATCTTCTTGTGTCCAGATGCTGTCCTGTCTTCATCGGAGGGAGTTCTTACCCCGTTGGTATTGGAACCTCCACATCTGAAAGGTGGAAAACAGAACTTGGTTTTTACAAGATGTGATTTTTAAACTTAAAATGAATACTCATGATTCACAACTTTGTTGTCATCTACTGATTGTAAAGTAAGTCTCTGATCTTGGTGACTGCAGGTCTTGTGACCAACTTCGCTGTCTCTCCTGTGACTTCAGGGTTCTGATGTTTGACCACAATGAATGGGACACATCCTGTGACTACCTCTTTTTTAGGTGAGTGGACACTGTGACACTGGAGTTTAAAGATATTCTCCTGCACTGGTTAAAAAAACCCCAACAACTCAGATTTGAGGTACAAATGTAATTCAAGTATTTACATCAATCACTTGCATTTGGAAAAAGTTCTGGTTTTGTACTGTGAAGTTTCCCTTTCTCCTACTTCCTTTCCCATCTTAGGAACCATATGCCAGATCATCAGAAGCTCCAAACCAAGCTGAAGAAGAGGAGAGGTTTCCGAGCCTATGCCTGTCAGTGTAGCTGGTTCTGCTGCTCTGAGCTGATGGACCTCAGTGGTCTGACTCAGCTGAAGTGGATTTGTGGAAGACATCTGAACTGAGGTCAAGGTGCTGCACCTTCCACAGATGGAAGTGGATCTGTTTCTTGGCTTTAGGGCACCTTGAAAGTATTCACCTCTGCTTGTTCATCAGGAAAAACTCTAAAGATTTTTGACAGTGAAAGTAAATGTGCTGTGGAGAAAAGGTTGCTCGTAGGACCTTAAGTGAACGAAGCAGAGGATCTGTTTATATTGGAGAAACCTATCTGTGAAAAACATTCAAACTTCAAAATTTCAGTTTCAATGTGTTGTTTCCTTTGATTACGTGACTTAAGCTAATAAGGAAAATGTAAAAGAATATATATATTTGATAAATAAACAAGAAATTAAAGTTGTGAATGAAAATCCACTGTACATACTGTTGATAAGGATTATGTATATATATATATGAATATACAATTGAAGTAAGAATGCAAAAGTGTAAGAGTTTAATGGGTTCATATGATTAAGTGTACTAATTTCTGCAATAAATGTTAACAAATGATACAGTAATGTGTTTATGTAATGTCATTATCATGAGGCAGCAAAGGAATACTGGAGTGAAACAAATGGAGAGAAGAAACTATACTGAAGTGGATTGTCTGAACCCTCCTGTGATTGACAGGTTCAGAGTTGTTATTGGCCCTGCTCTTCTCTAATAAGAATGTGGCAATGTTTATTTTCATGGTGATAGCCAATAACGCATGGCTGCTGTTTTAACTGGAACCACTATATCGCAGTCAGGAACCGAACCGGTCTTAGCCAATCAGAGGAGGGGAGCGGAATAGCTTAGCCTCGCATCACTTCGCTGTTAAAAATGTCGGAGTCTGAAGAAGATTTCGATAATTGGATCATTGATTCTCTGAAGAGGTTATAGATATTCTATTTTCCCCTTTGTTGTAGTTGGTCGTCAAGTTGTAACAGTCTCTACCGTGACATTTTAAATTTAAACAAGCGATTTAAGGTTACTGAGCTAGCAAAGAGCTAGCGCCACTACTTCCGGTTATTATTATTTTTGTTCTTGTGACTGTTTTATTTATTTCAATATTTTTTCCTCATAAATATATAACACGGATATAAATAGCGGAAATGAAGATTTCTGACGAAAGGTATAATTAAAACAAATAGCCATTTTTAACTTCATTGCTCTGCAGATAGTTTTTTGCAATCATAATAGTACTTAGTCAGAGCGCTGAAGTTCTATTTAAGTTCTAATAATGTTCTGCTATGCTATGTAGTTCTGCTCTGGTTCTACGACCTTTATTATTTTGATGAAGTGCTTTGGAATGACCTTATCTTCTCTCGTCTGTCCTCATTTGCAGCTACAAAGATCTTCACGTGTTTCAGATGGAACATCCCATAAATGTCATGGATTGGACTTCACAGAAGAGTGAGCAAATGTATTTCTTTGATACAGTGCAAGTTATTGTATTTTCATATAGTTTTCATATATATATATGGGCCTTCATGTACAACAAGTATTTAAAAGTCATTGTTCTTTTAAGGAAAAGCTTGATGGCAGCAGGACTTTTTAAAATGTGTTTACAGCCGTATGCACAGCAGGAAGTGGATCATCGAAAAGTGAAATCCTAGAGCTTTGTTTGCCTCCCAAACTCTTTGCCGATGAAAATAAGGTGAGGACATATTTTTTTACTGATGATTTGGTCTCGAGGTTTAACTCACAAATGACACTTCTGCTGTAACCATGAGTCCAGAGTCTGTGTGCAGGGCGAGACTTCACTGTTCTTCATGGTGCTTTCACTGACAGAATAGTTAGCTGCCTTCAACATGTTCCAGGAACACGGTGAGAGTTTTTGACCTTAAATAAACTGATCTGAAATGAAGAGTTCTCGCAATTTCACAATATCTTCCTAAAGGATTTTGTTTTTATTTTATTTATTTTAGATGTATTGTTACCGGTGATGAGTTGACCTCCGACCTCCAGGTGTGGGACTTGGGAGGAGATGAGAGTGGTGAGCTTCAACAAGCATTAGTCAAACACAAACTTTTGTCACAGGAAATCTGCTCTTTTTTTTCTCTTTTTTTTAAAGTAGAAGAAAGAAAGAACGTTATCACTTTTTTTCTAAACGTGTTGTCTGTGTCCTTTGTTGATGATGTCAGACATCATTAGGAGAACAGGGAGCATTAAAGGGAAAAGCCAGGTCTCCGAGGGAGGGGTGAGAATGGCAACTACGCCCACTCATCCACCTCAAATTCTTCATGGATCCACGATCTGTGATATTCATCTGACGGAACTAAACACTGGAACTACACTGTACAAAAATGGTAAGTCTGCAGCTGTTTCTTTTTCTGTTTTCTTTCACTGGAACAGTATTGCTTTTATTGTGATGAATCAGTGTCGCCTGAATGATGTAAAACTTTTTAATGACCAAAACTCCTGGATTGTGTCTCAACAGAGAGTGACTCAGCAGAACCACTGAGTTCCCTACAGTTCCTGAATGACCGTGTTTTTCTTGCAAGCTGCTGCAACGGGGATGTTTACATTGCAGACAGTCGGATGTCTGCATCTTGTCGACTGTCATCTCCTCCAGAATCTTTAGACCGGTGTAACCTGTGGTGGACCAATGCCTCTGTGGGCCCAGACCTGTCCAGCTGCAGGATCATTAGCCTGTCTGCCACTGGGGAAGCTGTGGTGTCAGACCTGAGAAACCAGAAAAATCCAAGGAACGTTGTGAGCCGAGCTCAGTTGAACCTTCAGACCCATCAGTGCAACCTGGACCATGTGATGCTGTGGTGGGCTCCTGAACTAAAAGATTGCTTTTCTGTGTCAGGTCAGTTTGTGACTCAACATTGAATGGACATTTGTAGCAAAATAACACATCCTGTATGGACTCGGGTCTGTGATTTACAATCATTAATTCTGACTCTCACAAAGTCTTAAAATGGTTGTTGCAGAAACAACATAATGTGACTTTAATAAGACTATCCTGCTCACTATGAAAGATTAACAATGAAGTGAAAAGTGGCCATCTTAGGAAAAAAACTGACTAAAGATTTGTTTGACTTCAAACAAGTAAAAATTCCCAATTCCTACAGGTTTCAGTGGAGAAGTTCAGATCTATGACACGTCACATTGGAGGACCGAGCTACAGGAAGTTCAACCACTGTTTCAGCACTGTGGTCATGCGGTTTCATCTACACTGTCTGATAGAGATGTTCCTCCTTTGGTGACCTCCCACATTTGGCATCCCAGCAGTCCACAAACACTACTGTCAGCAGCCTCAGATGGATCTGTCCATGTGTGGGACTGGGTCATACCCTCGGGTCCAGAGCCAGAACAATTGTGAAGGCGTTGCTCCCCCTGGTGGGGAGCAAATGTGTAACTTGACTTAAATGTTTTTATGTTTTAAAATAAAAAAGGAGAAAAGACTTTAAGTCTGACTCCAAGAAAAAACGTTTTTACTTCAAAATATATGTAATGCCATAAAATCCTGTTTTCAAGAAGAAAAAAAGAAAATCCTGATGCGAAAAATAAAACATTTTGTGAAATGCTAACACTTAACTTGTGAATGATCAACAGTTATGACTTGTCATAAAATTACACAAAAGGAAATGCTTAAACTAACAATTGAAAAAAGTCGTTAGAGTATAATTTGTATGTAATTATATAATTCCGTAGTGTATAATATAGTGTATAATTATTAGTCTGTCAAAACTGATTTGGACCTTGGAAATGAAAACCGGAACTAAGGTTCGGCTCCATATCTGGTTCTAGGCGGAGAGTTTTCACTGTGACAGAGAAAAGATGGCGTCGGGCGTTAGTGTCAGACTAAGATTCCTTAAGAAAAACATTTGCAGGTACCGGTCTCTGCACAGTCTGACATCCGTCCACCGGAGGGTCTTCTTGAACACTGATTCCGGACTTTGTTCACTTAGTGCGGGCGAAGTCCGGAGCCAGCGACCGGTTAGCAGTTCAAACACGAAATCGCTTCAGAGCGACATCTACTGTCTGCAGCTGGTCAGGTCAGAAAACCACGTTCACTTCAAATATCTATACCTATACTTCAGATTAATAATCTAACCATTTAGTTTATTAAGTGCTAAGTAGGCTGCGAGCGCCCCCTGCGCTGAATTTTTTCTCTTTGTCGGGAAAGTCAAATTAAACAGGAAGTTGTGCCTGAATAAGATTTGAGCCAATACAACCGTCTGAAGACGGATTCCAGTCAACACACTTTCAAGGGAGATGATTTAGTTGAAATGTATCATCAAAACTGTACGATGTAATTCCCCCCAGGTCCAGAGACTACGAGGGCTTCCTGTCATCCCTCCTGCTCCCAGAGGAGGCGCGACGCACCTCTCTGGCTCTGAGAGCCTTTAACGTGGAGCTGGCTCAGGCAGGTATTCCACTCATCACTCTTCCACTCTGCGTGAAATATGTTTTGCCATCAACCTTCTGTTTAAATCAACCGTCCAAGAGGTTTTGCTTTTTTTGTTCTCCAGGTTAAGGACATGGTTTCCCAGAAGACCATTGGTCTGATGCGGATGGAGTTTTGGAAGACGGCGATTGAAGAAATCTACAGAGACCAGGCTCCGCAGCAGCCGGTCACAGTGGAGCTGTGGAGGGTAAGAGCCCGGGATAAAAAAATATATTTTTGTATCTCTAATGGTCTAGAATGTTCCTTAGATTCTAAGGTTTGATCCCGTGACTAGGTCACAACATTCCATGGCTTAGAATAACCCAGGCCTATGGAAAATGTCTGAATAAATTAAGAAAAGAATAGTAGGAAATAAAGCCAGGTAGACCAACAGTTGATGATTGTCCAACACCAGACAGAAACCTTATTGATGTTTTTCAGGCGGTGAAGAAACATCAGCTGACGAAGCGGTGGTTTTTGAGGATGATCACAGAAAGAGTGAGTTACACAGAAATCTTTTCACAGCCATAATTAAAGCTGACGTTGGTGATTTAAAATAAAAGAGGATGATTTTAGTGCCGTGTCTGTGTTTGAGCAGGAAAAGGATCTGGACGACCGAGCCTTCAGGAACATACAGGAACTGGAGAGTTATTCTGAAAACACACAGTCATCTTTACTCTATTTGCTGCTGGAGACATTAGGTTAGTGATGACACGGCTGGAATGACAGTCACAGCTGAGTCACAGATGCCACACAAAGTTTCTTGTGTTTATTTGCAGGTGTAAAAAACGTACACGCTGACCATGCAGCCAGTCACATCGGTAAAGCCCAGGGGGTTGTCACGTGTCTCCGAGCAACACCGTACCACAGCAGCCGCCGACGGGTCTACCTGCCCATGGATATCTGCCTAAAGGTCAGTGTTGGCTGCTGCCTGAAGCTGAAACAAAGGAGAGAATCTCCTCAGAATGTCCTCAGCTCAGCAGCATTTTGTGCTTCTGTTTTTGCAGCACACAGCGTCACAGGAAGATTTCATCCGCTGCAGACGAGAGCAGAACGTACGAAACGTTGTGTATGACATCGCCAGCCAGGCTCACGTGCACTTACAACATGTACGTACATCAAACTAAATGTTGGGGGGGGGGGCTCCCAGATGAACATACCTGAAACATCAGTCCCAATGTGCTGATCTCTGCTATGAAGAACACAGGCCACAGCAGAGAAGACTCATCCAATCCTTACACTCCCTCTGACCTTGTGTTGAGCAACCTTCAACATCAACAGTATTTTTACGGAACCTGTATCTCTTACTGTGACCACTAGGTGTCGCTGTGGTACTACAGCTGTTGTGACAAACGCTGAGAGTCGATCACTTTTAAACACAAATATGTAAAAACGACTCAGAGCAAATCTGAATTGCTGATATCACTTGTCTTCGATGAGATTATGGAAACATTCTTTCAGTTTTGTGTTTTCTTTGTTAGGCTCGATCCTTCAGCAACAACGTTCCTGCAGCTGCTGCTCCAGCGTTTCTGCAGACGGTGAGTTGACAATTGAATTAAATCATTACTTGATGTGCTAAACCATTCAGTGAAAAACAGCAGAAACTGCAGTGACACATTGACAGTAAATATGAGCAGACAAATCTGTGCTGCTTTCATGGTTAAGTACCAATACAGCAGTGAAGTCCGGACTTTTATCTAGGTCTGTGTAACTTCTTGTGTTAGAAACATCTGAGTGTTAATCTGATGGTTCCAAAAAATCAATGCTAAAATAAATCCAAGGTTAGTGAGACTTAGAATGGAAATAAGCACCAGGCAGCTGAGTGTATATATATATATATACTGTAGTTAGATGCCACACCCAGGATGAACTGAAACCAAACATTTGTCTGTGCCTTTGCAGGTGGGGTTGGAGGACTATCTCCAGAGAGTCAGGAAGGCTGATTTTGATGTTTTTCACCCCAGTCTTCAGAAGAGAAACCCTCTCATTCCTCTGCAGCTGTACCTCCGCTCCTGGAAGAAGAGCTACTGACAGTCACAGAAGTTTTATTGTCAGTCAACACTTTACTGAAGGGCCTCTGGTCTGTCTTCAGAGTCCAAACAACATTTGGAGGGAAGGAGAAATGATGGAAATACAGTGGGAGGGTAAATGTGTTTTGTGATTGACAGCTGAATTCACCTGTCAGAGTCTGAAGATGTGAGTGACATCTTGTCATTGTTCACTTTCTCCAGGTTTTTATGGGATGATCCAGATATAGTCATTTATTTGTGAATTCACTGAAGTAAATGGTGGGTGGATCTAGATGTACCATCCAAAAAAATAAGAGGTGGAGCCTTATTCTGCAACAACTTCGCATTTTTAATATGATTTTTTTTTGAATATTTTCCTTATTTTTATTCTTTTTTTCACACTAATAATTAAAATGGTATCAGTATTTATTACCTATTTATATATCATCACCATCAAAGAAACGGATAACATAAAACAATGAAAAGCCATTCAAATATTCTAACAACATTTTAAGTTTTCAAAGCAAAAATATTCTGAAATGAGATAAAACAAACTCTGGAGTCACCTCAGGTCAAATGATGTAATTTGAATTACTCCTTACATTTGCAAAATTGAGTGCTTGAATGCTTTGAAGGAGGAAAGTGAAAGAAGGAAGTGATTTCACTTGTATTCCGAGTCACTGCAGTATCGTCCGACAACAGGGAGAGCTGGTGATTCCGGGTCAACAGTAGAAGAATAAGAGAAAGATGAGAAGAAGGAAAGGGCAAATTGTTAAACGTTTTATTTTGAATCTGTTTGTCTTCACTGATTTACGTGGACTGTGATGATTGGTTGTCACACAATATGCTGTCACCCAGGAACAAAACGTGGTGGTTAAGGAGCAGCATGTAAAATAATGAATGACTGGTGTGTTGACTGTAGTACATTTTCTGTCCAATAGTTTTTTGTAGAACGGACCAGAGGATGCTGGTGTGTAGTACATGTCTACAGACCAATGTGGTCTGTACAGAAGTTAGAATACATTTATGCAAGTGGATATTTTATATATTGAAAGCTTATTAAAATAAACTACAAACTGCTGTGGCTGGTTGTAAAAATTATGTCCTGTTTTGGTAAAAATAAAAATAATAATAAAGTATATATATATAATTTGGGAGTGTTATTGACGGTTGTATTGTTTATTGGGCTTTAGTGGAAAACCCTGTGGTTCACCGAATCAGGAGGATTGTTATTAGAAGAGTCGTAGTAGAAGTAGATAGATAGTAGATATCGGGCGTGCTTCCTTGTTCATTTCAAATTTGCAGTCGGCGGAGGTTGTCGGTAAACTTTAGCCGTAGTTATGAAGTCGACGCTTGGATTTCCTACAGTACAATGGAGCAGTGAAGGTAGCAAGGCGCCATGTTGTTTATCGCAGCAGTATTTTTACGGATTTTACGCAGCGGACTTTAAACTTTGTGCAGTTTAAAGCCAAAGGCGCCTTTTTCTGCGACTTTGTGAATTATAATCCGTCTCAGAATTTCAGCGAAACACCATCTCAGGTCTGTGAGTGTTTTTTCTCCACGTTTCCGGTTCTAAATTTAAGACTAGACGGATTAGCTCCTACACGCTAACAGCTGGTAGCTGTAGAAACTGTCTTTAAAACTTTTAACTTTAATTAAAAATAAGTAAAAACCTGTCGGTAAGAGTCCACAAACACACGACCACCAATGTAGTGATGGTGACTACTAGCAATTTGGTTCGAGTAAAAAAAAAACGATACCAAAAACGATAGGAAGCGAACAGGCTAAAGGCAACGCCAGGATAATCACTCAAACGCACCACAGTAAACTTTTCCTAAAAACGTAACATTTAAAAAGACTCAAATACACAAGAAATTAGTCATATCGGACAAACTCAACACCTAAAATATTATAAGTATATAATATAAGTTATAAACTACTGGTTGTTAAAGAACAATTTGACTTACAACGTTTTGCTGTAGCTGGTAGTGAGGAAGGAAACATATAAACTATGGTAAGTGTTTTAGTAACTATTTGTGAGTGACAAACAACGTTAAATGTTTCATTACTAACAAATATACATCCAATATTTTATGCTCCTATTGTTGGTATTTGTCTTGTCTTTTTTTTGCTTTTGAACTTGGGATATAGCTAGGAAATTTACTTGACTTTTCAGGAGTCTCACTCATTTTGTCTTCATGCTCTCAGCGGCGTGTGAGAAGCTCTCGGCTTTTATTTATTATTTTATTTATTATTTAAAGATTCGAAGGTTTTCTACAAACACACTTCAAAGTTACAAATCTACTACAATGAGGCACTGAGGCGTCTGACTCTCATCAGAGTAAAGTTCACTTCTTTCAATCATCAACCCAAAATGTTCATTGGATTCAAATTTTAACATGTTGACAACACCAGTCAGACATGTTTCACCATTGACTCCACAATTTCTGCGTGTTTTGCACTTTTACACGTTGTATTATGGGTTCTGTACACGCTGTGAAAGAACTGTTTGGGTTCTTCGTCTCAGAGTAGCGAATACACTAAAGCAAAGGCTCAGGTTTTGACTTCCTGTATAGGGCGTCTAATCCCGTGGATTAACGAAGTCTGTGCAGTTCCCTTCTCTGGTTAAACACAGTAATTGGATTAACCATAACCGATGCTGTTAATCTGAATGTGTGCTACAGGTGGGCGTAAACTCGTCTGCTAAAGTGGGAAAGATGGTTTATAGGAAATATCTAAATAGTTTGTATTATTACATTTTTTTTACACGTCATTTAATTTAAATTAACCAAACATTTCAGGCCCAGCAGGGAGATAATAATTATTTAAATAGACGTTGTCTGTCAGATCAGCTGACCACTGATGTCACAGGGAAGGAAAGCGGAAAAAGTACAACTGCCTTAGCTGTTTGCACCCCCTGGTGGACACATGATGACATAAAAGTTATTGCTGATTTATCAATTTGTACAGCCTTTTGTACAGCCTTTTTTAAAATTCATAATCATATTTAAATCAAATCGCGAGGTACCCAGAGATGTCCACCCTTATCAGGTTTAACAGGTTTTTAACATATATTTATTTCCACTAAAGTCTAATGTTTTCATCTCGGAGCCTGAATTCAGACATGTCACTAGTTTGTTTCTCAACTCTGCCTTTCTTTTTCTCTTCAGACCACAGCTGAAATGGTGGACCGGCTGGCTAACAGTGAGGCTAACTCCAAGCGGATCGCTGTGGTGGAAGGCTGCTTTGGTGCTGCGGGTCAGCCATTGGCCATTCCTGGCCGAGTCCTGATCGGAGAGGGCGTCCTCACTAAACTCTGTCGCAAAAAGCCCAAAGCGCGACAGTTCTTCCTCTTCAATGACATCTTGGTTTACGGGAACATCGTCATTCAGAAGAAGAAGTACAACAAGCAGCACATCATCCCACTGGAGAGTGTCACCATCGACACGGTGCCTGACGAGGGTGACCTACGCAACGGTTGGCTCATTAAGACACCCACTAAGTCTTTTGCCGTCTACGCCGCCACGGCCACCGAGAAGTCTGAGTGGATGAACCACATTGGGAAGTGTGTAGGAGACCTGCTGCAAAAAAGTGGAAAATCTCCCAGCGGCGAGCACGCTGCCGTCTGGGTCCCTGATTCCGAGGCCACTGTGTGCATGCGCTGCCAGAAAGTCAAGTTTACGCCCGTCAGCCGCCGCCATCATTGTAGGAAGTGTGGCTACGTGGTTTGCGGGCCATGTTCAGAGAAGAAGTACCTCCTGCCCAGCCAGTCTTCCAAACCCGTCAGAGTCTGTGAGTACTGCTACATTCAGCTGACATCGGGGCCCCGCTCCGACTCCATTGGTCGACCAGGCTTAAAGTTTGGGAACAACCTGACGGACGACGATGATGACGACGACGACAGCAGCGACTGAGGAAAGATGTGTTCTCCAGACTTACCGATCCATTCTTAAGTCCTAAAGGAACTTTTTCTCTCTGAGTTTCACCCTGATGTGAATATTAATCTAAGAATTTGTTACTGATTAACTAATATTTGTTTTTCTGCAATAAGAATTTTTTCATTATTTTCTTAATTCTAGCAGGGAAGGTGGTTTCCTGAAATGTTGAATCATTGAGAGGCAGCAGAGAAGTGAGAGCTTTTTTCGTCACTACAGAAGGCCACGGTGCTTACAAGAAAATCCCGAAACTTCCTAAAATGTGTACGATCCTTAAATTTTTTCCTTTATTTTTCTGTCCAAAAAGTAAATGTCGCACCTCTACTCAAGTTTCTTCAGGAAACAAAAACACATTTCTCTTTGTACACTAAGCTGGTGTTTTGTCCTAAGAGTCTCTTCGTAGTTTCCATTTCAAGTGGAACCCAGTTTTGTTTTTTTTGTTTTTTTTTTTTTTTAGCATACGTCTCTGTCGTTAACATTGGTCATCACATGACTTGTGTCAGTGTGAGAGCATACAACATATTTGTTGGTGTTTACTTTTTACAGACACAGATATCAACACTTTTTTTTCCATTCACATCTCTTACAGACGCTTGTTTCTTCCTCTGACTTTTTGCTGTGGTTCAAAGTCAATTTACATTCTTCCTGTTTTTTCACAATGTGCCTTAATTGCTTACCAAATCCGTTACTCAGGACTGTTGGATTTGACTGATGTCACTTCCTTTCAAGGCCAGAAGTGACTCATCCACTGTGCTGTACCTGTCTTGGCCTCTAGTTGTTGAGCAGCGTGTCCATTGTAGGGCGGTGTCTGTTCTGGGCCAGAAACATAATTGTTCAACCATAAAACTTCCAAAGTCTGATGCCTTTAAACAAGCAAAATATAATCCAGATCCAGTTTTGTTTTTTTTTCCTGTCAGACGTGTCTGAGTAAAGGCGATTGGTTCAATTCAAGCCTTTAATTCAATCAGGAATACTTTTGTAGTATGTTTAAGGTAGTATGTTTGTTAAGGTAGTATCTTTGTTAAGGTTTTTTTACTTCTCTTTTTTTCAATGTCCACGGTGGGGGCTTTACTGTAGACAGGAAGTTGGCACATGCACCTCCTCTTAGCAACATGACAAACTGCCCAAGCCACAAATCCAAATACCCCTTGTTGTTAAACTGAAAGGTGCAGACATGTGATCATGTGACAAGTCAAGCAGGAAGTGAGAAAAGTTTGTCATTTTTTTAAAACAGCTGCGACAGGTTTGAAAACAGCCAATGATTTAAAAACATGGTGTGGAAAAACCTTCGACATCAGGAACTGGTACTGATTTTTTTTACACTAATGTTAAAGGGAAACTCCACCGGAGCTGTGGATGGCGCTGTAATAAATAAATCTTATCACCTGCTCAGAGTTTACAAAAAGTCAAACACAATCAGCTTCAGTCAATTTAAAGATAAACTGTTTTCTTCAGTATTTTGTTAGCTCCAGCGTAAACTGGCTCCGTTGTCTATGGGAACCCATCCGAATTTCAAATGTTTTTTTGTGGATAAAGTCAAGGAGAAGCAGAAGAAAAGGAATCCTCTCTTCTT
>NC_024319.1:3283854-3289602 GCF_000523025.1 Cynoglossus semilaevis | reverse complement strand
CTAACTAGTTTTGGATCCTGGACTTGGATCCAGGTTAATTTCCCACTGATCAAATCAATGTCTTAATTAGACTTTTTAGCTTTATTTCTCATGTTGATTTTTAAAAAAAATATTTGTACAGAACTGTGGGTATGAAATTGTTTAATTCAATGAAATCATGTCTAAAAAAATATATCTGTACGGTGCTCCGCCCACTCCTCCTGTCAATCACATCTGATAAGGCTAGCTCCCAGAAAAGCGTCAGCGTTTTTTTGTTTGTTTGTTTTTTAACTCTGCAGTGTAAGCACTGATTGGCTGATTTTGGTTCTCACCTGATTGACAGCCCGTGTTCAAAAATATCACAAATCTGAAAATGCACTCCATCTGTACAGAAGAAAATGTTCTCGTAAGACCTGGTCTTAAAGGAAGAGCATCACGTCCTATTAAGAAAATGAATCCATCTCTATCTACATCTAAATAAATTATGATGGATTCGTGGGTTAAGGAGGCGGAGCCTGCATTAACACGCACAGATTCTTCTGATTGTTTTTGCTTTGTTTAACGGTGTTTTCTGTTTATTCTTTTGATTGTTTTTAAAAGAAATCGTCTAAAAAGGGTTTAAATCAACACGATCTGATTTCGTTTCTGATCGCATATTTAATACTAATTCACAAATCTTTAATCTGAAATTATATAAAAGGTTTCTCGAGGTTGAGTGTGTCTTCTGGTTTATATTCTGTGTTTGTCTGCACGTCAGCGGAGAGTCACGAGTTTTTATTATTTTAAGTTTTTTGTTGTTGTTTGTTTTAAACTGTGGACCAGAAGTTTTCATGTTCTTTTTGTGTTTGCGCCCCCACCTGATGACTGCTGGGATTAGCGACCTCCCCCCTACATCCCCGAGAAGGAGTCAGGTTTAAAAGATCAGCGTATGAATCATCAGTGAAGGAAAAAAGATCAGTAAAGTAAAAAAAAAGACCTGAAACTAAAACAGAATCATTTCCCCCCCTTACTAAGTTTGGCGCCGCCAGACGCCCCCTACTGGAGTAATCTGCTTCTTCACCCAGGATTCACTTTTACATTCGGTGTAAAATTCTGTCAAGTTACACATATTTAAAAAACAAAAACGAAAAGAAAAGTTTATTACAAATATAAGGCTAACAAAACAACTCTGACGGTAGTAACTTAGTAAATAACCATTTGTACAGGTTTTACCTAAACCTATCGGAAGTTGTGTTTTAATATTGGCGGAAGTCGGTTTGTTGTTTCCGTTCAGTCTCATGGCCGCAGCGAGCATTCAAACTTCAGGTCCGTGGTTGCTGCTCCTGCAGCTGCTGCTGTTCCAAAGTCTTCCATGCGACGCCGGGGACAGCCGTCACAACGACACCAGCGGGGACAGCCGGTGAGTGCCACTGTTTGCTGACAAAAGCTGTGAACGTAGAAAAGAAAAACTCAGTGAGTCCACTTTGGTTGTCACTGCTGTCAACGTTGTCCACAGCTCAGCCACGGATGTTGTATTTTGTTAAGTTACTTATTGTTTGTTTTAAAATAATTAAATAATTAAAAATAATAATAACAATAATGTCGACACTTATAGACGCTGTTTCAATGTTTTTACTACGTCATGTCGTTATTTAGTTAGACTACTATTTAAAGTATTTAAAAAAACAAAACCAGTTCCTCTTCTGTCGAGTCTGACCAGTTGTAGAATGTCACCGGACGTGACATGCCGGTACGGATTTTGTGTTTTTTTTTTTTTTTTTTTAGTATTATTGAACACTATATTGTTTATATATAATATAAAGAGAACTGTTTTAAAAATCAAACCCAAATATTTTCTTTGCCCTTAAATAACGTGGAGTGATTTTTAACAAGAGTTGGAGTTTACTTTAAAAGTTAATGAAAATTCACTTAACCTTTCTTTTTTTGTTTTGTTTTGACAAACACAAGACTTTTACATCACATCTTATTCTCTCTCTCTCTCTCTCCCTCTCCCTCAGTGAATCCATGTATAATCACTTTCTGCAAGTGCAGGATCACAGTCACGACCCCGCTCATCCCGACCGCCACACCCCAGACTGTCAGCCCGTTATCCATGGCACCGGCAGCTATGAGAGCTGGCCTGGCAGTAACCATAGCAACGTACCTGTGGCCGACTCCCTGCTCTTTGTGACCGACATTCCAGAAGAATCGAAATACGTTTATGGTAAGAATTTAAAGCTGTGGGTCCATACAGAAAATCTGTGATTGTAGCTCGTGAAAACAGATGAGTTGCTGGTCCGCTGCTGCCTCATGTGTTCAGTTTTATGTCACAAACAAAACTGAACGAAGGATTTCACATTAGATTATGATGTGGGAGAAAAGGGTGTTTACAGAAAATGTGTGTGTTTGTTTACAGGACGTCTGACGCGGGTGCATGACCCACTGAGGACCGTCTCGGTGTTGGAGCCGGGCGGGCCGGGCGGCTGCGGGATGAACCTCATGGTCTCAGTGGAGGAAACAGCCCAGGCCGCCGGGTGTTTATACGCCCAGAATGCCGGCTTCTTCCACGTGGACACTAGGCAGTGTTTAGGCAACATTATCAGCAACGGACAGATGGTGCAGGAGAGCAACGGCGTACAGAATGCCCAGTTTGGAATCAGGAAAGACGGCACCCTGGTGTTCGGGTCAGAGAACAGCGTCTCGGAACCTTTAATCAGACCAACGTTGGCTCTTACTGTTGCTAATTTGGCATCATCGGTCTAACATCTGGGGGCCCAACGTTCTGGCCCTTGTTCTTTCCTGCAGGTATCTGTCTGAGGAGGATGTGATGGACCAGTCAAACCCATTTGTCCAGCTTGTGACGGGCGTGGTGTGGCTCCTGAGGAACCGTGAAGTTTACATCAACCAAAGTCTGGAGGCGGAGTGTGACAAGACTCAGGAGACAGGTTTGTGTGTGGAACTGAAGAACATGTTGGAGATGCTGGAAGAAATTGTTTCAAATTAGAGTCGGACTGTCGCTGAGTGAGGAGCAGAGAGTATGTTTTATTCTTTATGTTTGACAAGCTAAGTGTGTGCTTTTTAAAAACTAAAAACCCGTTCACAGGTTCACTGAGCACATTTGTGAACGTGTTGTCGGCTCGAACAGCAGTGGGTCACGATGCTGAAGGAAAACTGGTTCTGTTTCACTGTGAAGGACAAACGGGGGTCAGAGGGTGAGGACACAACGCACTGAGTTCATCTCATATTTATATTCACGAGAGACAAAGTAAAACAGTAATTTGTCTGAAGTCAATGACCAGGAAGTCTGCTCAACAAGGTTATACAAGATTGTAAATGAACTATATAAAAGTAGGGGGCGCTCACAGTGCAATCAGTGCTTCTATGTGTCATTACCTCACATAGTCACACCTAAAATAGTGACTTGGTTCTGGTCCGTATAGGATGAGTTTGTGGGAGGTTGCAGAGTTTCTGAAGAATTATGGAGTGATCAATGCCATAAACCTGGACGGAGGCGGTTCATCCACCTTCGTGATTAATGGAACTTTGGCGAGTTATCCCACAGATCACTGGTGAGCAAAAGAACAGGAAACCATCACTAAATAAACGTCTCGACCTCTGCAGGATTATTGAGTTTAAATGAAATGTTCTCTTTTGTTTTTCTTCTGTTTTAGTGCTTCAGACGGCAGGTGGCGCTGCGGCCGGCGCGTCTCCACCATCCTGTGTGTGCATCCACGTCGCTGTCAGCCACCAGACTGCAGCGGACACGGTGACTGTGTGGACGGACGCTGTCAGTGTCAGCGTGGCTGGGAGGGCGTGGCCTGTGATGCTCTGACGTGTCAGCCGTCAGAATGCGGCGCACACGGCGTCTGCACGGCAGGTACTACGCAGGAGGGATCGTTAATCTCTTGGCCAATCCTGTGTCTTTTCTTTAAAGTTAATTAATATACACACTGACATCACTTTCCGACAGACAGTGGAACCCAGTGAGTCACAGGTTTACATTCACTGTTGACGTTGTTGTTGCAGACGGTTGTTTGTGCGACGCGGGATGGCAGGGACAGAACTGCAGCCAAGGTACGACGGGGAAACGTGGTTTATAAAAACCAGATTATCGTGTCTTTAATCTTCTATAATGGACCTCAGATTAACAGATTACCTCACCTTTTCACCCAGAGTGCCTCCCTGGTTTCTATGGTGACAACTGCAAACAAAGGTGCACGTGTGCTAACGGGGCTTCCTGTGACAACGTGCACGGACGCTGCTTCTGTCCTCCCGGTTTCCATGGAGATTTTTGTGAAAAAGGTAAGGCTGCCGTCCACGTTTCATCAGTGGCAATAATCTGATCTGATCCAGTTCAGTCCAATCTGGTCTAGTCCACATCGGTCAGATGACTTTCAAAGGATTTCTAATGTGGTTTTGGTCTGTGTGTTTGTGTCCAGTTTGTCCTCTGGGATTCTTTGGGATTTCTTGTTCTCAGAAGTGTGTGTGTGATTATCAGTGTCTGTGTGACGCACAGACAGGAAGCTGTAACAATACGCAGCAGCCAGACTACAACCACACAGGTATACACACACAGAGCGCCCCCTGCAGCCTTTGACCACTTAAACTCTGAACACCTCCTTTTCCTCCTCCTCTTGTCTGTAGCTGTTCAGTGTTTGGTCAATCAGATGAAGAAGTCATGGAGAAGACAGGATGAGGAAGGTCACAGAGGTCAGACAGAGCCGCCTTACCTGTCAGAGTGAGTCACAGAGCTCCACCTCCTCACTTCTCTCTTTTGTATTTTTAACTAACTTTTGCACAAAATTGAAAAAAAAAATTATCTTCAGCCGGGAAGGAAATGACCAACAGTCAGCTTAGATACCAAGTGGTTGAGGAGGTCTGCACTAATTAATCTGAAGCTCCGCCTTCTTTCTCCCTGCAGACGTTGGTGGCTTGTTATCACCCTGACTCTCACGTCTTTACTGTCCCTCAGTCTCCTCCTCCACTTCCTAAAACAACCAGCCTGTCCTGGTTTGGCCGCCGTCCACCTCGCCAAACGTCAGGATTACTCCTACATCCCACTGGGAGACATCAGTGAAGCAGCTTCACGGGCTGAAGCCCACATGAACGAGTCCAGGACTCTGGGCGAGGAGATGGAAGACTCAGACCCTGAGGAAGAAATCAGGTTGTAGTGGTGCAGAAGGACATCGTAGTTAAGGGGAGGGGTGCTGTTTCTGCTCGGCAGGGCGTTAAAGCAGGAACGGTGCTGTTGTCACTGACAGACATCAGTGTCTTCACTGAACTTTGAACTCTTTAATCTCAGGTCCATACTAACAAAAGCATTAACATCCAGCTGTATATCAGGGGTCAACACGAGCCTTGGTCGTAACACAGCTTCTGATGGTGAAGCAGCAGAGAAGACGTCCAGGTATTATAATCATCTTTTAATTCCAGTGATTTGTCTAATCCTCATTTTAATGCCAAAATACTGGAATTAAAAAGAAAATGTTGTCCTGAAAAATATTTTATTAAAAAAAAAGTTGGTTGTCTTAGGATATGATTCTTGTTGGTGCAAGAATATACAGTGGTATACACACACAGCAACTGTTTTTTGTTTTTTGTGTTTTTTTTTTTTTATCTTTTATTCTTAAAGGCTTTGACATGAAGTAATGGATTAATGTCCTGAGGACAAATCTCCATGTGCTGCTGGTGTTTGATGACTTATATATGTATATATTTATAAATATATATTGTATATATTATATATATGTATATATTTATATGTATGTATGTATGTATATATATATATAT
>NC_024319.1:3282447-3283780 GCF_000523025.1 Cynoglossus semilaevis | reverse complement strand
AGTCACTCTGGTAAAGTTGTGAGACCTTAAAAAATATTCCGATAGTTGTTTTCTGTTAACAGCATTCCTGTCTCAGTATCCAAAACCACAACATTTTGTTTTTAAGGTGAAAAGTTTAAAAAAATGATTTAAAAAAAATGTTTCTGGTGCTGCTTTATTTTAAATAATCATCTCTGGAGGTTTTTACTCTTCGTGGTGAAACTTTTTTTTTGGTCTTTAATATCTTGTGAAATTTAATTTTCTACACATTTATAAATTTGTAGTTTAATAGTGGGATTTAAAGTCTTGCTGCTCAACGACATGATTTATCAGTGTTTTCATTCATGGTGTTGGAGTTAATGTTCATGGTCATCGGTGATTTTTAAGGCAATTATTTATTATTTACATGCTGTGGATTGTTGTGAGATTGTAGAATCTCATTATTTCTCTCTCTACATTCATGAATTTACTTCTTAAAACATCTCAAGAACTTCGCAGAGAAACTAAACATTTGACTGACGTCACTCTCTTCTTAGAGCGCAGTAGACTGTAGTGACATCACCTGGTTGATTCCCAACTTCCCAACGCCTGCCTCTTACCAGCGTTTTCCTGTCAGTCGAGGATTTTTCTGTGAAAAGATTAACTTTTTACGCTGGACTTCCTGTTCATCATGTGAGTTTAAAACCATTTTGTTAACTTTAGTATTTTTTAGCTTTTGTTCCTTGAATGTGTTAAAAATCTCTTCATTTAGTTCTCTCAATGTCAATAGTTGAATAAAAAACAAAACAAATCCGAAAGAACATTCCCTAGGCGTACGCGCACGGATCTCCGACTAGCCAGAGAACGTCGACTAAGAGACGGGCTTCGGTGGAGCAGAGGACTCAGAAAGAGACGGAGATCCTTGGCCAAATCTCGGCAAACTTCATCACACGGTGGGAAACGTGCCTCCCCCGGCGGACTGAGCTGTCGCTGTCGAAACTTCCACATCAAACCTGCGAAAGCATGTGGCGGTGAGTAGAGCACCTGTGCTTTCACCTGTGTTTCCCAAACGTTTTATTTATCGCTTGGTTAAAACCTTCCTCCGTTAAGAACTCGTGCCTTCACGATATCGATTATTTTTCGCTTTGCTTACCATCCATCCTGGTAGCTAACGTTTCAGTGAAGTAGAGTAGTGAAGTAATACGTGATTTTATTGGTCAGTTGGTCTCTAATGAAAACATATTCACTCCTGTGTAATAGACTCACTCCTGGTTTTTGTTTGTTGTAGCCAAGACTTTTTACATTAAAAGGATAAAAGTAAAATAATATATTAATAAGTTCCTAAACAATTCTTCAAAAATAAAAGTTTCTCAAA
>NC_024319.1:3281454-3282347 GCF_000523025.1 Cynoglossus semilaevis | reverse complement strand
AACATGCTGCCAGGTGAATATTTTGTAAAGTCAAAAACAGGCAGAAAAAGTGTCAAAGTATGAAAATATTAAAAACTTAGCTGACATTTTGTAAAACTGGGTGAATGTTTTGAAAAAATGTAGTAAACATTTATTTTGACTACCATTAGTTAAAGGCAATATTAAAATGAACTATTTATTGTTTTAAAGAAATCATCATCAATCTTGATGTGTTTTGAACAATGTTTATTCTGACAATGAGAGACGTATATGAAAATATTTTCTATTTAAATAACTTTGACATTAATTTAAAAAGAGAAACACTCGTTCACCCGGTGACCCCGTCACCATCACCATTTATTTACAGTTTGTACAGTGACCCGTTGTTTTCTAACTCTCTTATTTCATCACCTGCATAGACTGTTGTCATCATCGACTCAGCTTTTCATCAAACCTGCAGACAGAACAACAGAGACGTTAAAATGATCAAACCTGAGTGAACAGTGGACAGACAACACAACATCATAACATATGAAGGACACATGATTTAATGACGTCAATAAAACCAAAGTCTGATAGATTATTGATTATATAATATAAAATAATATTCAATATGTATAAAAAATATAAAAATTGTCCATAAGTTGTGTATAAGTGTCCAAAAGAGGTAAAAATGTCTGTAACGTACGGTGAAAAACTCACTCCGTTTTTTTTATATCCTAACATTCATGATAAAAACATTACAGTTTGACTCAGATTTTAATTGTCAGTCTCCGGTGCAGACTGTCTCAGTGGTCTTTAACGTTCACACTGATGTCACTGGTCTTCGGTGAGTCGGTGGTTCAGCGGTGGTTCAGTGTCATGGTCTTACTGGCGGATAGTCTCGGGAATCTGTAGTCTGTCTGTGGGAATCA
>NC_024319.1:3268896-3281315 GCF_000523025.1 Cynoglossus semilaevis | reverse complement strand
GTGTACAGACCTGATGAAGGGCTTGACCAGAGTGAGCAGAGCTTTGATGTACCAGGCAGGGTGGACAACCAGGAGTCCCTTCAGGTCCTTCTTCAGCCTATTTGATAACACACACACACACACACGTTGGACACCGTGATAACATCGACTCGGCCCACTGAGCGGGACGCAGCCTACCTGCGGTCGATGGAGGTGTAGCACTGGTGAAGCCACTTGATTGGTGGAAGTTTGTTCCTGGGAGCCATCGCACACAGGTAAACCAGCAGGTAGTTCTCCGAGACCATCAGGTCCAACGTCCCCACGATGTATCTGCAGAGACACAAAGACCAGTCCCACACCTGCGGTCCCACACCTGTGCTGGCTGTGTTTTTTGTTTTTGTTTTTTTCCTGCTCTCACCTGAAGAGGTTGTCCATCACGTAGTCATAGTTGTCTACTGTCTTCTCCGGCAGGTAACAGGAAGTGAACAGGATGATGGCGTTCATCCCGTCTCCGTAATAACCTAACAGTTGATGAGAGACAGAGACAGAGTCAGAGTCGGTCACTGATATATGTCTCCAGCCTGTAGCTGCTGCCTCCTGTCAGTAGGGGGCAGATGTATATTAGACCTCTGACCTCCGTGGGACAGGACCTGCAGGTATGGCTCCAGGACACTCATGTTGACGTGATACTCGTGTCCTGAGATGCTGAACTTCCTCCAGCGGCGCCCCCTGCTGTCTACCTGGTCTAGACCCATTAAACTCTCTGAACTCTCCACGGGACTTCTGACAGCACTCGAGGCCCCGCCTCTTCCCATCCGAGGGAGTTCGTCTGTCCATCACAAAGGGACAAAGACCAGAGGAATATAAGATCACTATGTCAGAGACGACCGAGACGAGACAACGAGACGAGACAACGAGACAAACAACGAGACGAGACAACGAGACAAGACAACAAGCTGCTGAAATAATACAAATTAAAGCCACTTATTGACCAAAAACACAACTATTTAAAGTGACAAACAGACCACAAGGAAGACAGAATGACTCCAGGATCAGAGAAGACCACAAAAAAATAAAAAAAAGGCAAAGAAAGACGAGGTCCAAAGGAAAAAGACATGAAGACAGAGGTCAACCACCAACATCAAGAACAAAGACTGTGTGGATCCTCACCGTCCCACTCCAGCTCGCCGGTCTCGGGCAGTGTTCCTGTCTCACTGCCCGACGGCGTCTCGAGGGCCTCGAGGTTGATGTCCAGAGAGGGCGTGTCCGACAGGGCGGCAGCAGAGAAACCGTCCGTGCTCGGGTCTCGAGAGTCTCTGCGGTTCAGGGTGAGACTGAGGGACGGAGCCACCAGGCGCTTCTTAGCACCGCCCACTGCTGCGTCTGACAGGGCTAGGGTGGTGGGCGGGGCTGGACATTGGGGGAGGGGCAAGAAAGGTAGAGAAGGTCAGGTTTAATAATTGAATCTTGTATAAAAGAAGTTTTATTTAAATAATTGACATTTTAAAATATTCCAAACTCTTTGATTCATATTTGAGTTCAAATGTTTGACCCGTACTTTAAATACGTCTACTCAAATAATTTTACTTCGTAGAATAGAATTTCTTGTCACAGCTAAACAACCGTGTTGTAACTAAAAGTAAATGAAATGTGCCGAGAGAAAAAGTAAGAAAAACAAGATGAAAAAGTCAGAAAAAAAAAAAAAATCAAACAATTAAAAGATATGAAAAAATCTTCTGTTATTCTAGATGCTTCTAAGGAAATCTGAACAATGACATCATAGCAGGTTGATGATGTCACAAACCAAAACATTAGTTCCTCACCTCTTAATTGTCTCTCTCCATCCCCAGGACTCCCACAATCCTCGGGGAGGGGCCTGCAGGAAAAACAAACAAATCTGAGCTGAGGTCCAACACGGGGTTGTCACGGCAACGCCGCGTCTAGATCGCAATCATTTCAATAATACAGCTTTAAAACAGGCAACAAAGTGGAGTCACAGAAGGTGAAAAGTCAGAGGTCAGAGGTCAGAGGGTGAGACCTGGGGAAGCCGTCGTCCTGCCACTCCTCCCGGAGCTCCAGGTCCTGTATGTTTGGAGAAGAAGGAAGTCCTGCAGGAGACGAACGAGGAGGAAGAGGAGAGGGTCTGTGGAGACAGTGACATCATCGTCATCATCGTCATCATCATCATCATCATCACTGACATCATCATGATTGGTTTCAACTTTCAACAACAGTTTAAAAACCTGAAAAAACGTTTCCCTCGTTGTGACATTTAAACACACACACACACACACACACACACACACACACACACACACACACACTGGTCCGACCAGCTGAACAAGGAGCTAAAGGGGCGGAGCTCTGTGTTTCCTTTTATCTGTCATCACCACACCTGTCAGTGTGTGTGGGTTACCATGGTAACAGGGGGCGGGGCCTTCTCCTTCTAGCATTCATGTCACAGTCAGACTCTAGAATCAAGTCCAGTTCTGAAGACGTCAGGTCTGTGATTGGGCCACACACAGGATGACCACTAGGTGTCACCTTCACTAACACCCCAGATCAATTGTTTATTTTTTTAGTCTAACGGCGTCCAGTCCTACAGAGACTGATGTCAGTGGACAGAGACACAGACCAAGACCAGCAGGTGCTGAGACCAGGAAAAGATTAGAATCTTTAGGGACAGAGACAATAAGAGGATTTTAAAAGAGCAGGAACTGAAATCCAGGTCTGAGTGTAAGGAGACCAACACTTTAGGGAGTGAGACTGAGAAACTGAGACCTTTGTCCTGGTAGATCCAGGTTCTGAATCCTGGTACAGTCTCCTGGAGTGGCTCTGAAGGCAGGTTTGGAATCGGACTGCGTCTGTCAGGAGTCCTCTCGGAATTTCCAGGATGAGGTTTTTTTAAAGTCGTGTGTTTCAGCTCCAGGTGTGTCTTCATGTCTCTCCACTTATTTATCTGCGTACATTAGTGTCCTCCTGGTCTTCCCAGGTCCGTCTCCACAGACATTCATGTCTCCTGGCGTCACCTTGGTGTCCCAGGTGAGTCTCCAGGTGAGTCTCCAGGGGACATCTCATGCTCCTGGCTGTCTTCTCAGTCTGTGTGTCCTCTGGTGTCCTCATGTATCTTCAGCAACAGACTGCACTGAAAACAAAAACCTCGGGCTGACAGCACATGCTGTGGTCCAGTTGCATTGTGGGAAATGAAGTCAACAGGAGGAAACTTCCTGTTTGAAATCACAGAGACGCAAAACCTGAAGTGTCCAGGTCCATCCTGTCCACTGTCAACAACAGTCCTGGGGGACGTCACTTCCTGTTCGTCAACGAACACTGAGAGGACAGTGAAGGCGTCACAGCAGAGACCACTTCACTGACCGACAAAACACAAACATCAAACTTCCTCTTTGTTCCGTTTTAACAGGAAACACATACACACACACACACAGCGAGAACGTACCTGCCAGTGCGGTCACTCATGATGTCACAGTGATGTCACAGCGTGTTCTGACCAGCAGGTACCAGGTGCTGCTGGACAAGTGACTGTCACTGTTTCCTCTACCTCTGTGAGGGACTGCCCTCTCTCTCTCTCTCTCTCTCTCCTTGCCTCTCTCGTCCGATCTCTGCTGACCCGGCTCGTCCACATTTCAGACTGACGCCGTTTGGTCGACGCCCACCTGCTGTATGCTACAGGTAAGACGTGCTGTATTTATATCAGCCAATCAACTGCTGCAGATATTTAAAGAAACAGGAAGTGAGTGATGACATCACTGATCCACTTTCCCTTGTACTTCCATAGATCTCAGGTCATCTTTCTACAGTTATTGATCAGTGATCAACCGTCACCGTACGACGGTATCACAGATTAGAAGTTAAGCTCCGATCAAACGTACGATCCTCGTTCAACGCCTGTTTCTGACGGACTGATCTTTTGATTATTGGTTGATTAACCCATCAGCAGAGAAAAAAAATGTTTGTTTTTTTCACTTTTATTTTGTAATTTCCTGTTGCTGCAACTGCTTCACTCAGTCTTACACAATAAAAGCATTTCCAAAGTGAGCAGGAAGTAGCTCTGCCCACATTTCATTCCTGACCGTCAGGTCAAAGTTCAGGTGTCAGCTTGGATCTGACGCTCAGGTTCTGTTATCAGTTTCTTTTGTCCGTTCTGAGATTGGCTGTTGCTACACGTGTGATTGTCAGCTCTGCTCTAAGTTCCGTCACCTGTTCTGATGTCGGTTCTACTGACAGTTCTGTTCTCAGGTCCGATGTCGGTTCCATACTTATTTGACCAAACAACCTGGTTTGAAAGGTCAGAGGTCAGGGTAATCTCTTCTGCTGTCGGCCATCTTGCTGACTTTGTCCACCAGGTCCTGCGGACTGATGTGTGGCAGAGCGCCCTCCAGGGGACAACCCTCCACCAGACTGTTCATGGGTGTAGGAGGAACCACAGACTCCGCCTCCTGAATCTCCTCTCCATCCAACTGCCTCAGGAAGTCTTTGACTAATGGGAGGAGCTTCTTACGAGACGCCAGCGAGTTTCCTGAGAAAGAAAAAAAAACAACAATTGCGTCACAGTAAGGATGATGTCACCGTGATGATGAGGTCACAGTGATGATGAGGTCACAGTGATGATGATGTCACAGTGATGATGAGGTCACAGTGATGATGAGGTCACAGTGATGATGAGGTCACAGTGATGATGAGGTCACAGTGATGATGAGGTCACAGTGATGATGAGGTCACAGTGATGATGAGGTCACAGTGATGATGAGGTCACAGTGATGATGAGGTCACAGTGATGATGAGGTCACAGTGATGATGAGGTCACAGTGATGATGAGGTCACCGTGATGGTGATAAGAAATCATTAAACATGATAAGGCCGTGACATCACTTTGAATGTGGCGTTAACAGAAACAGGTCATTCGCTAATTATACGCTAACACTCAACTACACACCTTGGTGATAGGCTGTTATGTGAGGATGGGGGCTGCTGATTGGAGAGAGGTTGAGGGCGGGGCTTTGGGCTTGTTCCAGGAAGTGACTGAGCTGTGGGGAAAAATAAAAAGGGTTAAGTGAGTATGTGAGTGTGTTAGTGTGTGTGTGTGTTTAGTGTTGTGTACTTGTACCTGCTCCCTGCAGGTGGAGCTGTGGCAGAACACAGCCAGCTCTCTGATTGGCTCTTTGCTCTCAGTAAAGGAGATTGTCATCAGCAACAGCAAATCAAATCCGTTTCTCTGACAGAAGGAGGAAAGCTCTGCCTCCAGCTCCGCCCTCTGTAAGAACTCCTACACCGCACACACACAGACACACACACAGACACACACGTGCATACACACACAGAGGTCAGTACACAGAAGTACAGCAGTACTGCAGTAACACCTCCTTCTTCCTCTCACCTCCAGTGTGACGTACAGAACAGAGACGGCCAGACGCAGACTTCCTGAGACAATTTTCATGTCCTTCATCAACATCTGTCCAGTGTCTAGACCTGAGGACAAAACTCAAGTCAATTATTTTTTTCAGGAATAGAACGAAAAACTCAGACGGCGCTAAATATGATTTTCTCTTTAACCAGAGTTTTATTTGATGTGTTTCAGGGTTTTCTGATGTGAAAACCTGCAGCAACAAAGGTTTTCTTACTTAAGTAAAGTCTCATCAATAGTTAGTGTTTTAGATTTTTTTTATATTGTAGAAAGTAAACCAACTCTTCTGAACAAAGGGGGCGCCACTGGGAAAGGCACCAGGACCACATGTGCCAGGAAAACACTGCACTACCATGTGTGTTTGGTGTGTGTTTGGTGTGTGTGTCATTACCTGAGACATCAAACTTGGCGTTCTGCAGTGCAGTGAAAAGAGCGCCTCTTGGAGGCAGAGCAGGGAAACGACTCTCCAACACTGCAGCAAACTGACTGTCTTTTGGAGTCACTTTACCAGCTGAGGGCGCCATGTTCACGCAGTCCAATACCACAGCAGCTACAAACACACACAGAAGTAGCATTACCATCTGTAGACCGTGTTGTTAGGAAAGGAGGTATGTGCTGGGAGGGGGAGTCCTTCCTCCCTCTCTCTCTCTCACCGTAGAGCAGCTGGGCGAGCTGCAGCGTCAGGATCTCTGGAGCTTCCTGCACGATTCTCTCAGTAATCAGTGTAGCACAAGATCCAACTGTCTCCACAGTTACGCAACAGGAAGTTGAAGGCTCTCTTTCCAGGTGGTGATGATCAATCACCTCAACCACTGCCCCCTCAAGGTCACTGTCGGAACTGCAATCGGAGACAGTCAACTCAGCTGCTGGCTCATTTCATATTTTGACAAACCATTTTCAAACTACAGAAATGTATTAACCTGACCTTTAACTCTTGTTTGTAAAATTTGATTCATTTTGAATTTTGAAATCTCCAAATAAAAGAAAATTGGGACTTTTTTTTTACTTTAGAATTTAACATCTATTTCCATACCTGGACAAGACATTGTGGTCCACCAGCGTCAGCCGCAGACGTGCTTCTTGATGCAGCGTCTTCAGGTCGAGCTGGTCTCTGAACAGCAGCAGGTCATGTGACACGCCACTCTGACGCAGCAGGAAGGTGTTGTCAGAGCGCAGCGCTAGCTCCTCCCTGTGGATGTTCAGCAGTGGGAGGACTAATGTGTCGCCTCCCAGGGTCTGACACGGCGAGAGGGAGTGATGACATCATCATGCAGGTCATCATCAAAGAGACAAAGATTGATAATGCAGTTAGCAACTTGAATAAAAACATGTTTTCATTTATCTTACATTTAAAAGGAAGATTATTATTGATTAGTAAAGATGTATAATTGGCTGAATGTCTGCAGCATCATGAAGAGGAGACTCTGACAGTGGTGAACACTGGCTGCTGAACAGCTCTGTTCATTTCCCAGTCTGAGGAATGTTTTAAAAACAAAAACCTATAGAGATAGACATTTTCTGGAAAGACTGTTTGAATTTTTGTGCGAAAACATTTTAAAATAAAAATGTCAAATACATGTCAAAAACTGTTAAAACATAACAATGCTAAAATAATACATTAAAACACTGCACTATGTAAAACAAATATGATGCAAAATAGTGTAATATAATTATAATTAGGGTTGGCTGATCATACGGTTTGATCTCACCTTGGACAGAAAGAAGGCGTAGACCAAAGCCGACACCATGGAGTCCACATCACAGGCTTCATTTCCCATGACCACATGGAGGATAGGAGGAGAGGGGTCAGCAAATGCCTACGAAAGGTCAGAGAAGGCATGTGACCATGTGTTTGAATGCTAGTCAAAAGTCTTACGATGAAAGTAAGTTCTCCTTAAATGTTGTGTATCTCAACGAGAAATAACCTGCCCCAGTTAACAGGCAAAAAAAAAAAAAAAACACTATTTCAATAACGGAAAATAAAAGTAATACAATAAAACTGCCAAAACAATTCAAACGCGCTTAGAGTTGGTAAAACATTCATCCAAAATACCTCAATTATAAATACTAAAACTCAAAGCCAAAATTATGCAGACCTAATTCCGACATGTATTGTTAAATTTAAAGCTTAAAAACTCACACAGTCATACTTTTAAACACAGAATTGTGTACTCGTCTGTAATTGTCCAACATTATTTTGTATTGCAGCTCACAACTTCCGGCTAACGACACTGATCGGAAGTCTTATTTTGAAAATCGAAATGTACGGAAGCCGTGAAGTTCTATGACAAACATTTCGTGTTTTATAGACTGTTTACTATTATCGCCACGCGCTGTGTGTGTGTGTGAGATATATATATATATATACATATATAGAGAGAGAGAGAGAGAGAGAGACCTGCAGTGCTCGTCGGCAGTTCGTCAGAAACTCCTCCATGTCACCAATGGCTGCTGGTCGCAGCTTTTAGCTGCAAATAGTTAGCGGTTAGCAGTCGATGTCTCCTGTAAAGGTTCCGTCAAACACACTGAGCAACGAACGTCTGTCTCATTCGTTACAGTTGACCGTGGCTGACCACGTGATCGCCGATGATAAGGCGGGTAAAAGGTCATGAAATGTTTAAGGAGAGCTCGGAATATTATGTATTGCTTCATCTATTGCCCAAAAGCTTCAGCTAAACGTAGAAACATTGTAAATAAATAGCAATTAAATTTGTGGATTGAAGTTGAGAACAAAGTTACAAGAATGTATATGTTTAAATGAATTAAAACAAACACAATGTTAGTTGAAAATCACCCAAACTATAGCTAAAGGTTAATCAGTCAAAATAAATCTAAAAAAAAAACAAAACAAGCTGAGCTAGATGATGTTTGGAAAACTTCCCAGAAGCAAACAAACAAATAAAGCAAATAAAAGTCTGCCCCGATCACAATCCATTAAAAATGTTTTTCATACGTAGTCGTCGTGGTCAAACTTAAAACATCCATTTTATCAAGCCTTAAAACACGACCCTTGTATCAGCCAGTGAAAGCAGCATCGTGCTATGGACAAACTTAAAAATAAAGAGACTGAAAATGACCTTGATGTAAAGACAGTTTATTTATATAATGATTTATAACAGTTAAAAATATATTTTGTTCCGCGATGACGTTCAGTCGTATTTTAAAGCTTTTTGGGTTTTGTTGGTGTAATCTTTCAGACTGTAACACGGATAAGACGCCTTCTGGTTTAAGCTCCAGCAGCTCTATTGGTGTGGTAAAATTGTGGTCAAAAATGTGGTCAATCACTGGTATTTTAACAGAACATTGTTTTGCTGGTTAGAGATGATCGCTTGCAGAAGCACAGTACCGATCATGTCACCAATCTGGAACGCCTTAAAACTGGACTTTGTTCTGGATTCATCTGTCAGCTGTTCCCATTATAACACTGGTGTTAATTAAAGCCACATGGGAACATTCAAAAAAAGGTAGAAGCTGTGGGTGGGGGGTGGGGGGGTTGTTACCAGGAGGAGCCGACCTCTGTAGAAACACTGGTTCATATCTTCTCCACGTAGTTTCCAGGAAACATTCCTTCTCTGCCACGAAGGCGACCGAACCACCAACCTGAGACATCTGAGGACACACACAGACAACTTCAAATAAATCAAAATAAAACATAAAAGATTATTAAACCTGAGTGAGGAATGTCTAGCCCTTTAAATAACCTGTTACATATCCTACGATCAACAGTTAAAAGGACAAAGTGAGAGCCCAAAGGTAACTGAGATGAAGATGAATCTGAAACGGCTAAAAACCGAGGTGAGTTTATAACAAATAATAAAGAGTCAACTTTAAACAGAATAAAAGTAAAAACGAGAAAATGATTCATGTTAGATGAGAATTATTAGAAACAGAAAAACTGCCCAAAGATAAGACGTCAAGCGACACAACCAAAAGAATAAAATAAAATAGTCACAAATCAAATATCTGTGACTATGAAGGTCTAATTAGAGCTCAATTAGCCCAAGAATTATTATGAACTGCTAACATTAACTAAAAGATGATCAAATGACAAAAATAGGTCAAACACGTGATAGACCTCCAGCAGGTGAGGATTACGGCTAAAATATTCATAGGAGTTTAGCAACAGTAACAGTGGCAGCAGCAGCAGAAGTTATTCAAAGGAAATGATTGGTAACAAAATGATTATTGATGGTACAATAATAAAAGTACTACAGCAGTAGTACTGGGACTGGTACCCTCAGAAATGATCTCAATGACATCATCGGCGTTGAAGCTGAGCTCGTCAGTGTCCTGGGCATCGTAAGCGTAGAGCGCTCTGCACTGTGGAGACCGTGGCTTCGGCTTTGGCGCCGGTTTGGGTCGACCTGCTCCTGGGAGGGGCGTCACTTCCTTCGACCGTCGCCGCTGCAGCCTGTAGGTTGACGCGGGTATTACAACAGACTCCCTTTTTCTACCAGGATACTGTGATTTCCTGGTTTCTAGTGTAATGAGTATAAACAATGGGAAATCTGGTACCCTGTACTTAACCATTCATGAACTGAGTCCCATTAGTGACCCTCAATAACCCAGTGACCCCAGGTGGTTCATGAATGGTTAAGTACAGGGTACCCCCAGGTGTGACCCCAGGTCACTCCCTTCATGCTCACCCTGCAGCGCCTTGTTCAGGGACTCCCATGAATCCCATGTCAAAGTTGCTTGGAGCCTGGTTTTCCTGACGCCTCTGGCTCTGGTGGCGAGGCAGAGTGGGCTGCTCCATGCTGGACTGCTGTCTCAGCAAAGACACCCTGGAGGAGGGGGGGCCGCCTCGGGGAGGTCCTCCTCTGGAGCGAAGACCTGAACAACAGGATAACGTAAGCTTGAGCTAAAGTTGACCATGTACTCGTCATCATCGTCGTCATCACCTGAGCTGTAGTGGCTGCTGGGCGGAGCCTGGTTGCTCATGTAGCGGCTCTTCCGTTTGTCCTTCCGCGTTGGCCCTGCAGATCAGACAGGAAGTGAAAATGTGGAGAAAAGACCACTTAGAGCTATAAAGATGAGCGACTCAGGTCAGAGCTCACGTGAGTTCCTGGGTAGACCCTGTCCGATGGAGACTTGTAGCACCTTCCCACTGGGTTTCAGGATCGCTTCGTCCCCTTGACCTATCTGGAACTGGATCTGTCTGGATCCTCCTGAGGTGAACGGACCCCAGCCACCTTTTTTCACCTTAAATTCCAGGCTGGAGAAACAAATAAACATTTTTTTTATCTTGGAGATACAATTTAAACAAATTTCTGTATTTGTGGGGAAAACAAATCCCACTGACAGGTTGTTGAACTTGAGCGGCAGCTTCTTCTCAGTTTTCTCGTGATAACGTTTGTCTAGCAGACTGAGGAACTCGGTTTTAAAGATGCTCTGGAGAACGCTGTCGTACTCCTCCTCATGGACGATGAAGAAGTCGTCCTGCAGAGTGCTGACAAACAAAGACAAAAAGGTTCTTTGCAGCTTGGATACTCTTTTTCTTTCTTCTTGGTGTTTACACTGGTTTACCTCAGGGAAACAGACTGTATCTTGTGGACCTCGATCTTTCTCTTTAGAACTTCTCGAATCTGGCCTTTATCTGGACCCTGTTTTACCTTCTCTCGGCCAATCAGGTACAGGAACTTAGGGGTCAGGATGAGATCTCGTTTCACGGTCTGTGAAAGAAAAGAAAGGATATTTTGAAAGAATGATTCCAGTAAAACTTCTATTTGTTATTTTACTGCTGTTTTTACCCTGAATCTTCGGTCATATTTCACCACCACGTCGGCAAAGTCAATCCTCTCCCTGCGGCCGACGAACTGTCTGATCTCTGGATGGTTTTCTGTCCCGATGTAGTCCCCGACAAAGTTACGGTTCAAGCTGTTTCTGCGACGTTCCTTCTTGTTGAGCAGGATGTCTGATGCTGAAAAAACACGATTTGTTTTGTAAAGAGATCCACTGAAAAAGGACACAAAGATGTGGATTCTGGTTCCGTCGTAGCTGTGTCTTACCTTCCTCCCTCATCTTCACATACTTGCGGACAGCGATGTGTTTCCTCCACGCCTTCTGGATGACTCGAGCATAGCCGTTGTACTTCCTCTCCCTCATCTCCTCCAATAAAAAGAGCTGCAGAGAAAAATGGGCTTAATCAAGTGAACCTTGATTTCTGATTGGTCAACATCTTTAATGGGTTTTCCAAGTTCCCAACCTGCTTCACCAAATTTCCAATGAGGATCCCTGAGGGTTCCACAACTTACACACAAGTGATCAATCAATCCCTCCAGTTTTCCTTCCCCTCAGGAAGAAACAGGAATTCCATCTTTTTAGACAGGAACCTATTCCTACCAACTATAGGACCACCACTGATCAGCCCATACTGCAGCCAACCTCCTTGACGCCACCTGCTGGCTGTGAACCTACAGGGCATCTCTGCTGCACCACCTGCTGGCTGTGAACCTACAGGGCGTCTCTGGTTAGAGAGCTGCAAATGTTTTGGTCTTTCAACTAATGCTGTTTCTCTTTGGGGGACTCTACCTGGATAATGGACCTCAGATTCTACCATGACCCAGATGTAGAAAAACATTTCAGACAGAATTTCATACCGACTCTGGAGCTTTGATAAAAACTTTGCTTTTCCCCAGCTGGTACTGGTCCTGATCCATGTTGACAGAGTTGAGCAGATGAAGGACCCCCTGACGCTCCTCCCCCCTCCAGTGAGGCCAAGTCTCCCTGGTCAGGATTGCGTACCTGCAGAACACGAAAATCTGGTGAACATCAGTGGAAGTGAATTCACTGGTGTTCGACTGTGTTTGACCCTGAATGACCTCTGTAGAAACTTGACAAAGACACGTCTGTAGGCGTATCCCGCTCGGCGCACACGGATGTTCTCTCGCAGGCCCAGGTACTCCACCTGATGTCGGACGCGGTTTTCCTCCCAGTCTCGTGGCTTTTTGGTCTCATTGGGTTTAATACAACGGATGTAGTGGGGGGTGCACTTCATCAGTGTCTGGACCAGGGTGTT
>NC_024319.1:3264466-3268796 GCF_000523025.1 Cynoglossus semilaevis | reverse complement strand
CTTCATCAGTGTCTGGACCAGGGTGTTGGCTTGTTTCTGAGGGAGGGAGGGAGACAGAGAGGGAGGATGTGTCAGTGCTCAGTCTTTACAGGACGGTTCTGTTGGATCCATGTTGGAGACCACAGAAACCAGACCAACAAAATATGAAAACACAAAGGATTATGGGTACAACTGCTACACATTGGATCCAGAAAATTAAAACCTATAAATTCCTCTGTGCGAAAAATAAAACTCAAACAGTCCCTGAAAAGTTCCAGGGTCTCAGGAAGAATCTCTCTCTCTCTGACCTTGATCTTGTTGCTAGCGGTGCTCGGACGCCCCCGTTTCTCTGCCTCCAGGTTCTCAGGGAACAGTCCTTGGATGAATTGACTGGACACAAACACAGCACAACCGTGAGGTCACCATGAGGTCATCACAGCTGTGTGATGTCACGTCACGGTTACTTACAACTCACTGCTCTGCATCAGCTCGATGATGTCGCTGAACAGCACGTCTCTGTTCCGCTCGCAGAACCCGCTGACATCGTACGACACCTGCGACGGTCAGACAAACTCAGGGTGGTACTACAAGTGTACTGCAAATGTAGACGAGCTGTATTTATGTCGTAAAATTTGGTTTGTACACATTTAATGAAGTGTTAATGAAACACACAAATCCAGGTGTACCACCCATGTACCTTGCCTGCGTAGTGGTGAACTACGAATCCTTTGTTCCAGCTGCTGAAGTGTTCGTGGGAACCGATCTGTCCCTGCAGCTTCTGCAGCAGCGTCTGGTCCGCGCCCTCACCTTTGGCATGCATGGTGGCACAGACGTCATCCAGGACACTCATTATACCAACAGGATTCTGGGTAATTGTGAGAAGGATTATAGGAACATGTCCATAAAGAAAAACTTGTTAACTGGTTAACCTTCTTTGGGATTGGCTGACTCACCAGTTTAGACTCGATGAGGTCACAGACCACCTTGTTGTTGAAATACTCAATGGGCTTCCATTTGATTCCCTCCTGGACGTATTCTTCCTGATTTGAAGAAACGTGATGGAGATGAGTGCATGATGAAGGACAAAACAATCAGCGTGAAGACAGACGAGCCAAGCTCAAGTACCGGGACGTGGTGATGTCACCATGACTCACCTGTTCCGCCTTCAACGTTAGCTCGATAAAAATCTGCTGCAGCTTCTCGTTGACAAAGTTGATGCAGAACTGTTCAAAGCCGTTTTTCTGGAAGACAGTCGTGAACCTCAGTCAATCAATGGACTAATCGATCAACAACACCATCAACAAAAACCAAAAAAATAAAAATCAGCAACAATCATTTCAAGAACCTATGGAAAACCCAGCTTGTCTGTGGAGATTATTTCAAACGTATCAAAAATGGTTCTGGAACCTCGTGACTTTTTCTGAACTTGAAAATGTATCCAGGACTGAATCTCTAACAACAAAACGTTCTTAAGAAGGTCAGGAAGACATTACTGTTCTGAGTTCACACGGCAGTAAGAAGGTTCCAGGATGTTTCAGGAGGTTTATGAGAAATAAGGAAGGTTCTGGAAATTAAGGACTCCAGAGAGAATCCAGGATATTTACCAATTTCTCAGACCTGGTTCAGAGACATTTTCAGTCGTTCTTACCTGAAAGATCTCAAAGCCATAGATGTCCAGGACTCCAATGTTGAGCACCTCCTGGTCCTTCTCCATCGCTTTATTAATACACTATAACACACACACACACGAACACAAGCAGGCATCAGTAGAACACAACCACACGTGCAGGGACATTGAACAGTGCAGTTGGACTGACGTTGACCAGGTAGTTAAAGAGCCGGTTGTACAGGGCCTTGGACAGGGCGTCTCTGGAGAAGGACGCCTGCTCTGTGTTCAGAGTGACAGAGATGGACTCCGTCTTCCCGCCCCACTTACTGTCCATCACTCTGCTGGTCAGTTTACTGCACAGACCTTCCTGAGGGATTCCCAGCAGGAAGGCTGGGAACGCCAGGACTGAGAGATGGAGACAAAGACAAAGACATTGGTGTGAGACAAGTTTGATGTTAAGGTCATAGGTTCAAGTCCCTGTGCCTCCAAAGAAGGAGGGAAGTCTCCGTTACTCACAGTCTTGGCTCTCGACTACAGCGTAGTTATTTTCTTCTCTGAAGCTGATGTTTCCCAGGTGAAGGATTCCTGCGATGATCTGAAGAACGGAATCCTGGTCCTCAATGGACAGACCTACCACTGACATGGCTGCCTGAGAGACAGACAGGTTCACTAATGACGGGTTGACAGACAGACAGAGACAGACAGGTGGAGACAGACGGGCACAGACAGACGGGCACAGACAGACGGGCAGAGACAGACGGGCAGAGACACACAGGCAGAGACAGACAGGTGGAGACAGACAGGCGGAGACAGACAGACAGAGACAGACGGGCAGAGCCAGACGGGCAGAGACACACAGGCAGAGACAGACAGGTGGAGACAAACGTGCAGAGACAGACGGGCAGAGACACACAGGCAGAGACAGACAGGTGGAGACAGACGGGCGGAGACAGACAGACAGAGACAGACGGGCACAGCCAGCCGGGCACGGACAGACGGGCAGAGCCAGACGGGCAGAGACAGACAGGCGGAGACAGACAGGCACAGACAGCCAGGCACAGACAGACGGGCACAGACAGATGGGCAGAGACAGACAGGTGGAGACAGACAGGCGGAGGCAGACAGACAGAGACAGACAGGTTCACTAATGACGGGTTGACAGACAGGCACAGACAGACAGGCAGAGACAGACAGGTGGAGACAAACGTGCAGAGACAGACGGGCACAGACAGACAGGCAGAGACAGACAGGTTCACTAATGACGGGTTGACAGACAGACAGAGACAGACAGGTGGAGACAGACGGGCGGAGACAGACAGACAGAGACAGACAGGGGGAGACAGACAGGGGGAGACAAACGGGCAGAGACAGACAGGTTCACTAATGACGGGGTGACAGACAGACAGAGACAGACGGGCACAGGCCGACGGGCACAGACAGATGGGCAGAGACAGACAGGTACCATGGTGTCTTGAAACTCTTTCTTGTCGTTCACGTCATCCACAGTATACGTTCCTGACTGGTTGAGGTAGTAGTAGTAATCAGGGGTCGTGACCCCTAAGTTCTCTCTCTGCTCCCCACTGGCTCCTTCCAAAAGCTGAGGTCAGAGGTCACAGAGCTTTTAGACACACACTGTTACTACGCCTGTATGTCATTAATACAGTAAATAGTAATTGATGTAGTCTTATAATGTAGTACTTCTGCAGTACCTGGTAGTAGATGTGGAAGTTCCTCTCTTGGGAATTCTGGGAAACAACTCGACTCTTCTCCAGGAGGAAGTTGGAGATCTTTCCTCCATCAGGGGCCCCTCCACGACTGAACTGGATCTCAAAGTATTTGCCCTGATGACAGACGTGTGTTGGTTAACATTGGTACGTTAGTGTGTACTAGTAGACGTGTGTTGGTTAACATTGGTACGTGAGTGTGTACTAGTGTGTATATTAGTGTGTACATCAGAGTACACGCTGGGTTCTCACTCACGAAACGACTGGAGTTGTTGTTGCGGACCGTCTTGGCGTTACCAAATGCCTCCAGCAGGGGGTTGGACTGAAGGATGATGTCTTTCACATGCTGCAAACACACACACACACACAGATGGTCAGTCATTTCTGACTGGACTGTTACCTCCACAGTAGTACTGAGTACTGACCTGTACTTTGTCTCCTCCTCCTGACACCTTGGACACGTAGCTCATTATGAATTTGGCTGCGACAGTTTTTCCAGCTCCACTTTCTCCACTGAGAGATCAGAGGTTTCAGCCATAAATGTTAAAAAACAAAAACAAAAAAGACTGAGCGTCACTTCCACCAATAGGATCTCGATTTAAAATAACATGAACAGTGTGAAGCCCCGCCCACCTGATGATGACACACTGGTTCTCGTTGTCTATCATCATGTTTCTGTACACGTTGTCGGCCAGAGCGTAGATGTGGGGTGGGTTCTCATACTGGGCCTGTGGGGTGGATTGGAGTGAGGGGCCGTTTGTGATGTCATCAATTCAGACCTGGAGTTCAAAGGTCACAGATTGTTATCTTACCGCGCCCTGGTACAGCTCCACCTCTCGGTCTGTGAAGTAGGGAAGCTGTTTAAACGGATTCACTGAGATCAGGACTGGACCGATGTAGGTCTGACAGGGGCAGGGTCAAGGACAGAACCAGAACCAGGACTAAGTACTGGACAATGTATTTACATGTAATGGTAAAGTCTAAGTTTGATGTTTTTTGATAATCTGAACCAAAGTCA
>NC_024319.1:3257661-3264366 GCF_000523025.1 Cynoglossus semilaevis | reverse complement strand
TATAGCCTTACCATCGTGAAAAAAAATGACACGAAAACTTCACATTTTGACAGAAAGTTTTATTAAACTCTAAATTTGGATGTAAAGTTAAACAAAGTTGAATTAAACCCACAGTGCTGCTGCTGCTGCTGCTGGCCATGATGGTTTGCAGCAGCAGCAGCAGCAGCAGCAGCAGTAGAAACCTGAGCTCCAGAGATCGATGTGACCTCAGAGTAGACAGCTGCAGGGACACAGCAGTGAAAGCTCATGTCCTGAGGAGGAGGATGTTGTGATACAGTGAGCATCAGTGAATGATACAGCAGATTCACACACACAGATACACACACACACACACACACACACCAGATATGATTTTAAACAACAACAGCTACAGTTGTTGTTCCACACTGACTCTTTGTTTTTTCCCCTTTATATTCAGACATTTTTGGATTTTTTTAAATAGATTTAAGATTACTTAATTCTCATAAATTTACGATTTTTTTTTGTTGTTGCAATTTTACAATTTCAGTCAAACTAACGTAAGTCTTTTTTCTACAAATAAATTCTTGTAAAAGTTGAACTTTAGTCTTGTGAGCGTCAAACTTCAAATTTATCCACATAATTTTCTTCTAAAAATGGACAATGATTTCTGGAGAATTTGTTTTTTTTAAACCTACATTTCAAACATGACAGACCGTGGTGTTTAACCAATTCGCTCTTGTTTCCAGTCACTCCTCATAAAACACCGTTTAAACTCACACGTTTTCTTCGATATCGTCGACATACACAGTCACACGTGCGAAGGTCTGACGTCCAACCGTTTGATAAAGGCAGACAAAAGACGGAGACGTAAAAAAGGTAAAATTAGCCCCAGCGTGTTTGGCAGGAAATACCTACACATCTGATAGGCCCACTGGACTTTCCATTTAAGGTCATGAGCTTCCTGACCTCTGTTAATAAACGACATGTTGGGAGGTTTGGAGACTGTGTGGGAAACGGAGCTGTTTGTTTGTTTGTGCTCACTGATCCAGAGTCGGAGCTGACGCTCACTGTCACCTCAGTGGTTTTCAACATTTACATGGATACGGGGCTCACCTGAAATGTCTAGTAACTGATCATCCAGTAATTAAAAAAATTAATGAATTCAATTAATTATAAAAAATTCTTCTTAAAAATATGATTATAGTTTAGTCACATCTTTCAAAGATTTCCTGAAAAAGTCTTTAAAAATAAAAAATAAATAAAAATGAACATAAATTCACTAATTTGGCTTAAAGTATTTGTAGCAATGTCCATTTTTTAGTTAAAATTTTTAAAAATATATACTTTTTGGTTTGTTAACTTTTGATCACAATGACAAACTGTAGAAATAATTTCCTGAAAAAATTCAAAAATGAATGAAAATGCACTCATTTTCTTCCCAATATTTTGCTAATTTATGGTTAGAAATAAATTAATATTTGTTCTGTCAACCACTGATGAAACATACTTTACTAAATAATATCTTAAAAAAGTCTTGAAAAATTTAAAATATGAAATAAAGGTCCAATTCAAACGATTTTTGATTTAAATAATTATACACTTTAATCCTTTTTCATTTTATACACATTGGAACTTATTAAATGACAAAATCTTACATTGTCTCCGCGGTCGTCACAACATTTGTGATGTCGATCGGAGTCAGAGGAACCAGTGTCGGAGCTGATCTCAGGTCGTCTCAGGGTTCAGGTGTCCTCTCCCAGGTCAGAGTCAAGGACTTTCAAGGTCCACGTCCGTGCCTTTCTAAAACGTTGGAGCCAAAGTCTGAAGTAGTTTCACAGAAAATAAACATCACAGACAGAAATGTCACACAATTCATGGAAATAAAATTTGAAATGTACAAAACGTCACGTTCCAGTTCTTCTCTGTAAACAAAGACAAACAACGATGTCCAACGTCAGTCCGTGAAATTCCAAACTCTAAACAATCGTCGTCGTTCTTTGGGCTTGGTTAGTTTTACCAACTTTTTTTTTTTTGTGCTTGGTTAGTTTTAGCTACGTTTTCTTTCTTTTTTTTACTTAAAAATTCCAAATTTTGCTAAGTTTGAGCTGTTTTGTTACGCATTAGCCCCACCTGCAGGTGATTTTTGCGAAGTTTTCTGGCTAACATTTATCAGTTTAACGAGACTCAATTCTAGTTGAAATGGTTCTTCTGACCTTTTCTGTGTCTGCAGCTCAAACACATTTACAAACTGCACCTTTATCTGTAGCAGCGTCCTGATTCGGTGTTGGTTGATACTCGAGTCATGTGACCTCACTGATCCTGTTCCTGGTCCCAGACTCAGATGGTTTAAACCTAATTGTGTGTGGAACACGATGCTCCGTGCAGGAGTCGCTGACGTCACCTCCCGCTCTCCTGCGTACGTGCGTCTGTCAGTCGGTTGTCGTGGCGGCGAAGTCGCCGTCCAATCATCCTGAACAAATATAGCTACTGGTCCGTGCCGCAGCTTCTCCTCTTCCTCCCTGTCTGTTTCCCATCCATCTGGCCTGTAGTTAAAGATTAATGAGTAGAATCTCAGCAGAAGTGAGAAGGTTCATCCAGACGAACGGAGACCCCTGGAGGACGGTCCGCAGAAGGACGCTCCATGTTGTAGCAGAAGAACATGAACTCCTTCTGTGGGGCTGCTACTGAAGTACTACTGTGGAGGGTAGTACACAGTACTATGGGGGTACTTTAGTGTACAGTTTGTCTTAGTCGCAAAGTCTTATTGTTATTAATTGTTTTTTTATAAAATATTAATGATATTATTGTTATTATTGTTATTATTGTTTTGGTCGGTTCCATAGTGTAGCGGTTAGCACGCCTGTCTGGGGAGCAGAGAGTGGATTTTGATGCTGCTACTGCTACCAACTATTAGCTTATCTGTTTACATTGAGCTAACTTCTAAGCTAAGCATTAGCTTTGTCTAAATGCTACGCTAACCTTTCCCTTCTTGATTACTTAGTTTTTGGCATTTTGTTTTTCTTGGTTTTAACTTTTAGCTATCTTTTCGTAAACTCATTGCTAACTTGAAGACGTTTTTTTTATCTCCAACTTTTAGCCTTGCTGTTTGGCTAACATTTAACCGTCCGCACTTTAACATGCCCTGTGTATTATTAGCTATTTTTAGCTAACTTAAAGCTATATTTCCGGGCGTTTGGAGCGACTCACTTCCACCTGTTTCTCTGCTAACATTTAGCTGACTGTTAAAAGTTTGGAATAACACAGGACCACTGACTTCTGCCCCCCCCCAACGCCCTCACTTCCTGTCTGACTTAAAAACCGACCCATTTCCTCTTCCTCTTCCTCTGTGATTTGTGTGAAGACGATCAACCAAAGTCTGTGAGGATTAAAATAAACCTGAGCTCGAACACAACATCGGAGGAGTTCTCTCTAATCCCAGCCACGACTCCACGTTCTTCCGCTCATGAGCAGCAGCAGCAGCAGCAGCAGCAGCATCAGCGACAGCAGCAGCATCACACTCCACCTGAGGAGTGAAGACAAAGAAAATGAGTGCTGCTGCTGAAGATAAGGCTGAGGAGGAACCTGGAGATGGTCTCCATCTTCTCCTCTAATCATCTTTCTTTAAACTTTGATCTTGGAGGAAAATCTCCGAGCAGAGAAAGATGATCTAGAAGAAATGAGGCAAAACAGAAACACTGGCGTTATCTTCATCCCTGGAGTTTTAACTCCTTCTTCATGATCACCTGTTCAGCATCTGCAGGTCGTCGTCGTCGACGTCTTCTCCACTCCTGACCCCCCTGACCCCCCTCCTCTCGTACCGTGGTCTAATTGAAGAGTCAGGATGAGGAGCCGAGGATGAAGAGCAGCGGGGGGGGGGAGGTCAACCACAGACAGAGAACGATGCCTTCACTGACGGCAGTAACAGAGAGTTCAACTAGTGGTGGACAGTGATTAACGATGATCAGATTAATTACAGGCCCTTAACTACTGGGCCTGTCATTAATTTGATCAAGATGATCCACTTAATAAACTGATTAACGATGATCAGATTAATTACATTTGATCAAGATGATCCACTTAATAAAAGGTAAATCAATTAAATTAGTACAATTACAGCCGTTAGATTCAACATCTGAGGACAGGTTCACACAGTGTGTCTGTACCAGGACTGTTGTAGCTAACGTTAGCTCTGGTGTCTGTACCAGGACTGTTGTAGCTAACGTTAGCTCTGGTTTCTGTACCAGGACTGTTGTAGCTAACGTTAGCTGTGGTGTCTGTACATTTGTGACCTTGTAGGGGATCATAAGCTCCAGACTTTTCTGTCTCAGTACCTGACTCAGTCTTTGGACCGTGGCTAAAGCTAAATGTGCTCCCAGGATAAACCTTGGTGAAACTGTGATCTGACTTTTAAATGTGTTTCCTGTATCATGTCAGCCTGACACTTCAGTGGAGCAGCGCCGCTCTTTGACCCAATATAGAAACATTTTCTCTGCAGCTTCGCTGCATCAAAGCGTCGTCTCCGTGGATGTGACACTTCCTTTATTTGGTCATGTTATAAAACCATGAACCGTTCCAACGGTCTGGTCTCTGGTCTGGTCTGAGGACCTTATGTTTGGACTGTGATCCAACAGTAAATATATACGGGTCAACACACTCGGGGCCCCCGGGGGCCCAGCTGCAGAGACAGGGCAGCAGATTATGTTTGGACACGAGGTGTGGCTCAACCTCTGGGCTGGAGCTGATGATTGGACTGTGGTGGTGGTGATGTAGGTCTAAAACTTGTGTGGTGTATGAGGTCAGTTCTGGTCCTGGTACTACCACTGGTACTGGTTTTATGAAACTGTTATCCTGTAGTCACAGAATTAGACTTAATAATTAATTGATAAAAGACAAAAAAAAAATCTCACCTTTCTCCGTTCTCCCTCTGTTGTGGCAGATCTGTCCAGTCTGTAGGAGATTAGCAGAGCTAACGTTAGCTACGACAGTCTGTACTGCTGTGTGATGTAGATAGAAATTAAACTTTACCTACATTCAGTCTTCAACCAACATTTATTTAAATTAAAAAAATGTGATAATTGTGTCAAATATTGATTTAAAAATAGATTAATTTCATTTAAACTGTTAAAACGACTTTGACTTTCCCTGAACTCTGTGATCCTGAGCCGAAGCCTCAGTAAAGACGAGACGTGATCCTCTTATTTTTAGAGCTGAACGTCTGGGTCGGAGCAGCAGCAGCAGCAGCAGCAGAGAGCGCCGTATCAATCTGAGAGAGAGAGAGAAAAAAAAAAGAAAAGCTTTCAGCCCCGTGTGGCTTCTGTGGTTTCACGTTCACTTCCTGCTCAGAGGTCACTCTGGTCTGAAACAATAGAGGTGGTGGGACAGGAACGAGGAGAGTCGGCCAGAGGAATGTCATCATCTCTGCTCCTGAGACTTCCTGAGGCTCGGAATATCTGAGAGGAAGATCAGATGGTTTGGACTCAGAGGTCCGTGAACATGAGCTCGGTTTGGGAGTTTAGATTTTGCTGGATTATCATGAAAGCATTCAGTTTGTTCATTAATTAATAATAATAAATAATTATTTGAATTTTAATGATTCCACATTTGGGAAATTCACGTGTTAAACAGCAGATCTGCTGGGAATCGAACACAGAACTACCTGCTCCTTGGACACCTTAGGTAGGTCCATGGGGGCCACCAGTTGTCCCCGGGCCTCATGTTGATAACCACCATGGTGTCCTGTGTGTGTGTGTGTGTGTGTTTCATAGACGTGTGTCTGGAAACATCAGCAGTGGCCGACGCCGTTGTTGCACCTTTGGGGGGGGTAAGCGGGGGGGGGGGGGGGGGTAATTGGGGCGGAAGCTTACGATCTCCTTCGACTCGGTCCCGATTTAATTTTCTGGCAGCAGAAATAATCACCTGGGTCTCACCGTGCTGCTCCGTCACAGATGAGTCAGCGTGATCAGAGGAGGTGGAGGAGGCGGGAGCTAATCTGGCCTCCCGTGGCATGAGTCACAGCGGTGGGGGGGCAGGTTGTCAGAGCTCAGCGTGAACTAACCCTGGTCCAACACAGGAGGAGCCCCGCGGCGACCCAGTCCGTCTGAGTCACAGTCAGAGACGTGATCGATCAAAGGTCGCGTTTTTAAAAAAACAATTTAAACAGTGACCAGAATGATGATGTCACGTAACAACAACGGAAAAAAAAACAAAAAAACGCTGTGTTTAAGTCCATCAGGATCAGAAATACTTTACTGATCTCTGAGGGGAAACGGTCGATGGAAGAAAAAACAAATAAATGTGTGTGTGTGTGTGTGTTGTCACAGAGTGACCCGGTCTCTGTCTCTGTCTCTGTCCTGTCCCACAGTCATGTTCGTCTGCTGCTCCCCCGACGTCTTCAGGAAGCTCATGGTCCAGTTCCGTCGCGCCGACCTCGCTCACGAAGAATACGTCTTCTTCTACATCGACGTGTTCGGCGACAGCCTCAACTCACCAAACAGACAACCGTGGGAGCGCGGGGACGAGGACGACGCGGACGCCAAGGAGGCCTTCCAGGTGAGGGGGAGGGGACTGAGGGGGGGCAGAAAAGTTTGTTATGTTTCATCTTCATCTTCATCTTCAGCCTGACTTGAACAAAAATTCAAATCCAAACTAAATATTCAACCTCAATCAACAGAAACCTGAAACATGTCCCCAGAACTCCAGTATTTTTTTTTCTTTCCTCCAATTATAGATATCCTAGAAACACAC
>NC_024319.1:3234770-3238017 GCF_000523025.1 Cynoglossus semilaevis | reverse complement strand
CACACACTCACACACACTCACACACTCACACACACTCTCACACACTCAGAGCCGCCTCTTGTCAGAATAATTACCGTCTCCTCTCCTGTGAGATGATGAGCTGATGATAAATTGGATTTATTTTCTTCTCTGCTCTCCGTCTTTGTTTCCTTCGTCTTCACACTGACGTGAACCCACCATCAGAGTTCAATCTTCATCTTCTTCATCATCATCATCAGCCACAGAGTCTCATTAGTAAAAAAAAAAACAAAACACTAAAACAACAGCTGAAATGTTCAGGTGACGTTTAGAAACCAAGCTAAAAAAAAAAAGAGAGAAAACGTCCAGGTACTGCTGACATATTCAGTACAGCTGAGAGAAATCTCTCTGTTCTGGACCAGAGGAACCAGAACCACTGAGATGAAACCATCTCCTGTCAGAACCGTGGTTCTGGTTCTGTTGTTCAGAACCCTCTTCTCACTGATCCAGGTGGTTCTAGGTTCTTCTCCTCTTCTGTTTTTCAGAGCGTGAAGATCCTGACGTACCGCGAGCCTCAGAACCCGGAGTACAGGGAGTTCGTGGAGAACCTGAAGACCGACGCCAAGAGCATGTTCAACTACACCATCCAGGACTCGCTGGTGAGAGAGAGCACGCACACACACACACACACACACAGATACTGGTCTTTCAGGGTGAGAATGAAAGTCACACTATGATCTGGACTCTGGTAGTCGAGTCGGGTCACAGGGTCACAGGGTCACAAGGTCACGGGGTTAAAGTAAGAAATGAGATTTTAAAAAAGCAAAGAGGTTTAACAAAATAAGGGGTCACAGAGTTAAAGTGAGAAATGTGATTAAAAAAAAGCAAAGAGGTTTAACAAAATAATATTTACCAATATATATTTAAATGTTAGCTCATAAATCTGATGATGTCAGAGACAAAAGTGTAAAAAGTCACTGTTTTTATTCAATGGTTTTTGACTTAAACTTCAGGAATAAGTCAACAGTTGAACTCCTTCCTCAGTCCTAAGAAATAAGACAAACTTTAATCTTTTTTTGTGTCAAATTTCTTTACATTTTGGGTCTAAAAAAATGTGGTTAGGTGTTTGTTTTATTGTTAGCTGTTTAGTAAACATTTAGTTTTTCTTCGGATTTTACTGCAGTAACATTGAAATCCTGGACATTAGTCGTAGTTAAAACATGACGTGGTCACATGAACAACAGAAACTCCAGAGAAACTGAGTGGACTTCTTCTACTGTCACTGGTGTCATTACAGCTGATGTGGTACAAACTGAGGGGCACAGGTCAGCTGACAGCCACAGCACAGGGAGCTGCTTTAATAATCACTGTTTTCCTGCAGCAGTCAGTGTGAAGTCTCTCATTAAAGTCTGAAAAGATCAGAACAATGCAGTGCTGGTGGTCACGGCGCCACCGTCTGACTGCGTTTAATGAGGAGCCTCCGCCTGAAATGAACTTTGACAAAAATACTTCTGTCAAAGGAAGTTCCAGTAATTGGTCAATTAAATAAGCCTATGAACTTCAACGGAAACCTGGAGTTTAATGTTTACATTTGAGAAATGTTATTGTCCCCTGGACCAGAACAGACCAAAGTCCACGGAGAAAATCATTGATTGAAAAAATTTCTTTCGAAAATTTTTTTTTGAAAAATTTTTTTTTGGAAAATGTTCAAAAAAAAATGTTCAAAAAAAAATTTGAAAAAATTTTTCAAAAAAAATTTTTGAAAAAAATTTCTTGAAATGTTTTTTTAAATTTTTTTTTGAAAAATGTTTTTTAAAAAAAATGTTATGAAAAATTTTTTTTCAACTTTTTTCAGGAGTTGCTACAGCAAATCATTGATTTCCATCTCCCTGTTCTCTGCATCTCCTACTCTGACTCCAACTATCTGCATGTCCTTCCTCACTGCATCCATATATCTCCTCTTTGGCTTTCCTCTCTTTCTCCTACCTGGTAGCTCCAACTCTCCCAACATCTCTCCCCAACATTCTTCTACCAATGTATCCACTGTCCTTCCTCTGCACATGTCCAAAGAAAAGAATTTTTTGGAAATTTTTTTTTTTTAATTTTTTGAGAAAAAAAAATTTTTTAGGAAAAAAAAATTTTTTGAGAAAAAAAAATTTTTTTTTGAAAAAAAAAAAAAAAAATTCTTTTGAAAAATTTTGAAAAAGATTTTTTGAAATTTTTAAATTTTTTTTGAAAATATCTTTTGAAGTATCTTTATCTTTTCCTTGTCTTAAACATTTCTTTTTGGTGTTTTCAGATGAACATCATAGCCGGAGGGTTCTACGACGGCCTGATGCTTTACACCCGCGCTCTCAACGAGAGCATGTCGGTGTCTGGGGGTCGACCTCCAGGTAAAGATGTCACCGAACGGATGTGGAACCGGACATTCCACGGTCAGTGTGGGTTTTTATTCTTACGGTTTTTAACAGCAGGTCACATGACACAGACAAACACCAACTCTCTCCACTACGACTCACGCTAAAAATGTCAATTTGAACTTGAATAAAAGTCGTTTCTGACCTGCGCCGTCCGCCTCCCGCCTCCGTGCAGAAACTTCCGTCTTATCTTTGAGAAAACCGCGGCCGCTGCCAGTTTTTGGTTTGCGAACCTTTGAAGAATGTTCAGTATGTTGTGCTGCGATATCAGCGGCTCTGCAGGAAATCAGAAGTCATTAGTCACAGAGACGCCGAACACATGAACACAAACAGCTGTGAGGTCACAGATCGGACTGTTGTTCACGTCCAGCACACCACTGCACCACTGCAACCCATCACCAAAGTGAACAGTGAACGGTGCCTTGCTCAGAGCGCCTCGGCGGTAACTGGGCAGCCGCTGGACTCGAACCTGAAACCTTCCTTCAAGTTCCAAAGTTATAAAAATGAGAAGATATATTTCTATGAAAACAAGGACTGCACATCTGTACTGTACTGTACTGTACTGTACTGTACTGTACTGTACCAACATGAACCCCTCTCCTCCACATAGCAGCAGCAGTCAGTCATTAATAATCTTTCATCAGCTCTTGAATCATTTGTTTTGTTCTCAGTGTTTCTTGACTCCCCCAATCCTCCCCTCCCCCCGTCCTCCCCCCCGTCCTCACACTCCCTCTTTTCTTCCAAACTTCCAGACTTGTGTTTGTCTCTTTAGAAGACATTGTGCAGGAACACAGACTTTCTAAGTCTTGCCTCACAGAGTATCAGTATCAGACTAAACACCCCCCCCTCCTCACCCCCTCCTCACCCCCCTC
>NC_024319.1:3232311-3234698 GCF_000523025.1 Cynoglossus semilaevis | reverse complement strand
TCACCCCCTCCTCACCCCCCATCAACCTTCTTACTGCAGCAGTTTTACAGCGTCGTCCATCACCACAGACGCCGCGGTCGACTTTGTTGGAACTTGAAGTCGTCGTCCCCAAAAAGTTTCATCTTGAACAATTGAATTATTAATGATTTAAAATCTTTACTTTGACCTCAGTGAACTGTGGACGTCGTCTGGTGACGGAGGACGATCGTCACCACCGTCTGACCAGGGAACCCTCTTGTGTCCGTGACTTCGTTCCTTTCACCTTTAGTGTGATGCATTCTGGGATGGAGGAAAAACAAAAAGTAATATTAACTTGGATTACAGGTTGACAGTGGAGTCACATGACCCAGCTGATGAAGACCTCCTCTGCTGCCTTCATCTGGAGGGGTGAGAGAGCTGCCCCCCCGCCCCTCCACTCACATCAGACCTGTTTGACTCAACCTGTCGTCTGGTTTGTTATGCCCCTCCCACCCCCTCTGTCCAACCAGCCGTCAGCTCTGATGGATCACATGTGAATTCCACCTGTCACTGGACCTTTGTGTTCTGGTCCAAGTGTTTGTTAGTGAATCAGAGAGTTCACGTGGAGTCAGCGGGTTCAAACCTTCGACCGGGAGATCTCTTCAGAACCGAGCGTGGCAGATAACCACCTCTGCCCCCGGTGGCTGCTTATGCAACAGCGTCATCCACAGCAGAGGAGAAGTGTCTTCACAAAAAACGCAGAGACAGAGATCTGAAAAGAACCAGACCAGAAGACGAACCCTGGACGTCAGCGTCCTCCGTCCTAAAGTTTATTTTTCTCACACACCTCTTTGTTTTTCCGTCCATCCGTCCTTCATCAGCGTCCGTGCTGTCATCGATCTTCCTGACCTCAGGTCAGTGAACCAGACGTCGACGCCAACCACTGGTCTGGAGAAGAAGAGAACGTTGATTATTTAATCACCTCCGTGAAACGGGAACCACTGAAGTTCTTTATTAAACCGACTCTTATCAAACCAAATTAAATTCTTCAAATAAATGAAGTTGGTGTGAAATTCAGAGGGAGAACATTTTAATGACGGCCGCAGAGAGAAATTAATCTTTTAATTTCGGCGTCGTTCTTTTTTCTTTTCTCCCCTCACTCCCCCCTCACTCCCCCCTCAGTCTCCTCCTCTCATCGAGAACAGCCACAGACCTGATCTGTCTCCCTTCATCTCTTTCTTCCTGCTCTGATTGACAGCAGCCCCTGTGCGGTGGCAGAGGAGACCCCAGAAATAACCCTGAGAATCTAATTATGTGAAACCAGATCCTGATGTGGCTCCGCCCACCGCTCAGCGCCGGCACCTCTCCTCTCCTCTCCTCCCCGTTTGTCCCACATCATCTGTGAATGTCCGCTACAAAGCATCGGGTCTGTTAACTGCACCTTAGCGCCACCGTCTGACTGAGGAGCAGAATGAAGCCTGGATACAAATATAGAAACCTGTCACTCGGTGTTAAGGAGTCCGAGGAGTGGGCCGTGATCCGCGGCCACATGTGGCGCCTCGTTACCGTCAGCGTGCACGACATCGTGCACGTCACAGTCTGGTTCAGGAAACTTTTGATCACAATTCAATCGCAGCTTCGTGTCATCAGCTAATATTATTAGCAGCTAGGAGTGCAACCAGCAACGTAGTGTCGCTGTCTTCTTTCTCAGATATAACAGTAGTTCAGCTCCCCTGCTGCACACACACACACACATTACAGGATGTGTGAATGACAAACGTCTGTAATGACGTTTGTCAGTTTTTTTTTTAATCCAAACCAGCAGCTGGAGTATGAGGTGACGCTGGTTACTAGGCAACAGGTACCAGCTGTCAGCGGGAGAAAACACAGGCCTGAACCTTTTTCTGTAACAACATGAAAACAAACAGATGATGACATCATTATGTTTGAATGAAGGTCAGCAGGACCATTTTAAAAACCCAGAACATTTCCTGTTCCTGTTCTTGGAATAGGAATAGTTAGGGTGGACCGGTGCTGTGGGGGGGTGAGGGGGGCGGAGCTTACGGCTAACAGCTTCCTGATGCAGTTGCTTAAACTTCTCCAGGCTCAGAGGCAGGAGACACAGGGACTTTGGTGGAACTGTTTTTCACACAACAGGAACCATTTTTCTTTTAAACAAACGTTATCTTAAAGAGGACCAGTGAGGTTCCTGATGATGGTTCCTGGTACTGTATGTGTATTAGTTAAAACAGTATGAAAAAAAAAGGGGGGAACTGTCCCTTTAAATGAATAAATCCTGTCATTTATAATCACTGCTGCAGTGATGAGTCTGAGACGTCTGTGAAGGAAACAGGAAATGATTTCCATCTGTATATAGTACATGTGACTGTACTGTATGTGTGTGTGATGGTGGTGGGGGGGGGTAAGAG
>NC_024319.1:3217761-3232276 GCF_000523025.1 Cynoglossus semilaevis | reverse complement strand
GAGGAGGGGGGGTCAGAGGAGAGGGGGGTCAGAGGAGGGGGGGTCCTGTGTGTGTGAGTGTGAGTAATCTGGTCTGATCTCAGATAACGTCCCTGACGGACAGGAGGTGGAGGAGGGAACAGTCCGACCGACTCTTCAGGATCAGTTTACATCCGTTTCCTCTCCATTAACTAATGGAACCACAGACGCTGACGACTTCCTGTGTGTCAGCAGTTTGACTGCAGCACAGACACGTCCACACCATCAACACTGACCTACAGACTCCACCTGAACCTGTAGCCCAATCTGGGCTAATTACTAGCTCACTAGCTAGCTAACGTGTGGCTACCTTTTAGTTTGGCGGTTTCTTTAGCGTATCGTGGTTAGCTGCAGGTTGTACTTTAAGCTAACGTCTGTATGAAGCTGTGGGCAGTGTGGGAACTGTGACGGTTTTACTGCTTCGTGTTTGTGTTTCTGTGACTGTCGTGCTGTTGGAACAGGAACCAGAGATTTAGATCAATGATTCATTTTTACTGTTCTGTACCTGCTGGAAAAACTGCTGCACACACACACACACACACACACACACACGCACACACTGAGACTGTTATTCCTGGAAAGCCATGCATCACTTATCAGGAACACATAAAATTGAATGTAATCACCAGTGTGTGTGTGTGTGTGTGTGTGTGTGTGTGTGTGTGTGTTCCCACCCAGGAATAAAAAAGCAGGTTAAAAGGAAAAGGTCAGATGTTTGGAGTCTACAGTTCGCAGCAGAGGAGACAGAATTCTCTGGTTCCTGTTCTTCAGAGAGAACGTTGGCTCTGCCTGTGTGTTGTGTTGTGTTGTGTTGTGTTTGTGTTGTGTTTCTGTTGTTCCACTCCATGTCGGCGCTGATTGGTTTTCTCATTAGCTTTCTTCTTCTTCTCTAACTGCTCCGTTTCCATGGAGTCCAGTCGTCTGAGGTGCTAACTGCTAATTGTCTGTAATTAACCTCTGATCTATTTTCATTTCCATTTACACACACACACACATTAATACAAGTGTGATTGACACACTTCTTACAGCGCTGATTGTGCTGTGAGCGCCCCCTGCTGCTGAGGATCAGACTGAGAAACAAACCCTACAGACAGTTTTATCCAGAGAGATAATTTAACCACCTGTAAATACCAGGAGGAAGTGAAGTCTGTGAACCACACACCAGTTCAGAGCTGCTGGTCCACCGCTGCCCCCTGTGGTCAAAGAAGGCAGTGGTGAATCAACAGCTGCTGAGTCGGCCGAGGCTGAACGTCTGTTTGATTTTCTCAGGTGTGACGGGACTCGTTCAGCTGGACGAGACCGGAGACCGAGAGACGGACTTCGCTCTGTGGGACATGATCGATGCTAACACAAGTGACTTCCAGGTGACGGACGATCACACACACACACACACTGACAGTGTGTGACTGACTATGACCATGTTCTGCTGCTGCTCTGCTTCCAGATCGTTCTGGCCTATAACAGCTCAGAGGAACAGTTGACAGCCATACCTGGGACGTCCCTGCTGTGGCTGGGCGGAGCGCCTCCTCCTGATGTTCCACTCTGTGGTTTCAAGAACGACAACCCGATCTGCCTGGCCAGTCAGTAACTGTTCTCTGTTCCAGTTCATCAGTTTTAGGAAGGAGAAAGAGAGAGGGAGAGAGATAGAGGGAGAGAGAGAGGGAGAAGAAAAAAAATTAGAAAAGATTTTATCATCATTTTAAAATGTTACAAAATAAAACCTCGTTAGCATGTGAGGATAGCCTCCGTTTAAATGAACCCTGTAGATCATAGGTGTCAAACTCAAGGCCCGGGGGGTCAAATGCGGCCCGCTAAGCTGTTTTGTGTGGCCCGCGGGAGCTTAAAAAACATTTAGTAAAGTCCACGCAGAAGAGTTTCTTAACCTGAGAAATGAAAAGTTTTTTATAATCAATCAAATAATAATCAATGGAGTAGTTACATCTGTACCAGCAGTCCCTAACCTTTATTGTTCCAAGGATTGGTCAGTTAGTACCACCCATTAGTACAGACCTGTACCAAGGTACTCAGCATTGAAGGATCATTAAAGTTTAGACTCTATTCTGTTTCTGTCTGAATGACTTTTATTTTAAAATATTGCCAGATTATCCTTAAATAAAGAAAGATTTGAGTGGATTTTCAGTAAATCAGTAAAAATTAAATACATTTTGTTCACTGTGTTCCACTGCAGCCTGGTATCAAATTACCTACGGGCTGGTACTGGTCCGCGGACCAGGGGTTGGGCACCCCTAATCTATACAGTCTTCCATTGACAGCCGGCCCTTCAAATGGAGCTGTATTGCTAACGTGGCCCCCGGTGAAAATGAGTTTGACACCCCTGCTGTAGATGAACAAACATCTGACCCTGTTCTCTCCTCCAGAAACCATCACCATCCACCAGATGGTCTCCATCGTGGTCGTCTTCATCTTCACCATGATGCTGACCGTCGCCGTCTTCGTCTACAGGTGAGACGGGTGATTCCCCCGTGAAGGAGGAGTGAAGCCTGGGTGTTTGTCCATGTACTGACTGCAGCAGTTGACCTCCTGACCTCTGACCTCTCCCTGTGAGCAGGAGGATGAAGCTGGAGAAGGAGCTGGTGGCTCAGCTCTGGAGAATCACCTGGGACGACATTCAGATGAGCAACATGATCAAAGTTCTGAGGAGCAACAGCAGAATCACACTGTCACTGGTGACAAAAAAAACAAAAACAAACATGTTTCTTCACGGGTTTAATATTTGTCCTATATCTGCTGTCTGACTGCGTTTGTCCTTGTCTTCAGCGTGGCTCAAACTATGGCTCCCTGATGACGGCAGAGGGGAATATGCAGATTTTTGCCAAAACAGGTTATTACAAGGTGAGGTTTTACTGCTGATTTATTCTGGTGCCGCGGCCTCTTTAAATTCCAGGAAACTTTGTACAGGAAGTGGATGAGTTTACTGCAGTTAAAGCTAAACAAAACAAAAAAGTTTTAAATCATTTTCCAGCCTGATTAATCGTCAGTCTGACGTTGGACTGACGACCGTTTCTGTTTTCAGGGAAACATCGTCGCCATCAAATACATCAACAGGAAACGAATCGAGCTGAACAGGAAGGTGTTGTTTGAACTCAAACATGTGAGTGAGAAATGACAGGAACGTAAACGTAAGACCTCAGGGTCATGACCTTTCAAGGCCCGCGGCCACCCGCAGCTGTGAGAAAATATTTCTTTGTTTTGGTCGTCCTTTGGTCATGGTGGTGAAAAAATCCAAAAACCTGGATTCTATTTTTAATAAATAAAAATTGATTTAAAAAAAAAAAAAAAAAAACACTTTTTTTCCTGTTTTTTGCTGCAGATGCGCGACGTCCAGAACGAACATTTGACCCGTTTCATCGGAGCGTGCATCGATCCGCCCAACATCTGTATCGTCACTGAGTACTGCCCACGAGGAAGTCTGCAGGTACCACGTCCTCGTCCCTCTGTCCGTCCTCTGGTCTCTGTCCTCTGGTCTGTCCGTCCTCTGGTCTCTGTCCTCTGGTCTGTCCTGGACTTGTGTGTATTTCTGTCTTCAGGACATTCTGGAGAACGACAGCATCTCTCTGGACTGGATGTTCAAGTACTCTCTCATCAACGACCTCGTCAAGGTAAACGCCAACTTCTGTTCACCACGCCGGGTAAATCGCCGTCTCTGCCGTAGTACCAACTTCCTGTTTCCTGTCCCTTCAGGGAATGGTTTTCCTCCACAACAGCGTCATCTTCTCTCACGGAAAACTCAAGTCGTCCAACTGTGTGGTGGACAATCGCTTCGTCCTCAGGATCACCGACTACGGTTTGTCCAGCTTCCGCTACGACAGCGACTCGGGAAAAGACGCCCACTGCTACTACACTCGTGAGTGTCTGCCCCCTGGTGGTCCGACCTGTTTTAGCCTGTATATATTGCTTTTGTGACTCCGCCCTCTTTCGCTTCTGCAGAGAGGTTATGGATGGCGCCGGAGCTGCTCAGGATGGAGGCTCCGCCCCCACACGGAACACAGAAAGGAGACATCTACAGCTTCGGCATTATCCTCCAGGAGGTGGCGCTGCGACGGGGGGTTTTCTACCTTGAGGGAGACCCACTCAGCCCCAAAGGTTGGTTGGGTCAAAAAATGTATTTAAGGACCTCTAGTGGTGACATTTGGTAATACAAGATGGTTAATGATTGCACACAAGCATCAATGGAGTGAAAGTCAAAACAGAAAAAAACATTTTTAATATTAACTAAAGGATGCGTCTCCATGACTTCCCACAGAGATCGTGGACCGGGTGATTCTGGGCGAGTGGCCCTGCCTGAGGCCCAGCTTGGACCCTCAGAGCCACAGTCCAGAACTGGGCCAGCTGATGCAGCGCTGCTGGGCGGAGGAGCCGACAGAGAGACCGGAGTTCAACCACATTCAGCTGCTGCTACGTAAACAGAACAAGTGAGAAGCCGAGACCAGGAAATCAACGACTTTAAATCCCTGACCCACTGCTGCCTCCAGTGCTTTACCCCAGTGACACAAACTGACCACAGGAGGCAGCAGTGGACCAGAGGCTGCTGGTTGGCTGTGAGTTTTTGGGGGTTTTGCTGTGGAGAGTTTGAAAACGTCCTTCTGACCTGTGACGGTCTGTGTGCAGGGAGTCCAGAACCAACATCCTGGACAACCTTCTGTCTCGCATGGAGCAGTACGCCAACAACCTGGAGGAGCTGGTGGAGGAGAGAACGCAGGCGTACCACGAGGAGAAACGCAAGGCCGAGGCCCTGCTCTACCAGATACTACCACAGTCAGTACTGCAGTAGTACTCACAGCGTCAGTCCCGTTACTGTGTACTTCAGTGTCGGTCTGGTCAGAACTGAACTCCTCCTGTTCCCTCAGCTCAGTGGCGGAGCAGCTGAAGCGAGGAGAGACGGTCCAGGCCGAGGCCTTCGACTCCGTCACCATCTACTTCAGTGACATCGTGGGCTTTACGGCCATTTCAGCAGAGAGTACTCCGATGGAGGTGAGGGGACGGAGGGAGAGAAAAACCAACAGTTAAAAATGTATCTGTAGATTCTGACAGAAAATTCCTTAAAACTCTCTGTAATGATTGCACCTTGTCCATTCTGTTGCTGAACAGGTGGTGGCGCTGCTCAACGACCTCTACACGTGTTTTGACGCCATCATTGACAACTTTGACGTTTACAAGGTGAATCTGTCACAGACAAAAACAATCATCAAGTCATTTCTTTTAACTTAAAAACATCCGTGAAAAAAAGAACATGTCAAACCTAATGAAAACTAACAAATTAGAACAGAAAAGTGAAGCATTAAAGTCGGACCTGATGCTGAGGCTCGTATGTTAAACCTAATGAAAACAAATTAGAACAGAAAAGTGAAGCCTTAAAGTCGGACCTGATGCTGAGGCTCGCCGTTCATTTGTGCTACCGCTGCGCCCCCAGGTGGAGACCATCGGCGACGCATACCTGGTGGTGTCCGGTGGGAACCTCCACGGCAGAGAGATCGCCCGCATGGCCCTGGCTCTACTGGACGGAGTCAGAACCTTCAAGATCCGACACCGAGCCGAGCAGCAGCTGAAGCTGAGGATCGGGATCCACAGCGGTGAGGAATCTGAGAGAGAGAGAGACGGGTGTAGAGAGTTGACGTGAGCGCCCCCTGCCGAGAGGAAACTTTAGACAGGATTTTACACAGTCATGGAGAAAAATCAGGGACTGAAGTTGATGTAGGATTTAAAGTTCTGTTGTTTTCGTGCTCACCTTCACACTTCCTGTTTCCTGTGTGTGTATGTGTGTCTGTGTGTGTGTAGGTCCAGTGTGTGCGGGGGTGGTGGGTCTGAAGATGCCTCGTTATTGTCTGTTTGGCGACACGGTAAACACATCATCACGTATGGAGTCCAGTGGTGAAGGTCAGTGACCTATGACCCTTTTAAACTATCACAGGTTTATAAATAAATAAATAAATGTCCACAGGTTTGGAAATGTTTTCAAAACACATCAGCCATAAATAACATTTTGAAAAAAATATGTCAGTTTGTAATTTGATATTTTTTCTGTGCAGCGCTGAAGATCCACGTGTCGGCGGCGACCCGCGACGTCCTGCTGCAGTTCAACTGTTTCCAGCTGGAGCTCCGAGGAGAGATCGAGGTCAAGGGCAAAGGAAAGATGACCACTTACTGGCTGCTGGGAGAGAGCAGCAGCAGCAGCCAATGAGAGAGGGGAGAGAGCCAGGAGTCAGGGGTCAGGAGGTCGAGCTCCTCCTCCGTGAATGAAGGACCAGGAACACAGCGGTACAAACGTTAGAGACAGAGAAAAATATTTAATGAAACTGTAGTGAAGAGGAGGAGGAAGAGGAGGAAGAGGAGGAGAACCTGCTGCTGCAGAAACAACAGATCCTGTCCAGTCCTTCACACTGTCAGACTGCCCCCTGTTGGTACAAAGTTCCCTGTGGACTAACAGGTAAGGTCTGATGTCACCGCTCTACTGATGTGTATGTTTGGTGAAAATCACAATAATGACATCACAGCTACAGGCCCCGCCTCCCTGAACTCTGGACAGTCACTGAACTAAAACATGAGGCGGAAGAAGAAGAAGAAAAAAAACTCTAATATTTGTCTAAAGTCATCGTTAGAGACAGGTAAGTCCACAAAGATGTTAAACCTTAGCTCATGGTTTTTTGTTGTTTTTTTAAGTTTCCTGCTTTGTCTCTTTTCATGTTATTAAGGATCCGTACAGCAGCTCCATGAGAACTGTTTAAAAAGTGAGGCTGTTGTCTTTGAACAGGTGTTTGTCTGTGTTTAAATCCCTGTTAAAGGGATCGTTTTAAGGTTTGTTTTGTCGCTGTTAAGAGGTACATGATAAAAAAACTTTAGGAACAAAACAAACAAAAAAAAAGACATAGAAAATAAAAACTTCACCCAATTCAGTCTGACAGGTTTGTTTTTGAAACTCCTGGTGAGAAACCTAAATTTTTGTCAGTTTATAAAATTACAAGCTCCTCTGCTGTGTCGTCTGCTAAAACTGAATTAAGGCCTGGATCAGGTTCTGGCCAATCAGGACTGTTCCTTAACATTCAGTTCCCGGTGCTGGACTTTGTTCCTGTGGTTGAAACAGTAGAATAAGATTAGTCAAAACTGTAGATTAAAATGTTTTTGTCTTGTAGCACTACCGCCCCCTACTGAGAATTAAAAACTATAACGTGTTTTATGAATGCAGCCAAACAAATCATGACATTAATCTTTACAAAAAAAAAAAACCAAACAAACCTGAGTTTTTTTTTCTCAAAATGGTTTATTTCAAATCAGAAAGTAAAAATTTGCAGCTGTTTTTTTCCCAGGTTGTTATCATTAAATATATTTTTACATATTTTTATACAAAATAAAAATAAACAAAGGAGCTTTTTGTTTATTTACAGGAGAAACTTTCTGAGCATGATGGATTTAAAAACAAGGAAAGACGCTTGTGTTAGTTTTAAACTTTTACTAAAAAATTTACACTGTGACGAATGTGAACAAATGTGAAAACACCCACACCGTAATTTTCTAAAAAAAAAAATCAGTTATAAAATATATGTGAAAACAACAAACAAGTGAAAACAAAAAATCTTCTTACGAGAACGTTCTTCCTCCTTCAGATCTTCATGTGATCAGCTGTGACGGGAGAACAAAATGTCACAAGAATGTTTTTCATTTTAACTTTGGTGAATTCTTTAAATCATGTTTTTACACGTCACTATCAAGGACTCTGGTGGACCCGCCCTCTGGTGGTCAGGTGGGTGAGTACATGAACATATTCACCCTGCATCCTAATTCATCAAAGGTCTAACAAACTTTAAGAAATATAAAAGTTTAAATTTTTGTAAAAGACGATTATTGGCAAATTAGTTTAAAGAAGATGTAAGAGACGAGAGTTGACAAGGTCAACACTCACTAATAGTCGTAGTACTGTCAAAGTACTGCAGTGATGTAAGCAAAATAATGTATACATTTTAAATAGTTGGATTATTATCAACTCCTAAACAGCATTAGAGTGTGTGTGTGTGTGCGTGCTCACAGTTTTGACTGTCTGTTTGATGAAGTCTTTCCTGTTGGTCAGGTCGTGGTCTGGGAAGTTGTCAAAGACCTGAAAACATCAACAGTGTCAGAAAAATAGGAAGTAAAAAAAAACACACACAGTGATGGGGGAGAGAGGGAGACGGGTGACTTCTCTCTCCCCCCTTTAGCCCAGCACAGCGTTAACACACAGCTCAGACAGAGGGCGTCAGTGAGCAGCTGAGGTCCGCGGGCTCTCACCCTTTGACAGATCTGCTTCATGGTCATCTCCTCCAGGTTGGCGTCCTTCAGCAGGTTCTTCACCGTCTCCTTCAGCTGCTCGTCGCTCGGCTCCTTCTTGATCATTTTGATGAGCGGCTCGTCGTCGTCAGAGCTGTCGTCCAACGCTGAAGAGCAGAGACAGAGAGACCAGGAGCGGAGGAAAAACACATCAACAGTCGTCATCGTCATCAAAGTCTTCAGAGGAGAATCAACATAAGGTCCCTGTCAGCTGATCAGGGTCTCACCTGCGTTGGAGTTTTTACTGTTGCTGCTGCTGTCGGCCTTCTTCGTCTTAGCTGCTGGTTTGACGGGAGCAGGTTTTTTCTTTTGGGGCTAAGGAGGAGAAGGAGGCAACAACAAAAACAAAAACTTTTTTATTACCACGGTAACCCTGTAACCTCTCGGATAATTATCAGCACAGACGATAACGATGTTTTAACTATGTATAGATGTGTTCACCTTCTCACTGACTTCTTCACTGTCCTCCTCTGACTCCTCCTCTGACTCCGACTCCTCTGACACCACCTTCCTCGCCCTTTTCTTAGGAGGAGTGGACTTCTTCGTCGGTGATCTCTGTCTCTTCTTTGGAGCCGATTTCCCTCGGGCTGGCTTCGACTTTGGAGCCTGACGAGAAAAAGTTTTAGTTGGTTAAAAAAAATTATATATACATATCCATATATATATTTACATATAAAAATACATATATATACATACATAAATACATATATGTATATATATATGTGTGTGTATATATATATACACACATACATACAAACATACATACATATACATACATACATATATATGTATACATACGATGTTAATGTTTGAAGTCGACAGTTGAAAAGTGAACACAGTAAAAAAATATTTAGTCAGTAAAGTAAATTCAAACAACATTTTATAAACTAAAAAATTCAAACTAGTCTGAACTAGAGTGTTGGTCTGACGTTGAACAAAACCAACATCTGGACTAGTCCACAGTCTGACAAATAAATGCTGTGAGAAATCTGACCTCCTCCTCCTCCTCTTGCTCCTCCTCAGACTCAGAGTTTTCCTCTTCCTCCTCTTCTTCTTCTTCTTCTTTTCCCGACTCTTGCTCCTCGGGGTCAGAAGCCTCGGCCTCTACTGACTCACCGACCTTCTTCTCTTCCTCATCGTCTTCATCACTGCTCGAGTCCATGACGATGGCTTTGGACTTACTTCCTGCCTTGGACTTTTTGGGACTCGGTGACGACGAGGAGTTCTTGGGTTTGGACGTTTTCTTCTTCTGTGTCTTGGTCTTGGTGTCGTCACCGGAAAGCTTCTTCTTCGATTTCCTCTTCTTCACAGGAACCCGCTGCAGTCAGACACAGATGAGAAACTTTTCAGATTTTTTTTTCCACCACAGACTAGATGTAGATTTTGTGATGAGCTGAAACTCTTACCTTGCCACTGTTTTTGGGGGCGATGAGGTAGGTCATGATCCTGTCCACCAGGTCAGAGTGGGTTCCTTTCTTCTCCAGATCCAACACTCCACACACAACTTTCAGCTTAGAGTTTGTGAAGTGAGAGTTCCTGCAAAGACACCGTTTCACATCTTTTAAAAGGAGGTTCTACTGAGGACACAAAGGACGCTGAATGACTACAATACACAGATGTTGAATGTACTTGTGTTCTGCACCCACAGGTTGATGTAAATAAATAAAACTTCTCCAAAGACAGACTTACTTCAGCAGTTTCTCCCGTTTCTTGTTGTACTGCTCACTGTCGGCGCTGAAAGGAAAGCCGTTGAACAGACGCAGGTTCTTCTTTATGGAGGCCATCTGAGGAAATCAACACAGAGGAAACAGTTACCGCCTGTCTGAACCCCTATCTTGAAGCTCCACTGTAATCAACATAAAATGATTATTGTGCCATTGTGTTATTTTTGTCAGTTTATGTTCAATAAAAGCAAATTCTCAAATCAATGAATAATCCTTTGGAATTAATCATGGTTTCAATATGATTTAAAACAATCCTGATTATGATTTTTGTCATAATCAAACATTACCACCTGTCTGATTGACACTCAGTTATTCACACTCACAGCATCTCTATGTGACTGAACCCTTGTTAGTGTCGTTGATGAATTTTCAGTTTGTCACAATAACCAATTATCACATTAACAGAGTGTTGACAACCGTTTTTTTATAAGAGTTATTTTTAAAGAAGTACAATTTAGTTATTCAGTAATGTAGACTAAACCTAACGTTCTGGTCCATTTCTAAAGTCTAACAAGAGGACAGAACGTAAACACAACCATCAGGTCCAGTCCAGCGGTTCCTACCTTTCCCGGTCTGTCGAACAGAATGGTGTGAAGAGGTTTCAGGTCAGCTGGTTTCATCTTGGTGATCTGGAAGTTTGTACGTGGAATGTCTCCTAGTTTATCTCCACTCCCTGAAGAAAAAAAAAGGGAAAACATCAAATAAACAGGGTTTATTTTATGTAAACACAGTTTGATGTGTGTCACTCTCTTTATTCTAGAACTTGTTCAGACACAGACAGCGTAAACAGTGATTCATCCTGAGGCGTACATTTTGTTTTTGTAATGAGGACCATGTTTTTTCAGGCAGTGCCGGTACTTTTCCAACCACCAAAAATAAATAAATAAATAAAGTTTTACCATCTCCAAACTTGAGTTTCTCTTTTTGCTTCGGTGCCTGAAAATCCAACCGCTCCACTTTTTTCTTTGCCCGTTTGCCGTCAACAATTTCACCAACGACTGGAAAAAACAAATGAATAAAAAAAAATGAATTCAGATGATTGGGTCTTTCCTGCTTTAATTAAACATTAGCTAAAATGTAATTTGTCATTAACATCCTTTCACAGAAACAAAACAGAGAAGACTCTTTACCAGCCGTTTTAGTTGGACTTTTGTCAGGACTGGACTGGTCGTTTTGCGACGCCTCCTGCTGGTCATCAACCTCCTCCTCTGACACTGCAGAGCTGTCCATAACTTCCTCGCTCATCTCTGTGCTGCCTCTACCTAACTGGGAAGAACAAAGAGTATTTTTCAATTCAAGAAAATAAAATGATTTTGGTAAACAACTGTCACCCATCAATAGTCATCAATGTATTTCTCTTAAAATGCACCATTTTAATAATAGTCATCAATATATTTCTCTTAAAATGCACCATTTTAATCTAGGTGCACTTTGTCATAAACCAGGTATAAACCAGGGCCAGATGCGACCAAACAATTGATATTATTGATATATATTATCATTATACCTCTGCCTACATTTGTATGCCTTTATGTTATGGTCACCTGTTTCAACAGGTCATTTTTTAAAACTATACTGCAGTTCTTAATAGTGGAATTCAACACGTTTCTTACTAAAGTAATCAGAAAGGTTTGTATTGTAATCTTTCCTTATGATTTTGTTTGTTACTGAAATTTTTTTGTTAACTCTTGTGTTGTTCTTTTCTGTGCTGGTGGAGCATAAACTCTGATCCACAAGTGAATGTATCTGGTTTAAGGTTAAACTACATCCAACACACAAACCGATCCTGTTTCTAATAAGCATATTGTCTGGATTTTTTTTAAATCACTCGTGAGCGTAAATACTCTTTATCATGAACATTGTTTATTTTAATGATGCAGGACTGGCTGTCTGTGTCCACACGGCTCATGGCGGCGCTGTTTCGCCTCTTTATTCTTCCACAACAAACGTCTATATGGATTGGCGCGCTGTAACTTCTAACCGATGTTAGCTCTTAAGTTAGCCTGTCGCCGGACCGCGGTTTAAACTAAACATATCAGAAGCTCTTCGACGCTGTATCTGTATTGAGTGACGTATTATCCCACCGTTCCAATGTTGTATTAGTTTAAAAATTAACATAGACATTAGCACAGCATCAACAGTAAGCAGCTAGTGCTAGCCCTGGCGTTAGCTCCAATAATAAGAACGTCACCGAAGAATACAATGGTTTCAGGAGGGGGAAATAAGTGGTAAATCTCTTTGTAACCGAAGGAAATAACAAAACAAAGCTCAAGATGCTCCTGGATATCAGATAGTTAAAAACTACAGCGGAAGCTGGACAAAAAATGCAGTTTTACCTTAAATGACCAGCCGTAAACTGCGTCTCATCTGTCAGCAGCCACTTTCAGATTTCATGATGGCGGTTTCTCAAGGGGGCGGGGTATAGAGCCACAGCGGCTCCGCTGGTAGGACAGAAGTGAAATGACGTTGTAGCGCGTCTGTTTGTTTTCACAAAGGGTGGCTGGTGTTACACTGCTGCCCCCTGTTGGCATAATAAACACAAACACCCACTTTCACAAGAGAAAAAGAAAGAGCGTTCTTATTTTTTCAATAAACACAAACACCCACTTTCACTTTTCACAAGAAAAAGAAAGAGCGTTCTTATTTTTTTTAAAAAAAGCACAGAAAACACCTGAGGTTGAACAGATACTTATGAGACTTGCAGAGTAACCTTTTTTTACAGAAATATGATCTCATTCTTAGAGTTTAATTATTCACTTGAAATAAGATGTAGTCTTAGATTGGAATAATCATGTCTTAATGATGTGAGGTTTCTGTGAATCTCCTCCTGGATCCTGACCCTGCAGATCATCATCATGTTCCAGAATATGTCTCTAGGTCCAATTACAGCAGTGTGGGTCTGTCAGGTGGACTCAGCCCCTCAGTGACGCCTCCCTGCTTCCTCATTATCTCTGCCCCTAGCCTCTCAGGTCACATCTGTCTGCACCAGGTGGCAGAACAACTCTGGGCCGATTCAGGTCAACATTTACATCCTGGAAATCCTCCAAAACATCTTTAAATGTTCAAACGTCTGAAACCCAACTGATGCTGTAAATATAGTTCAAAAGTTTTTATCTAAACAAAAAAAAGCGAGCAGTCTGAAACCCAACTGATGCTGTGAATATGGTTCAAAAGTTGTTTTTATCTAAACAAAAAAAAGCGAGCCTAATAAAAACATCACTCATACATGTGTTCCCCAGCATCTTAACTTTTCCTGGTACTGACCCGATTATGTCTCTGCTACCGATACCACTGACGGTCTTCAGTGGTAAACGCAATGGCTCTCGCTTAAAATAGTGGGCGAAGTCTGAGCTATGTGCTCCCCCTGCTGGTCTTAGTGTGCAAAAAAAGTGACAAACATTAGATAGATGGCTAACACTGTTAGTGAACATTAGATAGATGGCTAACACTGTTAAACTGACTCTATCTCCCACACCAAAGTCCACAGGGAAAATCAATGATTTTAGCTCACAGCGACAGAGGAGCTGCTGCTAACTGCTGCCCTCTGTGGTCACTGTGTGTTACTGAGGTCAATCTGAACAAAGGACTGTCAAACACTGACACAAAATCACACATTTGAACTTAGTGATGGAGGCAGCAGTGCATCCACAACCGCCTTGTTTCTGTGAGATGAAATCATGGATTTTCCCTACGGACTTTGGTGGAGGAGACAGACACACACACACACTCTCTCTCCCTCTCTCTCTCCCCCTCCCTCCCATGTACCTCACTACATCAAATCTGCAGTGAATCTAAGAGACTTAGACCCTGATGCATCGCTGAAGATTTTAGGGGGAAAAAAAGCTTTAAAAATAGAACTGTACTTTTTTTATCATGATGTGGATTTTACTGATGACAATGTGGAACTATTAAGGAACAAAAAAAATCTTCTGGACAAGGTAAGTTTTGAAAAATACAAATTAAATGCATCTTTCATAGTAAAATTTTAGTATATTTCTGATTTATTTATGGTCTTATTTTTATTACATTTCAGATTTTATAATTTCATTGAGGGTTTTTTTTGAAGAAATATATTTCACAGAAATACAGAAGTACTTTATTGAATGTACTATAGTACTTCAAATCATTGACATTTACTTATGTCTTCCGTTTTGTTGAGACCTACCTGAATGTTGGTGATGTGGAACAGTTTCACTGTGATGAGCTCATGTAAAATTCAGAGGGAGAATCAGTGAGAGCAGAGACTGGTTAAAAAAGAATGAACCAAGACAGAAGGGAGAAGAGCGAACACGTTCATTAGGAACGGCAGCTGAAATATTTAAATGTGGCAGCAAAAAGTAGGACAGCGGTCCAGAGCTGGAGCTGAACCTCCGTCCTGAGACATTCTGTCCTCATCCAACCTCTTATCCATCATCCGTCTTTCTTGGGGGACTTTTAACTCTGTGTCTTCTTTTTCT
>NC_024319.1:3210605-3217400 GCF_000523025.1 Cynoglossus semilaevis | reverse complement strand
GAGGGAGGACATGCAGATAGTTGGAGTCAGAGTAGGAGATGCAGAGAACAGGGAGAGATGGAAATCAATGATTTGCTGTAGCAACTCCTGAAAAAAGTTGAAAAAAAAAATTCATAAACTTTTTTCAAAAAAACATTTTTCAAAAAATTTTTTTTCCAAATTTAAAAACAAATTCACAAAAATTTTTTTCAGAAATTTTTTTTCAAAAAAAATTTTCAAAAAAAATTTTTCTAAAACAAATTTTCAAAAAAAAATTTTGTTCAGAAATTTTTTTTTCAAAAAATTCTTTTTGAAATTTTTTTTTCTGTGTGATATTTAACTACGTGACCTACATAAAAAAGTAACTGTACGCGCTATGGAAGACATTTTCCTTTAGGTTTTGTTGAAAAAAAAAATGTCATTACCTCTCTGCATCTGCAGCCGCCCTGCTCCTCATACTCCACCATGAGCCTGTCTTTTCGCTCGGTTGTCGGGGCAGAGTCCTCCAGTGACAGCACCTCAACAGTGTCTCTGGACTCCAGTGTCTTCTACAGCGAGACGTCAGCGTCAGTGACTGGAGATTCAACAAACTTCCTGACTGTGAACGTTGGTGGAAGTCGCTACAAACTGTCCCAGGAGCTGCTGTCGGCGTACCCCGAGACCCGGCTGGGGAAACTGGCCCGCGGTGACCAAGACCTGGCTCTGGACCTCTGTGATGACGCTGACTTCTCAGAGAATGAGTTCTTCTTCGACCGAAACTCACTGACCTTCCAGTAGGTAGCGCCAACCTCCCAGTGTAAACGGTAAACTCTCAGGACCTTCTCCAGTCATGGTCCAGTCTGGTCACTTCATGTTTCTTCTGTGTCTTTTCTACAAACAGGTATGTGATCAACTTCTACCGCACAGGTCACCTCCACGTCAGCGAGGAGCTGTGTGAGATCTCCTTCCTGCAGGAGATGGAGTACTGGGGCATCGATGAGCTGAGGATCCACTCCTGCTGCCGTGAACGTTACTACCGCCGCAAGGACCAGAAGGAGACCTTGGACGTGCACCGGGATTTTGAGGCCAACGACGTCAGCTGCGAAGAGGATTTCACGGGCACCAGCTGTCCCGCTCTACGGCAGCGTCTGTGGAACCTTCTGGAAAAACCTGATTCATCACGAGCAGCTCGTACCTTCGGCTCCTTGTCGCTCTTCTTCGTGGTGCTGTCAGTCATCAGCATGGTGCTGGTCTCTCTGGACTCAGGCGAGGACTTTGGCTTTGCCGACATTGGACCTGGTGTTCCGTTGTTGTTTGACGGTCTGGAGTACACGTGTGTGGTGTGGTTCACATGTGAACTGGTGCTGAGGTTCCTCTGTGTGAGGGACAAGTGTCGCTTCAGTCGCAGAATTCCCAACGTGATCGACCTGCTGTCCATCCTGCCCTTCTACGTCACCCTGGCGGTGGAGAGCGTCCATGGAGGAACCACTGAGCTGGAGAACATGGGCCGCGTGGTGCAGGTCCTCCGAATCCTCAGGTCCCTGCGAATGCTGAAGCTGGGACGACACTCCACAGGTAAACACAACAACAGCTCCACCGTTTGGTCAGGGTTTGAACAACCATCAACAGGTCCACACACCTGAAGTCCACGTTTGTGGTCTTCTCAGGTCGTCACAGTCTTCGCCGGTCGTTCAATGACCAAACCATCCCATCTTTGAACGACACTTCTTCTCACATACACCTGACGGTGACTTCAACGTCTTCAACCTTCTCTGTTCTGCTCTGTGTCCAGGTCTGAAGTCTCTGGGCGTCACCATCACTCAGTGCTACGAGGAAATCGGCCTCCTGCTGCTCTTCCTGGGCGTCGGCATCTCCATCTTCGCCATGGTGGTCTACGCTCTGGAGCATGACATCCCCTACACCACCTTCACCAGTGTCCCAGCTGCATGGTGGTGGGCCACCACCTCCATGACCACCGTGGGCTACGGGGACATCCGTCCGGACACGGCAGCAGGGAAAGTGCTGGGCTTTCTGTGCATCCTGTCTGGGATCCTGGTCCTGGCCCTGCCCATCGCCATCATCAACGACCGCTTCGCCACCTGCTACCTGAACATGAAGGTGAAGGAGGCGGCCATACGGCACGGGGAGGTGATGAAACGGTTGGCTCGTGGATCAACTGAAGAGACGGAAGATGAAGAAGAAGGAGCAGGAAGTGGAAAAGGTTTGGGGGGAGGTGTGAACCTGAGGGACGCCTACGCCCGGAGCATTCTGGAGATGTTGAAGCTGCACGGGCGTGAGAGGGCGAGCACTCGCAGCAGTGGAGGAGGAGAACTGTGGTGGTAAAACCAGGAGATCTGACCTGAAGGTGACCCACCGGAGGATTCTGTGGGGTCACGTCATGTGAGAACGGTCAGCGTTCCTCCTGTTTTGTTGACGATGCTCTTTGATGTTATAGATCAAAGACAGACTGATATTTATTTCCATGGATTCATTTTATAAGAAGTAAAATGCAAATGTGTTGTGCTCCACTTTTTCTTTTCCCTCACTGCAGCAGTCAGGCTTTTCAGCGGCGGTGAATTCAGGTCAGCGGCGACGGCAGACACACGCACACTCTCACGCGTACCTGTATCTGCTGTCGCCACCTATTTATATAGAAGCTGGATATTTGGGTGATAACGTTAGTATGTGATGAAGCAGCATCACATGATGGTAAAAAGTTTACTGAGGTAGATTTTAGTGGGAGTGTGAAAAGTAAAAACAACGCTGACAGAAGGAAAAGAAGCTCCAAGGAAAAGTCTCTGATTTGACTAAAATCACTCATTTTCTCCATGGACTTTGGTGTGGAAGAGTGAGTTAATTATAAAAATCAGGGTTTTTTTTAATCTCCTTTCTATCAAAGCAGCCGTGGTTTTCACTCTGAGAAAGTTTGAATAACTTACATTCGGCATCACAGGGGGGTAGGAGGCTGGAGTGTGGGGGGGGGCAGTAGTAAAGCTGTTCTACTCAGACAGACTGGCAGTCGTTCAAATGAGAAGCCTTTTCCTCCCTTTGCTTTTCCAGGAATTCCCAGTCTGGGACACATCATTAGCCCAGTTCTGCTCTTGGTGAAGTCGCTGAGGTCATTCCAAGGACATAGCTGCGGGTCATCATCTCCCAGCAGTGACGGGGGCTGGGGGAGAGGAGAAGAAACGAGGGCATGTTTTATATTGAACTGAGGCTGACCACTGCTCCGGCAGATGTAGGTCAGGCTCTATACAGACAAAAAGTCTCTAATATTACAGATATAATAATAATAATAATAACAGATTTAGAGAAGGGAGAGTTGTTGAAGAGATTACCTGAGTTGATTCCATCACTGAAACTGATTGACTGCAGGAATGATGTTCTGCTGCTCTCTAGAGGACACAGTGTGTAATCGATTGGATTGATAGATTTATAGATTATACATTGTTAGTGTAAACGGACCACTGTCTACATGTGTTTGAGAAGTTCGCTTGCCGCTTACTTTAATTTTTAAAGTCAGATAAAGTCAGCGGCAGAAACTACATATTACCAGAAGACAGACACGAAGTCAGGCAAAATGAATGGAAACTATGGCGATTTTGTTCCAGCAGGGGGAGCCACTGTCACAAAGATACAGTGAAGATACCTGCCGTCTGTTTTAAAAACTAACCGTGATGTTTATCGACATCTGTTAGACTTGTTTTGTTTGGTTTTTTTTGGTTGGGGTGTAGTTTGTAAAACACTCATTGTTCCACATCAAGGTCTAAAGAGAAAAGCAGTGATTTCATCTCACAGCAGATGTTGGTCCTCGGCTGCCTCTGTCGGTGACACAAACCGACCACAGCAGTGGTTAGTCAGCTAAAACCACTAACCTTTTATTTTTCTCCATAGACTTTGGTCTGTGAGTTAAAGTCACTGAAACTGAGTCACTGAGTTTCTCCTTGGACTGAGGAGTGGGAGAGTAAACACCTGAAACATGATGTCAGTCTCCCGCTCCAGCTCTGGCTGCCGCGGGCAAACAGATGACGGAATACTCACACTTCCACACCGACACACGTGCAGTGATCCAGCAGCAGCAGCAGGGGGAGTCGGATCCTGACTGGCAAAAGCCACGACAGCAAAACATGTTTTTCAAGGAAGCTGCTGGTGTCAGAGGCTAATGTTGATCCAACCCTGCCAAGAAAAGAGGAGGGGGGAGGAGGTTAGGGGTATTTATAGGGTTATAGTGAACATATGCCCTTCAAGAACCACGTTGACCACAGACAGACACACACACACACACTTCATATGGTGTCAAGACTAAAAATGAGGGCAGGTCATGGTAAACAACTCAATAAATCATTGGAAAACACTCACATATTTGTCATGAAAATATAATCCTAATAGATGTTAAACATCAATGATTTTGTTTTTCTGTATTCCTTATTTTTAGATGTTTTATTTCCCCATCAATAAAGAATATTTTCTTATCATTGAAGTTCCTCCTGGTGATATCGTCTTAAGTTACTAATTACTAGTTATGATTCGTTTCTTTATCTACATAAGAATAATAATGTTTCAGCAGTAAACCAGCTAGGAGATATGGATGGTTACAAAAGGAAAACCTTACAGCATTGAAAAAAAAGTGTGTTTATTAAGACAACATTATCATCAACAACAAAAACACAAGGCCCTGAGAATCTCAGGAACATCGGGTGCTTCGTTACGAAGCAGTCATGGTAAATTTCCTTTACACCGAGAAGAAACTAATCTTTTTAGAAAACGACAATCATAACAACAAACTCATAGGCTCGTCAAATTTTTAGTTAGAAAAAAAAAAACTGGTGAGAACACCACATGTTATCATGTGACTGTCACATGACATCATCCCTTTCACCCACCCACACAAGTGTGAAAACACAAAACGTTCAGGGGGACGGGGGGGGGACCCCCAGGTGAGAGCAGCATCAAGTTGGTTTCACAAGTTTAGAACTGAAGTGTGAGGTGGAGTAAAAAACCTGCGAAACTACCTGCTGCCAGCAGAGGGAGGAGCTGAGGGTGAGGGGGGTTTCAGGACAAAACAATGACGAACCTGTAATGAACTGAGAAAGAAAAAAAGAGGACGTTCTTTTTCTTTTTCTCCACAGCAGCTCTACCAGACCCACTGTAAACAAAATGGAGCAACGTCAACATTTTTAATGAAAATAGTCTGTTAAAGCTGGTGTAACGGACTTTCAAACACTCAGAGGAAGGTTCCACTCGACCCCTCCTCATTCTTGGCCCAGACATATCAAAGTTCAGTTCTTAAATACAAACTTCCTGCTGGAACTTCCTGTTCACCTCGCTGCCTTTAAGACAAATGTTTGCAAAATAGATATGGGATCATTTTAGGTTGTGAAGTCAAAGGCAGTTGAATAAGTGCGTTTCACAGTATTAGTGAGCTCATTTGAAAAGACAAAAAGCTCAGCTGAAAATTGGAAAGGCCGTTGACATTTTTAACTGCAATTTCCTCTTATTTTCTCTAAATGAAAAAAAACAAAAACAAACATCTGTAAGCATTCCCTCAGGGCAGTCACCCACTGTTATTAGTTTGTATTCTTGCTAACTAAACGGTGTTGGATGCAGTGTAAACTAATGTTAATTAAAGTTGTTATGGTACAAAGGGAATATTTTGAGCCTTCCCTTAGATTGTCTTTCGCTAGTTCAATGGAGTGAGCAAGTGAGTATGTCTGAGTTTTTAAATTTAAAAAACAATCATACTAAAGAAATCCTAAATTTCAAAAAAGTTGCAATAATTGAAATAATGTATCAACACTTTCCAGCTAATGTACTAAAGAAATCCTAAATTTAAAAAAAGTTGCAATAATGTATCAACACTTTCCAGCTAATTTAGATATATGGGTTTCAAAAAAAAAATCCACTCACGAGAGAAATTGAAATGGAAAAAGGAAATTTGACTTTTTGAAAAATTCTCAACTTCGAAAAACGCCATTTTGTCCCATTCCTATTTGGCAAACATATTTGTCCATATTTACAGAGAAACGTGAAACGTGTGCTAGCCTACATTATTTATGGCAACATTAAATAAGTAGTTTTTACACGGCCATTAAAATAAACATCTTTCGATGACAGTGTCAGCAAAAGAATATGGCGGTGCAAGATGGCTGCCACCATGATGCAAGGGCTCTGACCAGACCTTAAAATATTTGTGGTTAGAAACGCAGGATTTCTGAAGTAAAAACCACAACGTTTTGTAAAATGATATTATACATCAACGACTCTTCCGTTCCTTAAAACATTTCGAGTCTTTTTGCCTTTGATATTGCCCTCAACCCTCTACCTCCTCCACATTATTCAAACATAAACATCACGGCTCATTAGCCTGAGTGGCTAACAATTGCTATCGTAAAAAACAAAACAAAAAAACATTACAAAACGTCCGAAACTTGGTGGAAAAAAACGTAGCTACCATTATTGTGAATTCATTTAGTCTTAATCAGTCCCCGGGTGTATAGTGTCATTGTGGCGAAGGAACAGGAAAAACATCCCTGGTCCACGGTGCGTCTTGTACCCTTCATCAGCACGACACGTTGTCCGCAGCTGCGGCTGAGAACTGCAACCTCCGAACGGCCTCTTTGATTAGATTCCCAGATAAAATTAACTCCTGGAGGAGCCTGTGCGGGTCGTCGTCATCCTCGTCCACAACACCGACCCGTTTTTTGCTCCACGGCTTGATCTGGTCCCAGTCCTGCTCGCCATTTGACCCGGGAATACTGTACGGACTCGCCCTGCTGCTCCCCCGCTGCCCGCGGCTCCGCAGACGCATACAACAGCTGCCACTGCCGGCGGCGCCTA
>NC_024319.1:3189025-3210546 GCF_000523025.1 Cynoglossus semilaevis | reverse complement strand
AAAAAAAAAAAAACATAACAAACCGTCCGAAACTTGGTGAAAAAAAACGTAGCTACCATTATTGTGAATTCATTTAGTCTTAATCAGTCCCCGGGTGTATAGTGTCATTGTGGCGAAGGAACAGGAAAAACATCCCTGGTCCACGGTGCGTCTTGTACCCTTCATCAGCACGACACGTTGTCCGCAGCTGCGGCTGAGAACTGCAACCTCCGAACGGCCTCTTTGATTAGATTCCCAGATAAAATTAACTCCTGGAGGAGCCTGTGCGGGTCGTCGTCATCCTCGTCCACAACACCGACCCGTTTTTTGCTCCACGGCTTGATCTGGTCCCAGTCCTGCTCGCCATTTGACCCGGGAATACTGTACGGACTCGCCCTGCTGCTCCCCCGCTGCCCGCGGCTCCGCAGACGCATACAACAGCTGCCACTGCCGCCGGCTCCACCGCTGCTGCTGCGTCTGAAGGCGGGGGCCACGATGTTAGCCGTGGGCTTCAACCCTGTACCTCCGCAGCAGCCGCTGCTAGCGAGTCCACTCAAGCAGGAAACGGACATCGACTTCATCTGCCCTCCACCACCACCACCGCAGCCGCTATTGTTGTGAAGCTGAAGCGCCTCGCCGATCTTCGTCACCAGCGCGTCAACTTCTTTCGAGTCGACGGTGACCGACTGTTCCAGGAAAATGTAGTTCTCCTTCCGACACGGCATTTCGGTGGCGGCAGTATGGTCTGTCGGGTGTGTCCGGGGAAGGGTCTTGGTTGTTGGGATGAATGAGTGCCGCCTGGCCGCTCCTCACTCCTCGCTCGCTGTCGCCACGCCGCTCAGCTCCGACCGACAACCAGGCTAGATTTGTAAACAATGGATGACGTGTAATGGACTCTACCATGTTCCCTCTAGAAGGGAGGGGGGTTCAGCGACCAAAACAGACATTTGCTGTACACGCATCCTCCTCCCTCAGCTAAAATATCAGTTTGTAAGAAATAAAACATGTATTCGAAATTATATAAAATTGTAAATAGTTCGATTAACGTCTTTTGAGGCGTTGAAATGATCCAGGCGTCCCCTTTTATACACCCGACCCAACATGCGTTTTGGCGCGATCTGTCCAAATGGACATTACATAAGACACTAACTGTCTACCGTCTCTCCAGGAAAAACAAACAAAGCGAGGCGTTTAAAATCCTTCAAAAAAAAAAATTTACCTTCTCAATATATATATACACTGCACATAGTCTCTTTATGGCCCCGTCCACGTGTCACACTGGTGTGAGGCAGTAAACATAGACGTTAAAGAGCAGCAGTACACGTGGTGAAATCACAGCTCACACATTCACACTGGAAGAATTCCAACCACACCTTTCATATTCCCAAACATTCCATTCAAGGTTGTGAAATGCTTAAAGGAATCAAAGGCACTGCAGACGTTTTGTGCCTGTGTTCCACAGGAATCAAAGAGATTAGAGGGAAAAAAAAACAGAGAATGTGTTTTTTTTTTTTTTTTGGAGTATATGACAGTATAGGAAAGTTTTCTGTCTTAAATCACGTGTTTCATCACCACTCCTATTTGCCTTAAGCATTCCTCACAGTTAGCAATGTCGTGGTTTGCTAACAGCTAACTACTGACACGGTGGATTTCATAACATAAGACTGATGAGACCATAGCAACACGTTCAAACTGCCACTTGTTTTAAAAAATATTAAATATTATATTTCCTGCAAACAACTCCATAGATTCCTGCAGTGACTATACAACGGAAATAGAAATCGACCGTGTGGTTCGCGGTTCTCTCTTCAAACACACTGATACATGAAAGCGCACTGAGCAAATGTTGTTATCAAATTCTCCACATCTAAGTGATTAAACCGACAATAAACACATTTGTTAACACAAAGGTGATTAATGAAAATGAAGCACACATAATGTTTGGCTTTAAGCCTGTGTACAGTCACAATAGCAGGGTGTGTGTGTGTGTGTGTGTGTGTGTGTCATTGGAGAAACACTGTGTACATTTCTGTTTCTCAGAAACAGCAGCCCGGCTGAACCTGATGCTCCAGTCAAAGGCAGAGGCACGGAGCCCCCTGTGACCATAAATGGAGCTACTATCAGAGGCACCATGTGGTACATGAACCAATCAGAAAGCCCGGCCTGAAGTTTCCTGTTGGTTTCAATAGCAGCAGGAGGAGTTGACTCAAACTGGATTCATCCAGTGAAAGAGCAATAACAACACAAAGAAAGAAGTGAAACAAAGATAAACTGTCAGCCCCAGTTTCCTTCAACGTGAAGACACAACACTTGGACGAAACACATGGAGAAGCTGTTTAAATTAAAGGAACATTACAAAACTTTTTAAAACACCACCTGCTGAATGTGACTAAGCCAGAAAAAAATATAAACAGGTAAAACCTGGCCAAAAAAAGAATGCCTAAAAATAAAGCAACATGTTTTATACTAACTTACTAATTAATTAATAAGTCAAAATGATAGAAGAGTCTTATAAAAAAGGACAGCAAAAACAACTAGTAGCAACAGACTGGTAAAAGTTAGCCTAGAAATAAAAAACACAATTTAGATCGTCACCACTGAATAAAAAAATTCTAATAATGTAACTTAAAGTTTGTACCAAGAGCTCATTGACAATAAATAACAAAGGCAATAAATGTTTAAGAAAAAAATGTCTATTTAAAATACTTTCACAGAAAATCTGAAACTTTTTTCATCTACTACTATTAGGTACCAAGAGCTCATTGACAATAAATAACAAAGGCAATAAATGTTTAAGAAAAAAATGTCTATTTAAAATACTTTCACAGAAAATTTGAAACTTTTTTCATCTACTACTATTAGGTTATCATTTTGATCTGAGAGTTCCGTTCTTTAGAAGCTCAGACATGTACACGCAGAATACACAGAATAGTTTAAAAAACACAGAAAATTTGAAACTTTTTTCATCTACTACTATTAGGTTTCCTTTATGGACTTTTGAATGAGATTTATATCATTTTGATCTGAGAGTTCCTGACTTGTACAGACATGTACACGCAGAATACACAGAATAGTTAAAAAAAAACTATGACAAACTATGTCCTTGATTAAACAACACTCCCTTCAAAAAAGAAGAAACCCAGAACTGTGACCATAAGGTTTTCAAAGTGAAGTGTGGGTTTGTGTTTCAGCAGCAGCTGAACGACTATTGTTGGCCTCACGGTTCAACAGTCAACGACTTTATTTACTGCACAGCAGTAAATACAGAAAAACCTCCACAGCTGTGGCTGTTACCAGAACCAGAGTCCTGAGCATGTCCTGGGTGGAGGGAGGTGGAGTCACAGAGGGTGGAGACATACCAACCGACAACAGTCAAACACAAACAAGACAAAGAGGAGGATGAGGTCACGGTCTGAGGGAATGTGTGTGTGTGTGTGTGTGTGTGTTTGTGTTTTATTGGCAGTTGCTGACTCACACACAGGAAAACATGAAAGACTGAGGAAGTGTGTTTGTGTACGTGTGACCCACTTTCTGTGGACTCACTTCCACAGACCAACGTCTGAAGTAGGATGTTTTTCAAATACCTGAGTTTAAATCTATCCTAGAACAATGGACTTTAACGCCTGTGTGAAAATGTTCACGTCATCTTAGCACAGTGCAGCGTTGAAGAAGTCCAGACCGGCTTCTACTTTAACTACAACAAATGTAAAACATGAAAAGTAAAATAAAGAGGTTTTTTTTATCCTCTATTGTGACCAGCAGGTGAATCTAAGTAAAGGCCGCAGACACATCACAGTCGTTGGAACGTCAGAAAAAACTTCACACTGATTCATTAGTTTTGGTTCACTTTTTAAAGCAGACCAAGCTGTTTGGACAACATCACGGAGTCACAGTTGCTCCGCCTCAATCGAGGACTGACCAGCGAGACAAAAGACACGAAGAAGTCCATTGTTCAACCACGGTATAGCTGACCAGAGATCAGTACCAGCCTGCACCTCCTCACTGCTGCCGTTCACAGCTCTGATCCTTCAGTTTATCTAACCAAAATACACTGTATTTACACATGTTACCTCATCTCTTTGCTTCACTTTCTTTGGTTCTATCGTCCAGTTACGTTGTGACCACAACTCATTATATAAGTGAACCATTTAAGGGTTCAACGAACCGAGACCACTAGGACCAGAGTTTGCCCGTTTGGTCTGGACTGGAGCTCAGATGAACTTTCACACCTGTCCAATCGAAGCGGACTATTCAAGGAAACCATCTCTGGTCCACTTAAAGCCAACCAAACAGCTCTGGTATGAAAGGGCTCTGAATCATAGAGGGAGACGTGGGTCGACAACATCTGGGAGCTCTGATGTTAAATCATGATTTTTTTTTCACAGACTTTGGTGTTTTGATGAAACTCCAATGTTTACATGACTCTGTTAATCTGAGTCCCAACACGGCTAACTTTTGCGAAACGGCTTCTTGCCGTGTCCTTTTGTCACATGAACTGCTTCCTTTGTTATTGAACTCTTCCTGTTTCTCTGCCGTTGAATGAAGAGCACAGAGAAAAACAGGCCTTTCAGCCTCCAGCGTCAACTCTGATAGCAGTTGGGCAACGGCCAACGGCCGGAGTTCAGTGAGTTTGTTTCCTCCATTCAAACACTGGCAGAGAGTAATAGAGAGAGAGAGAAAGAGAGAGAGAGAGAGAGAGTCCATTTTTATACAGCCCGGGCCTCTCTCTATCAATCTGTCTCTGACAGAGGAATGTAAGGAGGTTTCACAAGACAGGAAGTGAGATCAACAGATTCGTTGGCAGCTCTGCCGTCACCCTGCAGACCTGGGGAGGAAACACGTAAACAAACAGACTTCACCAATAAAGTGAAGAAGAAGAAACTTGTCTGAGGTGTTTTCAGAGGGATATGTCGTGCTTTTTTTTTTTTTTTTTAAAGGTCCTGATTCTGGTCCTGTGAAGATAAGAATGCGTTTTGATTGGTTTTCAGCATTTACAGATTAATCTTGGATTTTTAAAATATTTTGTGCTTGAACTATGAGGTGAACAGACCAAGAAAATTCACGTGGAATTTGGGTTCGAGGTCTTCACTGGGTGTTCAGAAAATTACATAACATAACATGTCTCCAAGTCACAGAAGCACACTGTGTACTGTGTGCCTCAGTGTATAGAGTGAGTGTGTGTGTGTGAGTGTGTGTGTGTACGTTCCTCAGACCACTGTGGTTTGTAAAAACTGCTGAAACTTGAGTGCTCGTCTCACGTTACTGATTCTGTGAACAACTCGTCACTTACATAACAGTGTATAAGGAGTGTGTTTGTGCTGAGGTTGCTGCTGTTACGTCTAGTAGCGACACACACACACACATACTTAAGAACAATATGATCTGTGGTTTTGCTGGTGTGTGTCTGTATGTGATATTCATACTCCAACAGTTGGGCTCCTGACAGAAAAGTCAAATGTATAAAAAAAACTAAAATAAAAACTCTCTGCCCAAACCAACGTCAACAGGGAAAACCATTGATTCTAAAGAGCCTGGGAAACACAGGTGCAGTGCTGCCTCGTGTGGTCAGTTTGTGTTAGTGAATGAAAATTGAGCTAGTTGATCAACTCAACTCTCGGCCGAATTCACAAGAAAAATACAAAGAAATGATTCTGTATTTTACAGAATCACCTGACTGAGAAGTTGAAGGTGAGCGGCCGTGATCCGTGTTCACCCGTGTTTGTGCAGCTAATGTTTTTCAGCCAAGTCAAATCTCTGTGTTTACAGTAGATAAAGGAGTTAATAATTCATCATCATTTTACAGTACGTTCACTGCCAACACAAAACACAGACATTCTTCAGGAGGCAGGAAATCATCACAGCACAAATGTTTTTCTGATTTATTTAAATTATTTAGATGGACTCTTATTTTTTTACGGTGTAATTTTAACAAACAAAGATTCAGTCTTTGATAAAAATCTGTTAAAACAGATTTTCTTGGTGATCATTTCACCATTTTTTAAAAATTTTGCAATATTCTTTTGTTCGATTTCCTGCTACTTTGGCTACATAGTTTTGTGTATTTTTACAAACTTCACTTTTTGTATCTCTTAGCATTAGCTGTTTTTTTGTTTCTATCTTTTGTCTAATGCTAAGCTAACTCTAGCTGTGGAAACTTTTAAAGGTAAATATGAAGTTCTATTTGACGTGCTAACATTCATCAATCTTCTTTTCTCTGTAATCTTTTTTTTTTTCCTGGGCTAAATGTAGGTAATGTCACCATGGGACACAGACTGTGGGGCAAAGTTTGTGGGGTGAAGGGTCAGGGCTGGGGTTCGATTCCTGACTGGATCCAGAGCAACGTCTGGACCCTGAGTCAGGTTTGTACATAAACCTGAGTTTGATGAACCTGAAAAGACAGAGGTGAGGCCAAAACAAACAACCACATCTGTCTGTGTGTGTGTGTGTGTGTCAGGGTCACAGCAGGTTGCGGCCTCTGAGCAATGTCATTTATTACCACTAAACCAATTCATAAATATATATTTTTAATTGGTAAAGTATTCAGATACTTTTTCAGAATTTTTTTTCATGAAGATGAACTCTAATGTACACACACACATGCACACACACACAGAGTGAGTGGTGTGTTTATGTCAGTGTTAATGGCGGAGTAGAGGTGCGGCCTGACACGTGTGTGAAACTGCAGTTTCCTGATCACCTAGTTGTAAATAAACTGTGATAAAGTGAGTAGATGCTGGGCAGATTAATTACACACACACATCTGAGTGTGTGTGTGTGTGTGCGACGCACTTGTGCCAATCAGTTACTATTTCTCAGAACTGCCCCCTCCCTTCCTGTAATGAAAGCCACAGACCTAACGGTTGTTGTTGATGCCGACTCTTCCACAGATAGAGTTTCTAAACCTCTGGCTCTCACACAGCAAAGTCCATAGAAATAGAAAAAAAAGTAATTGTTCTAACTTTAGGTAAACACAGCACACACTGCTGCCTCCCGTGGCCAGTTTATGCCACTGAGGCATCCACGTTCAGTGGTTCATCGCACAGACACACAGAGAAAACCTGAACTGTTCCTTTAACGGACGGAGAGTAAAAACAGAAATGACTGGTGTGTTTACACCTGTGACTGATATAAAAACACCTGCTTCACTGTGTCATTACAGTCACAACAGACCTGACCTGACTACGTACTACTGCTGTGTGTGTGTGTGTGTGTGTGTGTGTGTTTGTCTTACGTCTATGTATATGATGACAGTAAGTTCTCAGGTTCAGTGTTCATACCAAACATAGTCAACATAGCTTTGTACTGAAGATAAGGACATACAGTACACACACACACACACACACACTTGCTGAAGTTTTCTGTTCTTAAGGAACGTTTATTGTCAAATGTGAACGAAAATAAAACAAATTTGCTAAAAATTCTGCCCAAAAAAAAACCCAACTGCTTAGCCGTAATTTATTCCTAATCCTAATTTTTCTGTCCTGATTCCATTGATTCAAAACTGCCGTCTGTTCAGTCAGTTGTTTCTGGGCAGAGAAGCAGAACCAGACCAGACCCTTCTCCACAAACACACGCTCCGACTTTGCAGCATCACATTGTCAGTGTATTCACTGTCTAAATTCAGAGTCCAGACACATCCAGCAGCATGTGTGTGTGTGTGTGTGTGTGTGTGTATCTTCCTAGAACGAGGGCTGACAGAAATAGCCTCAGCTCAGGTCTGGTGGGTCGATGACACCGATGCTGCAGCTCATCACTGTATGCTCTGCAGCTGCACTTTTTGTCCCACACCCTGTTCTACACACACACACACACACACATCTGGGCACACATCTGAGTGGTCTACAACGTCAATATATATGTTAGATCTTGTATGGAGACAGACTTTTCCAACAAAGTGAAGTTTGTCTCTCACACTCTGACATTAAAGCCCAAACAGAAAGTGGTTCCATCTCTCAGTGCTGCTCCACTGCTGCCAATTTAAAAATCTGTGAAAACTGAAAGGTTTGCCTATAGTGTATGACACACTCAGCAGTACCTCGCTCTGCCACAGGTGGGCAGCATAACTACAGGAAAGATAAATGTGCTTTTGTGCGGCTGAGACAGAAATGTCAACAAAGAAAAGAACACAGTTTCAAACTGAATTTTTACATTAAAAAATAACACATTACAAAGACTAATTAAATCAAGGATATGTTCTGAGGTTTTATGAACTTATAAATTGTACTGATATAAATTGTATACCACACATGTCATTATGTTGCCCTTTTATACATTACTTGTATATTAAAAAGTTACTCAAAAAGCTAAAAGGTAACTTAGTGTCAGCTTGAGTTCAAATCCAACGTCAGTCTGAAGAACAGCCACCAGTTTAGCTTATGAAAATACAATATTTATTATATATATTTCTTTACTTCACATAACTTGAACTGTACTGCCCTCTTGAGACCGCAGTGGGAACTGTTTTACACAAGATAATCTCAGTTTTAAAGTAGGAAACTGGACTCACCTCAAATAAGTGGAGGACGTTTCGCCTCTTCGTCAGTTCTACTTTCCTGGTGGGGAGTTTCCAGGTATTTATCCACTCCAGAGTGGGTGTGTGGGTCCCAACAATATAAAATATTGTTTATAATATAGTGTGGTTTATAAACGTCAGTAGTTTTTGCCTCTAATATCGTTTACCATCGTCCATCCATCAGGGCAGACACTTATAGCAGCGTTCCAGTCCAGCGTCTGTTCCTACTGCTGGTTTCTTACGTCACGTCACAATGAAAATGCACTAATATTACATTTGTGTCGTTTTAATAAAAAAAAAAAGTTAATTTTATTACATAAATGCCTCATTAACTTCACTAAAATAACTGAGCTTCATGTAGTGAAACACCGCGCAGGTAAGTTTGTTTTTGCTACCGACTTCCTGAATCCTGTCTGCTCATGCGCAGAACAGCGAGGCGGGAAAGGAGGGAAGGGGTGGGGCTGCTGACGTAGAAGTTTTTTTTTTTAAACTTCTCCAGGACACAGGAAGTTGTCGTATTCCTGTATACCTGTGACATTAAACTTCACATGTTTAATAAGAGTCACATCACAGATTAAAACATTACAGTAATAAATGACGTGTTTTACAGGAAAAGACGATTTAATATCTATGAATCCTTTCAACTTCCAGAACCATAACAAACTAACAAATAAAACTTTCCAATTTTAATGAGGAAAGCCGGTCACACGCACGTACGCACTTGTGCACGAGAAACACAAGAAGCGCGAACGTGCGCATTTATACACAGCTAATCATTTTAACACATAACAGATAGACACTTAAATCAGGTTAAGAGAAGAGTCAGAAATGAGTTTTCACTAAAATGAAAAGATAAAAAAAAAACAATATTCAAAGTGACAAACAATATTTTAAAGTAATGAATATATTTTAATCCTTTAAAACCAGTTTAGAGATTTAATATTAGAAAGATTAAAAAGAGCGTTTGAGGTCATCAGAGGTAGACAGGTGTCATACACTCATCTACCACTGAGTGGCAGACACGAGCTCAACGGCGGCAGCCTGGAGCACATAAAGAAAAATCCCTAATGCACTGAAAACAGTTTATAGAGAAAGTGTTATTGTGTCCTTCCTCAGATGTACCTCAGTGACATGAACTGACCACAGGGGGCAGTAGACCAGCATCCCCTTTGATACCGTGAGCTAAAAATCACTGATTTCCTCTATGGACTTTGGTGTAGTCTCTTCTGCAGTCTCTTCTATCATCTTCAGTCGGTTCTACAGTCGGTACCAGGTGATTCTGTGGGAAGATTTCTGTGGCCGGAGGTCCTGAGAGGCAACGTCTCTGATTTTTTTTTCCATTCAACTGTTGCCAAAATTTACCACGATGAAGAAATAGACAGCAGATGTTAGAGTGTGTGGTTGGTAAGTCACAGCTGACAGGAGTAGTTATGAAGACGGAGGAGGAGACGGAGCAGGAAGGGAAGAAGGAGGTGAAGGTCTGTGAAGTGGAGACAGGGCAGGAGGACGGCATGTGGAAAAAGGTGAAGGTGAAAGGATGGAAGAGTTTAGTGGAGACGACGACGAGGAGGAGGAGGAGGAGGAGGAGGAGGAGGCGAAAGATTAACAGTCTGTCAGTCAGTAAGTGTGTGCGCACACACACGCACTCACGTGCGCAATCTGATCTGTTGAAGTTTAAGTCTGTCAGTCTGTTTCCTGCTGCTTGTTAGTGTGTGTGTTCGTGTTTGTGTGTGTGTGTTCCCCATTATGTCACAGTGGGAACTTGAAAAATAAACACTCCACACCAGCTAAGTAGACATTTTCACTCAGAGGCCCACTCACTCTTCCACACCAAAGTCGAGAAAAAGAGAGAAAAATCAGTGATTTTAGCTCACAGAGTTGCTGGTCCACTGCTGCCTCCTGTGGTCAGTTTTGGCCATGAAGGTCCAAGCCTGTAAACAATATCTCAAATTTTAAACCCATGTAGTTCCTGTCTTGGTACAATCTCCTTAATACTGAGTTAGGTCACGATGTCACGATGTCACGCTCAACCCCGGACCCTTGTCGATCGGCCATCACCCCCCCGCCCCCTCCCGACCCCTCACCTCCACCTTCTGTGGTCCCTTATCTGAAGCAGGCGTCAGCCTCATTACAGCAGGGCTGATGTTTAGCAGCTGAATCACCTCCTGCTGCTGCTGCTGCTTTCAGAGACGTCCATCCATCATCAGCAGCCGTCACAGACACAGACTCAGATCCACATGTGCTGCTGAAAAGTCCAGTCTGAAATGAACAATATTCACGTTATTACGGTGACACATCACAGGACTTGACTGGATAGAAAATACAGTTCACTTCAAACTGGGTTTATTCTGATTGGCTGTTGGTGATGTTTAATGTTTAACAAACTGCCATAAACGACGACTAAATACTCAATTCTGAACATTTCATTTATCAAGTGAATATTTCTTTCCTAAACACATTGTTATTATTTAAATTTATCATAAAGAGACAAAATAATTTCACTAAACTTACAGAGAAATGGATGAAGAAACAAACACAGTGTGTGTGAAGGTGAATTCAATTCATGGCTGTCACTTTATAACTGATCCAGATTTAAAGGAAAGTACTACTTTAAAATGTTTAAATGCCATTAAAACACACACACTCACACACGTGTTCCTCTGTCCTTGTTACTCCTGAAGTTGATGGTTCTCAGATTTGTTTTATGATATTTTGGACAGACGGAGGAGAACCGTCTCTCTCCTCCTCCTCCTGTAAATCTAAACCATCTGTCCTGATCAGACCACAGTCTGACTGAACTCTTCCTGATTTCAGTCCTACAGCTGACCTCTACTGGACCTACAGCTGACCTCTACTGGACCTACAGCTGACCTCTACTGGACCTACAGCTGACCTCTACTGGACCTACAGCTGACCTCTACTGGACCTACAGCTGACCTCTACTGGACCTACAGCTGACCTCTACTGGACCTACAGCTGACCTCTACTGGACCTACAGCTGACCTCTACTGGACCTACAGCTGACCTCTACTGGACCTACAGCTGACCTCTACTGGACCTACAGCTGACCTCTACTGGACCTACAGCTGACCTCTACTGGACCTACAGCTGACCTCTACTGGACCTACAGCTGACCTCTACTGGACCTACAGCTGACCTCTACTGGACCTACAGCAGAATAACTGTGATATCTTCAGGGTGATCTCACTCTGAGTCAGACTGAAAACTACAGAATCATTTTAAATCAAAAAAAAAAAAATCTCAAACTTTTTCTCCAGCTCTCACAGTCTGGGATACGAACCAGCAACCTCTCATCCTCCCCCCCCCCCCCCCGTCCTCCTCCTTCTCGGAGATCAGTCGGACGTCTGAAGCCAGATTGCAGTGGTTAAGTTTAAAGTGAGGCAGAGTGACTGAGGTGATGGCGTCCAATGTCCTGTCAAAACCTCTCAGTTCACTCTTTCATCACACAAGACTCACTTTCTCCTCCCCCTCCCTCCATGACTCCCCCCTCCCCCTTCTCATCCCCCAACTACACTACTTCGACTCCTGCTCTTCTTTTCTGTTGGAGGACTATGACAATATTTCTTGAAGGCGAGGGTTTGACTTTTATTTTGTTCTTAAATATGAAAAAGAACTTAGAGAAGGAACGGTTTTAAACAACATGATATAAATTGTGATGTCATCCCAAAATGTTATTAAAAAGTAATGAAACAAAACAAAATCATATCTATCTATTTATTTAGTTCAACAAATGTGTTATCCATTGTTCAGACTTACCGTCAGTGACACACACTGACCACAGGTGGCAGCAGCTGCCGTGTCCCTGGACCCCGGTCCTCACGTCACTACAACAATAAAACAATCAGGGATCAATAGATCATCTGACAGGTGTCATCAGTTAAACACTGCTATTGTTTACACTGGTCATTTCCGCTGACCTCTGACCTTCTGGACTGTCACCCAGTAGTTTGACTCTCTGTGACGTCACAGACTGAATTCAGCAGATAACAAAACAACGTCAGATTAAATTAGGAAAAATGAGAAGATGCAAATAAATAAATAAATATAATCAACAGAACCTCTCTCTGTCTCTCTCTCTCATTTCCCCTCATTTGATTGGGTGCGTCCCGCCTGGTGGGCGGAGCCTCGACTACAACCTCATGGTGTCTGAGTGTGTGTGTGAGAGTGTGTGTGTGTCTCCTCCGGAAAAGAGGAACAGTCTGCAGACTGGGATGAAGCAGCAGCAGCAGCAGCAGCAGCATCTTCTTCTTCATCTTCATCACTGAAATTTTGAACAGAGATCGAGGAAAAAGTTTCAATATTGTAATTTAAAAAAAAACAGAGATCGAGAAAAAAGTTATAATTAAAAAAAAAACAGCTCATGTTTAAATATTCTTATATATATGTTTTTTTTTAAATTATCTTTTAAATAAAGATTAAAGGAGACTTTTTTTATTGTGCGTAAAAGTGTCTCCTGGACATTTGTCTTAACCTGGACCTGGACCAGAACCTGGACCAGGACCTTAACTACAGCTGTTATCCAGAAAAGTCCGGATAAACCCGCCGTCGAACCTCCTCTTTCACCTCCGCTCGGACTGAATCCCGGTCCGTCCTCCCCAGGGTCTGGGGCTTCTCTGTGATTCCTCTGTTACTGATGGAACCATGAGGAGAGCCGCTGCTCCTCTTCGCCTCCTCCCGCTCCTCTTCAACCTGCTCCTCGCAGCCTCCGCGGCGCAGCGTCTCCTCCTGGGTCAGATCTCGGACAAGTCACCGGCGGGGACTCCGGTGGACGGAGTCAGACTGCGGCTGCAGGGACCAGGAGTCTGCGGAGCAGAGGAGCTGAGGAGCGGACTGAGCGGAGAGTCCTCCCGGGATTTCAGACTAGTTTATCACCGGGAGGAACTCCAGCAGAACCTGGAACGGAACCCGTACCTGGGGTTGGTTTCAGCCAAGGTTCTGGACCGAGAGTTTAAAGCCATGTATGAGCTGCAGGTTCACCTGCGATGTCTGAGAGGAACCGTGTTAATAAAGGTAAATCAATCAATCAATCAATCAAATTTTTAAGATAATAAATTACAAATAATTTATTTTTTAGATAATAAATTACAAATAATTTAGCGATATCGTTGATCATGTGACATTTTCTTTTTTTCTACTTAATCTAAAAAGTTTCATATTCAAACCTTTGTTAATGAAATATCACACAGTAATAAAAATAATAATAGCTTCAAATGCTAAATGATAGCCATAAAAGGCTAAAATGCTATAGAAAGTTACAAAGCTAAAGGTTTGACAGAAAATACTTTAAGCCAAACTGAGACTAATGGTTGAAAGACAGCTAATGGTTAGCCACACGGCTAACAAAAAAAAAAGAAATATATAGAAAACACTTTATACACTTAATACTACAATATTTTAGCTAATAATTTGGCTAATTAAAGTAGCTAAAGAAGCTAGCAAAAGAGAGTTAAAGAACAGCTAAGAAAAAACAAATCCTTGGCTAAGAGATAATGTTGAAAAATGTTCTAGAACTGGTCCGACCTGAACGTACTGGACAAAAATTAAATACTTTTTTTTTTCTTTCTGGTTCTGATTGTCCACAGGTGGAGGTTTCGGAGCAGAACATCAACGTTCCTCACTCCTCCTGTGGGAACCTGACCGTGGACTTGGATGAGTTGACGCCTCTCGGCACCAAAGTGCTTCACCTAAAGGATCGGTGTTCAGACACGGACAAGAATGGACCAGTCGTCTTCTACGCGTCACCAGAGTCAAAGTTACTCCACGTGGTTCCACGCGGTGGTCAGGTGGTTCTGGTGGGGTGGAGCTGCGTCTGTACGCGAAGGACGGAGGTGATGCAGCACTGGCCGGTGAACCGGTGTTTCTGCACGTCAACGTCCTCAAACACCAGCTGCAGAGGAGGAAGAGGACCAGGAGGAACGTCTCTGAAGAACCAAACTTCACTGTGATGGTTCCAGACCAGGCCCAGGTGGGAGACCTGGTCTTTACGGTACCAGAGTTGAGGTTCCAGCAGAGGTGGTTCGAGGTGATCCCAGAGGCAGCAGACTCACCGGTCCAGATTGAGCGGGACTCCGGACGTTTGTTCCTGGCACGCCACCTGCAGGAACCTGAGGAAGTGACAGTGAAGATCCAGAACCGCAGAGGTAGGAACAAGACTTTCTTTTTTCTGATCTCCGTCACTAGTTTCAGGGAGACTTTAAATTTTCTGATCTCCGTCACTAGTTTCAGGTGGTCTTCATGTCTCGGTCCAGTCCAGGACCTGAGTGTAGATTCAGATCATTCCATCGTCACTGGTTCTCCCATGTGACCCACTTTCCAAAGTAAATGTTTAATCAACAAAATCAACTGAACTTCACATCTGGTCTGGTCTCTGCTCCGGTCTCAGGTCTCTGTCCTCATCAGTTGGTCCAAACGGACTCTCAGCTGGGTTTATTTGCAGAAGTGAGTGGTGTTTGTTCACCTGGAGCAGCTCCAGCTCTGAGCTGAGCCTCAGCCTTTGGCAGGAAGTCCTGTTTGTTGCTCTTAGACAGAGAAGGTGGGCTGTGTGATTTGGTGGACACACGTCTGTGAGCGTGGTGTAAACAAAGTCTTTGATTGGAGGTCGGTCTGGTTTCTGTCTCCAGTTTGACTGTGATGTGAAGGAACAATGTCAGGGTTTTTTAGTGGTGAAAGACTGAAGACTGAACGATGATGATGATGTACCAGGACTGTTGTAGCTAACGTTAGCTCAGGTGTCTGTACCAGGACTGTTGTAGCTAACGTTAGCTTTGGTGTCTGTACCAGGACTGTTGTAGCTAACGTTAGCTCTAGTGTCTGTACCAGGACTGTTGTAGCTACCGTTAGCTCTGGTGTCTGTACCAGGACTGTTGTAGCTACCGTTAGCTCTGGTGTCTGTACCAGGACTGTTGTAGCTAACGTTAGCTCAGGTGTCTGTACCAGGACTGTTGTAGCTAACGTTAGCTCCGTTTCACAGCAACATGTTTTAGGTGGTGAAACTGTGAACTAGAACTATAATCATATCAAAAACTACAAAAAAAACTCTTCCATCATTCTTTTTCTGGCTTGCAAAAAACTTTAGGTGCATTGCTGCCATCTACTGGCTGTATGTGTCACTGTTATCAGTGACACATATAGACTGCACTTCATCGTCAATAGTTTATATTTAATAGTTTGTTGTTGTCGATGTTTGTTTTGCGGTAAACTGCAGCATGTCAAAAATGATGTTTGTTTTGCGGTAAACTGCAGCAGATTCTTGTTTACTTCTGTTCCTCTGGCAGCCATGTTTTCACCCTGACTGATCCTCCGTCAGAAACCCTGAACACACACACACACACACACACACACACACGGCTTCAAAAAGCCCTAAACCCCTGAACTATCACATTAACTCAGCGTCACGTGTTAAACTTTCATGAAATTCCGTTGAATTTTTCAGGCCCGTTGTCCCAGCTGTCTCAACTCGCCATCGACACACACACACACACACACACACACACACACAGTCTCTGACCTCTGACCTCAGGGAAACAAGACATGATTTCATGATTATTTTTTAATTCCCTTTACTTCTCATTAACTGGGTTGATATGAAAATTATTTCATAAAATCATTGTCTCTCTGTGTGCGTTTAATTAACAGAGCTGCGCACACACACACATGCGGACGCACACACACACATTTAGTGTGTGTGTGTGTTCTGTTGTCTTTATTTCTGGATTCTGCTTGAGGCAGGAGGGAACCTGTCACCCCAACAAGTGTTGGTGTGTGTGAGTGTGTGTGTGTGTTTACCCTCAAGGCTGATAAGCTTTACAGTCATTTTTTTTGTTCATTGTGTTGAAAACACACACACACACACACACACACACTAATCGTTCTTAATATAATTTCTCATCAGTGGCTAAAGTTCAGTCAAAACTCAACCTGAAAATTCCCATTCTTTCCGTCAATAATGTTTTTGTTTTTTTTTTTTCGTTCTGCTGACCTCCATCACCCAGCAGGTCGTCTGCTCTGGTTTGTCTCCGTCCGTCCTCGGTGTCCCTCCTGTTCTTTCCATCACTCCGACCCGTTTCCTCTCACAGCTATTGTCCTAATAGCTTATCGACGGCCAATCAGCCGTGGCCTGGGGCCAAGCCTCTCACCAATCACCATGTAGGACAAGGTCACAAAGAGCCACGAAACAACACGGAGTAACACGGACGGAGAACATGCTAACGACGCCCAGAGAGACGCTGGTTTGAAACCTGATCAAACTTTGAAATGAATTTATTATGAATTTTGAATTTTTGAATTTTTTTTAATTTGAATTTTTGAATTTGAATTTTTGAAATTTGAATTTTTTATGAATTTTAGCGTTAAATTCATGAAGATCATTTTTTTAGCAATTTTTTTTTAGCTTTCAATATGGAACTAAAACCTGATTGTTCATGGTTTTTATCTTTTGTAGAAGACGTACTGATCTATTCTCCAGTGGCTCATCCTAACCCTAATCTTTGTCCGTCCCCTCGCTCTAATCTGAGTCCATTTCCTAATCCTAACGCCTCAGTCTGTGGACACCAGAAAAATGTCCCCACAAGGACAAAAGCGTCCACACAACCAAAAAAAAAAAAAACCCAAATAAGCTGGACCAGGAACACACACTCACACACACTCACACACACACACCATCCATATGTGTGTGGCTGCTACACATCATCTTGTCTGTTCATGTGTATGTGTGTGTGTGTGTGTGTGTGTGTGTTGACTTGTCCTTGCTAATTGTCTGCCATCAACACCATCTCTGCAGCTGCGTGTGTGTGTGTGTGTGTGTGTGTGTGTGAACAGATGAACAGACAGAGCTGCTCCTGCTGCAGTCGGACTTTTCTGATTGGTTTCAGTTCAGTTTTGATCTGATCTGAGTTTTTCATTTGATGAAGTCACAGTCTGGAGGCTAAAGATGCTAACGCTCTACGTCCACACAGAAAACCAGTGGTTTTAGAGTTTCACAACACGCTCAAATGTTGTGATATTTGGTGATTTCACTGTTGGAAATGTCCTGAGATTAACCCCAGTGACACAAACTGACCACAGGAGGCAGCATTGGACCAAACAGCTCCTTAAAATCAGTGATTTTCTCCATGGACTTTGGTGAACAGAACAGATGAACAGCTGAGTTTTAAAAAGTGTCACATTAGGAACAAGTGATGTGCGACTTAATCACATGACCTTCAGTAATCCCTGCAGTCGCAGCTCGGCGTCTCCAGAGTGTCCGTCCAACGTCCTTTGGTCTTTCCTCCTGGGATCCTGCCCTCTGCTGGTTGAAAGGACAAGTGTGTCTTTGACTCTTCGTCTTTCGCTCTCTGTTGGTATTAAAGGAGACGACACTGAGCTCTGCGGCTAATCTGCTTCAGAAAGATAAAAGGAGAAGAGTTGGGGAAGGAGACACCGACCCCCTGTTGTTGTTGGAGGGGGGGGGGGCTGAGGACCCAGGTCACTGTCAGAACCGGGTATTCAGACCCTGCAGTACCAACAATCTGATTGGTCAGTGAAGAGGACGTGAGGGTGAGGATCAGGGAGAAGATGATGTGAATGTGGATCATTTTCAAGTATTACTTCAACCCAGTACACGGAGCTCATACCAGCAGCCTGACAAAGACAAAGTACTTCGTAGTAAATACAGTTAGTAGTACCTGAAGTGTTCTGACTAACATTTAAAGTATAAACTATAGATGTTACTGAAAATGGTTCCTGGTACAAAAACTACTGGTACTGTTGGTGTCGTTGTCCGGGCAAAAACAAAAATTAAAAAACATGTCAGTTACCTCACAGTGTAATGTGAGCTTGGTGCATACACACACACACACACACACACACACACACAAACACACACACTGCCAGCTGTCCATACTGGTCTCTGGGCACCTGACCCACATGTTTTCTCCTCAAAACACACACAGACACACACACACAAACACACACACATACACACAGAGACACTGACACACACACACAGACACTGACTATCTTCTAACCAGTAAACTGTTGGTTTTCAAAGTCTAACACTGAAGGTCTCCATCAAAGGACACACAAACACACACACACACACATGAAATATGTTTCATTGTCGTCGAAAAACACAGACAGACATCGACGTCCAACCTCAGTCCATGAAAATCCATCCGTTATCGACCGCTTGTTCCTCTGCAGGGTCACGGGTCGGAGGCACTGCAGCCAATCCCAGCTGTTCACCCTGATGGTTAGAGAGAAAAAAAACAAAAAAAAACACACTGTCATACTGTCTCTGTTTTACTGCAGTAATACTCATTCTCTTTGATAACATCCATCCATTCATCTGACTCGGAGAAAAAAAACAAAAAAAAACACACTGTCATACTGTCTCTGTTTTACTGCAGTAATACTCATTCTCTTTGATAACATCCATCCATTCATCTGACTCGGACGGTCCACATGTTGGACCTGCACCAGACTTTGAAAACCACAGATCTAAGGCTGATGCTAACGCTAACTGTTAGCGTTGGACCAACACCGCTCTAACACTTTGAGTCGGTGCAGCATCTGCTGCTGCTGCTGCGGCTCCTTCTTCTCAGGTGAACTTTGACCTGCGGACAGTGCAGGTGCGCTGACGAGTGTCCGACTTCCTGTCTGAGTCGTTCTGCCTCCTGACTTCCTGTCTGAGTCGTTCTGCCTCCTGACTTCCTGTCATCACCCTCAGCTGGGTTCACCGTGTGTGATGAGACAGAGGCCTGACTCTGTGTATGTGTTAGCGCAGGTGATGACAGACGCCATGTTGGAACAGCTTCACCTGAGAACACAACCCCACGTCTACGGCAGGGTGGACCAAACTCTGGGGCAGGGACCACAGATTTGATCACTTTCAGTTTCCCTGTGACAGAACATCTTTACGAACTATATCCTCTAGCTCCTCCTCATGGTCAAAAAACATACAAATTTAGGTTAAGATTTCCATTTTAAACTGACCAAAGCTGTAACTGTCAGTACAGTTGTTGTTTATACGTGTATGTGGCCCCGCCCCCCTCTGTACGACGGCCACGGATTGGCTCCAATTCCCACTGGAAATCCTGAAAAATAGCGAATAATCTGAAAAATAAACGCTTTAATTTCTAATTGTTTTAGACCGTACACAATAGAAATTAAATTCTGACCAGATTCTGAATAAATATTCTATGGTTTGAATTTTTTTTTTTTACCTATTATTTCCGAGGGCTGCAGCTGAGACGGTTCTGTATTAGAGCAAAGTGTTAGAAAATGGATTTTTGTTTGTTTTACGGTTCACCTCAGCGTGGACTAATAAAACATGGATTTTATTGTTAGGGTTTTAGTAACACGGCAGATAAAAGGCTCCAAAATGGCAGCGCCTCCTGTCCTCGGTCGGACACGAAGGCTTCAGTAACACAGGCCGACCTGATGAGGACCCAGACCTGTCCCTACGTGTCCCTACGTGTCCACGCTGCTGCTGCTGCTGTTGAAACCATGAACCACGTCCATCCATCACACACCGCCTCCTGTCGTCACCTCCTCAACCCCCGACAACAACCCTGTCACCCGAGAACCCGTACTTTCAGGAAACCGTGTCTCTGGCGGTGATGTTGACAGACCTGCGTCCCACTGCTGCAGCGAGACACGGAGGAATTCATCGGCTGCTGAAATTCATAATTCCCCGAGAAGCGATTCATGCGGTAGATACTGTCAGGTTGATGGACACCAATCAAGCCAACGTGACCCAGAGACAGGATCTTTATCAGGGCTGTCCTGAAGGAAAAATATGTGAAAATTATTATCAGTATTTTGTTAAAGATGATGAAAAAAGCGAATGTCCACTTTGTTTAGTTTAAATCTGTAAACTTTCAGAACATGGTTTTACAGTTAGCATACAGTTAGCACAGCTGATAACAAGCTAATTTAAGCGTGATGTGCTAAATTAGCTACATCAATGCTAGAGATCGAAACAGAGCAGCTGTTTATCTAACAATAGTAAACTAGTACTAGTGCTAGAACTACTTCTAGTCAATGTCAGAACTAGTTTGACCAGCTAACCACCAACATTACTGTAAAACATGTTCATAGATTGGATGGAGTAGAGCTAGGTGGCTAGGCTAATAGTGACAATTTTCATGTTAGCTACAGTTAGCTTCAGCGCGGGTTATTGGATCAATGTTTATCTAATGTGGCAGAACTGGAACTGTTTCTGTTTCTGTGTTGAAGTCGATTCTGATTGAAAGACGCCTTTGAAGTTTTAGAGACACAAAAGTACCGAAAACAGTGACAGGACAAATGTCTGTCACTTCTACACACGTGTTTAGGATTAAGATCAGCACCTCTGACCTGCTCTACCGCCACCTACTGACACCAGAGAGAGTGTGTGTGTGTGTGTGTGTGTAGCAGTAAGGAGAGTAATCTGAAGCAGACTGTGTTTGTTGTTAGGAGAAGAAGAAAGGAGCAACAGGGTGGAGGATGAAGAGGATCAAGGGATGCAGGGGGTGAGGAGTGGTGGGTGAGATGAAGACACGGGCAGGGAGGAGGGGGGAGGAAAACAGAGGAGGGGGAGGAAAAGATGAAAGTGAGGGAATGACATGGAATGTGAAGAGAAGGAGAGTCAAGAGAGGAGAAGATAGCAGGGAGAGAGGGGGGAGGGAAGGAGGGAGGGAGGGGAGGGAGGGGGAGAGAAAAATGACTGGTAACACCGCGAAATAAGATGAGTTTTAACGACGAGGAGCGAAAGAAGGAGAAGAACAATGGACATGAGTGAAAGAGAGGAGGAAGAGAAACGTGAAATAAAAAATGAAGGGAGAAAAAAAAAACCCAAAAAGACGAGGGGTCAAACATGGCCGACAGATGGAGGTGAAGGAGGTGAAGGAGCTGTGTTTTCAGCTTTACTTCATAAAGGTTGTTTTTGGGCTCAGGGCGATAACCTGCTGAGTCAGATGTGTGTGTGTGGTCATGGGGGGTGGAGGGGCGGGGCATCAACAGAGTTAGGGTTGTCAGACAGACTGTGGTC
>NC_024319.1:3186535-3189018 GCF_000523025.1 Cynoglossus semilaevis | reverse complement strand
GTGCTACAATTTAATTTCTCTTTACACCAAACCTCATTGAGAAAATCAGTCGTTTTACCTCGTGGGCGACACAACAGTTGTTGAACCCTGAGCTGCCGCGATGACACAAAATGACCTCTAGAGGCAGCAGTGGACCAGCAGCACTTCTGTCTCCCTGGGACTAAAATTCACTGATTTTCTCTATGGGCTTTGGAGTGAGAGAGCGAGTGGTTTATAAACATCTGTCTAACAACGAACTAGACCAGAGGTGTCGATCAGGATCTACCAGTAGATCGCAAAAGGGAGTAGTAGTAGATCATGAACAATTAAAAAAAAAAAAATCTTATTAAAAGTATAAATCTTTTTCTAGATGAAATCTCTAGAACTAAAATATTTTATTTTCATATCGTGCCATAAATCTCAGCTATTTATTCAACATATCATGAATTTATCAAGTATATATTCAGTTCATGTGATTTAAGATATATTTAATATTGTGTATGTGGTTGGGTCACTTTGTTCTGGTCAAGTGTGGACAGCCCTGGACGACAGCGTTGAACCTTAACCCTCAGATCAGCCTTCACCTCTAGGGCTTTAAAAAACCCAAACTATCCCTTTAACATCGGTGTGACACCACGGTATCAATCTATTTGGATTTTTATTATTTTTGATGAAGGAACTAAAAACTAGATCTCAGTGATATGTTTAAGTGTGTGTGTGTGTATGTGTGTGTGAGTGTGTGTGTGTGAGTGTGTGTGTGAGTGTGAGTGTGTGTCCGTGGCGACTCTCTCTCCGCCAACACCCACTTTGTCTCCATTAAACTCAAAGATCAGAGGGAAAAGAGCAGAGTTTAAGAAGATGAAAGAACAAAAAGACGATTTGTTTTTTTTCATCAGAAGACAGGAAGTGCCGTCCAGGCGACGCTAACGACTTCCTGCTGCCGTAATGAGAAGTTAAAACTGCGCTCGGAGAAGAGAAATACAGAATAATTGCTGCTGCTGCTGCTTTTATTCCTCCTCCCTTCCATCCATCCATCCATCTGACCTACATCCAATCATCTCCCTCCTCTCTCTCTCTCTCTCTCTCTCTCTGTCTCTCTCTCTCGGTGCTAACAGGACTCGCAGACACACATTTTAACCCAACAGGAAATAATTAGTCAGCAACAATTCTTCGTTTCGTTCAGTTACATCGAGGAGCGGTCGTTACCGTGGACTGGTAACACCGCGCCGTCGTTACTAACTAAAACATCACATTTAGACTTTCTTCTGTCAGTATCACAGTCGGAATGACCTTTGACCTGTTGTTCTGAAACACTGGCAGATAAAGGGATAATGACTGGATTCTGTTGGAATGAAGTAAATGAGTAAAACTGAAGTACAGTTTGTCACTGAGACCCCGTACCAAATGACCTATGGACTGTCACCGGTCCCCGGACCAGGGGTTGGAGACCCCTAATGACCAGACGCAATTTATGAAACGTCTTCCTACTAACGAAGAGATTCAAATAATTTTTAAAAACTGAATTAATGCTCAAATAAAACTACAGCTCAATCAGGTTTTAGAATTTGTGTAGAAAAAATATTCAGAATTATTTTAGAAGTTGAGGATAAAAGATTCCGATTGGTGTAAACCTGGCGCACACACACACACACACGCACACTCACAGTGTTTAGTATGTCAGTGTGTCATTGTTTGTACACACAGTGCAGGACCTGTCAATCATATGTAAAAAGGAGAGGGAGGGGCGGGGTCAGCGTCTCAAAGGTGTTGAGAGTCAGAGAGGCCCGAGGTCCTGGAGGTGACAACTGCTGAGTGTGTGTGTGTGTGTGTGTGTGTGTGTGTGTGTTCTGACATGACAGAGGGCAGACACACCGTGTTGGTCGTGGCCTACCAGTCCTCCGCGCCCCTCATTAACCCTTCATGCTGTCTAAACACACACACACACACACACACACAAAGATCCAGTTTGGAAAAACCAGTCTCACCCAGAGTTTCCTGCTCTCAGAGAAACGTCAGCTGCTGGTCCACTACTGCCTCCTGTGGCCAGTTTATGTCATTGAAGTAAAACAGTACAAACAAACTGTTTAAAAAAAAGTGAAGTCAAAAACTAAAACTCGTAAACTCAGTGATGGAGTCAGCTGTGGATCAACAACGACTAAAATCACTGATTTTCTCTGTGGACTTTGGTGCAGAAGTGACTGATTTATAAACTTCACTTTTCCCGATAAAAGGCCGTCTGAGAGAGAGAGACAGATGAAGACGTGCTGATGGTTGATGGTTGATGGTGCTTCATCTTCAGACAGACGCTGGTCTTCTCTTCACTGCTGAAGGATCCAATTAGAGCAGCATCCAGATCTGAAGAGGAGGATGAAGAGTGTTTTCATCAGCTCTGACAGACGTCCTCCAGCGCCGAGTGTCACAGCCTTTGTGTCGCACAGAGCCGAGAGGAGCCGCATCTGCGCCTCCTCTCAGGTCCAGGGTCGGCCGTTCTCTGGGTGGATTGG
>NC_024319.1:3110315-3186506 GCF_000523025.1 Cynoglossus semilaevis | reverse complement strand
GAGGCGGGGGGGTAAGGGGGGGGCGAGGGCCGCAGCCTTTGTGTTTGTTTGTGTGTTTGACTGACAGGGATTATGGGAGGGGTCATCAGAGGGCAGCGTGCCCCCCTGTGTGTGTGTGTTAATCACTTGTGTGTGTGTAATTACTGAAGTCCATTTGCATATGAAGCACAGTTTTCTGTCAATGAAGAGGGCGTTTAAAGGGGGATTCAAAGGTTTGTGATGTTTTTAGACACATAACGGAAAAAAAAAAAAACGCCTCAGACGCTGAGACTCACGGGGACTGAAAAACACGACGACCATGTGAACCGGGGACCAGTGACGTCAGACTAGTCCTGAAGAATATTCACATCCAAGATTGACTCTCAGACAGAATTCATTTTAAAACACACACTCTGCAACTCCAAAGTCCACTGCTGCCTCCTGTGGTCAGTCTGAGTCACTGAGGCACTTTTTTTTCTTTATCTTCTTCTTCCCTTTTATCCCATCAATAAAAAGAAGGTAAATCTTCCTCATTTTTCTCCTCTTCCTCCTCCTCCTTCATCAATCATCAACTAGTGTTCGTTTTAAAACTCCCAAAGTGTCTCCTCAGAACCTCCTGGATCTTAGTTTGACCAGGTTTTGACGATGATGATGATGATGATGACGATGACGATGATGACGATGATGATGATGATGATGATGATGGTGATGATGACGATGATGATGGTGACGATGATGATGATGACAATGATGATGGTGATGATGACGATGATGATGGTGACGATGATGATGATGATGATGATGACGGTGACGGTGACGACGGTGATTATGATGATGAAAATAGTGATAATTGTCAGAAGGCAAATTGATGATGACACGAGCTGTGATGAGAATAAAGAGAGAACAGTTTGTTTTCTCCTGGGCAACACACACACACACACTCTCACACACACACACACACACACACACACACACAGAGCACGTACGCCTGAACAGATGCTCTCATTAGTCAAACACACTCATATCAGTTTACTTCAACACAATTAACCTGACCTGCTGCAAATCCCCCAACACAACACTCCACTAAAACCAATTACAGCAATAGTGAAGTTCTGCCGGGGTTTTTTTTTTTTCTTTCCTCCACCGGCCCCCTAGTGGTTTGCCATCAGGCTGCACTAAAGAGACTAAAACACAGACGCTCAAAAATAATTAAAAAGATTAATTACACCGACTGTAGCCACAGTCAACAAATGAAGAAACTCTCAGACTGTTTAACTCATCCGTTCTTGTCTGAATCTGACTGTCAGTCCATACAGGAAATGTGTTTTTAGCATCGAAGCTATCGGTAAAAAACTCTTCTCTCCACCTAGTGGTCAAAGCCTAGAACACAGCGATGATAGAAGGGTTTCTGGGGTGACTGCTCTGAGTGGGACTGCTTTACTGAAGTGAAACATCACCTGCAGCCAAATCAGCGTTCTGCAGCAGGTCAGGTGATTTAAAGGAATGTTCCCAGTGTTTTTAAAGAGTGTCCTGAGAAAAAAAAAAAAAAAAAAAATCAGTGATTTTTAAAGCGTCAGAGGGAGTTGTTGGTGTTTTGTCGAGTTTGACCTGGGTCTCTGTTGCGTCTGAGCAGAATAAAAAGATTAAAAAGACTCAACGCGTCTCGTCTGCTCGCTGTCACCGACTGGAGCTTCACTTCAAACAGCGTCAGGCTGGAAAAACAGGAAGTGGAGCAGAAGATGAAACGGAGCGGTCGAGTGTGAACCACGTTTGATAAAGTGAGTGATGCTGCGCAAAGGAGACACAAAACAGAGTCACGGAAAACAGGCCTGGAGTCGGAGGGAACCAGGGGAAATATGTGGAATTTCTCTGCTTGATTTGATTTTTCTACTTCAGATGAACCGTCACGTCCACGGTCTGACACTTTAAAGAGAAACCTCAGGTTTTTTGAAGTGTGATCGAACGCACCACTGACACACAGTCGGGTGAAGACGCCTCAGCCAGAGAGACGGGCTGAGCAGGAAGTCAAGAGGAAAGCTCTTAGCAAATGAAATTCACATCATCTTAACAAAAATATGAACTGTTTGAGTTCACTGTCAGTGAAAGGTCAGTGACCTCGGCTCACAGACCAAAGTCCATGGAGAAAATCAGTGATTTTTATTTGGATCTTTGTTGTGGGAAATTGGGTTCGTTATGTAGAGTTTCAGTCTATCTGAGGGGTCCCCAAACCTCTGGTCTGCTGACCAGTACTGGTCCATGAGTCATTCTGTATCAGGCCAAAGTGAAATAATCAACAATTTACTTCATTTAAAGAGAATCTGATCATTTAAATAAATTGATTTTTTTTTCAAAAGTGAAAAAAACAAGGCCAAGAAAATATTTTATTTTGAAAATCTTTCAACGAGCCGCGGCGCTACTGGTGTATCTGACAGATGTAGCTGCAAACGTGTTGTCGATAACATGGACTTAAGCCGACGGTTTAAGTTTTTTTGGACGACGCTGAGGCTAAAATCTCTTTTTGTCTGTAGGTCCACAGTTTCTGGCGTTAGGACTAAAATCGAAATGAAGCTACTTTTTTATCTTGAAGAAAATACACCCCCAACGCCCCCCGACACACACAGGCAAAAACACACACTTTGTGCAAATCCAGCGATCAAAGGCTCCGAGTTTTTTCCATTGTGTGTATTAATGCTACTGATTTCAGACACACACACTCACACACACTCACACGAAGCCTCCGTGTTGTGAGGTTGTGTGTAATCCGTGCGACCAAATCTCTCTGTGACACAGCCGTGGCAGCAGCAGCAGCAGCAGCAACCGCCGCCAAAACACACACCGCGGAAGGCATTCCTGAGGCCCCGCAGCTTCTGGATGATGGTAAATCCGTTGTAGGCGACGGTGGATTTTCGGCGTTAACCTGATTGTTGAGCTGCGGAGCCCGAGATGAAACAGCAGAGTGTTGAAATCTGCTGAAATCCAGCGCTCACAGACAAACAGACGGAGACACCGCTGGGACTCAGCTGAGGAGAAGGGAGAGTTCGGGCTTCTTCAAATGCTCCGAGCGCACGGTGAAAACCAGTTTTCAGTGCGAACATGTAACCGCCCACGTAACACTCATGACACAATCGTTTGCTCATAAAGATTCACCAATCCATGTCTCGCAATTATTCAAATTCCTGTTAATAATCGACAGCTTTTTACACCAAAGTCCAGGTCCACGGCAGTGTTTGATCCACTGACGCCTCCAACATCCATTTAAATATATTATTGTGTGGCTTTACTGTTGAAGATTGACCTCAGTGACACCAACTGTCCACTGGAGGCAGCAGTGGTCCAGCAGCTAGTGTGTTCTTGTTCTTGTTGTCAGTTGTTTCTTGGTTCTTTTATCTTTGCTGTAACTTTTGCAGAACCGGTCCAATCTTCTGGCTCCTACGCCTCTGGAGCCATTTCCCATCATGCCTTTCTGTGGCCCCCTCAGTTCATCAGCAGTCGAGGGAATTGTCTGATTAAATCCTTTGATTTTCTTCATTCTCTTTGGTTGTTTTTTCCTCTTTCATTTTCTTCTTTTGTTCTTCACTCTCAGCGTTTGACTCGGCTGAACCACAACAGCTGATGATGCAACGATGATGTAACTATGATGTCATCAGTTGACAGCGTGGTCACGGTGGACGTGTACGTCCTTCTGGACTGTGATCATTGCGCTCTTTTATCTCTTTTAAATTGAACCACACCAATGTCGTTGAACCACACAGGTTGAACCAAGGTGCATCCTGGGTAACATCTATCACAACCTTTAAATTATTAGCTTTTTAATTGTGATATCATTAAAACAAACTCTGCCTTTTTAATATAAAAATTAGTAAAATCATAATTTAATGATTAATGTTATTTGACTATCGATTTAACTAATGATTGTGAAATAGTTTCAATGATCAATTATCAGTTGTGAGGTTAGTTAGACTAGTGACTAGTTGGTTGTAAAGCTGTTGGTTGGTTTGTTGGTGATCGGTTGGTTAGTAGCCGAGTTATTTACTTAGATGGAAGGATGGATGGGTTGTGAATTGATTTGTCTTGGTTGGTTGATTGTAGGTTGGTTGGTTGGTTTTGTGGTTGTTTCTTGGTTGATTAGTCCATCAGTCCGTTGGTCAACAGGTTTGTTGATCGATTTTCCGTTGAAGCTTATCAGTTGGTTTGTCTCGGGTTAATTAGGTGAGTTGGATCCTGATTGGCTGCTGACTTTGGTTCATTTCTCAACAGGATGGTTACGAGGGTTGGTTATGGTTGTTCGGTCAACAACGATTGGTTGGTTAGTCATTGGTTTTTTAGACAATCAGCTAGTGATTTTGCCTGACTGTCCACTGATTGGCTGTTGTTTTCTTACCCAAGCTGAAACATTTTCTCCAGAACACCTGGACGTTTATCGTTTTGTTTAAACGACGCAGTTTATTATTGATCTTTTTTGTCTGTTTCCCTTTTCCTCCTTCGTCTTCCTCCGTCTGCGTCCTTCCTCCTCGTCCTTCATACAGTCAGACTTTAATTGAGTTTTCATGTCGCCGCTGCTGCTTCCACTCACTCCTGAGATTCCAGAGGTCGTTCATGTCTCCATCAGGATGTTGGTGATCGTGTAGGACAAAACGCACAGAATCTGCTCAGAAACACTGGCCTGAAGGGGGGGGGGGGGGGGGATTCCAATGACAGTGATGGGAATTTCATAGCATTTCCATGGATTTAAGATGGAAAAAATCCACATCATCAAGTCTCAGTAAATGTATTACATTTCCATTGTGCTCTCCCACAACAAAGTCCACAGAGAAAACCAGTGATTTTAGCAGGAACACAACATTTTCTAGATTTGTGACTTTGGTGTTGGATCAACGGCGGACCAGTGGCTCCTGCGTCTCTCTCTCTCTCTCTCTCTCTGAGCTAAAAGCCCAGATACTCTATGGACTTTGGTGTTTGTATCAGGGTGGGGGTAATATTTATTTTAGAACTAGAATAAAAAAAAAAGCAAAACCAATAAAAGCCAAAGATCTGTCTCTGTGTTTAGCTGGGGATGTCAGTGAAGAAAAATGATCAGACAGAAAAAATACCCACTCCTCTGTTTGTGAACCGGTCTCTCCATCTGCTCCCTGTGAGCCAGCGGACAGAGTCCTGCTGCATCCTAATTAACCAACACATAGACTGGCCTAGTTCTACCTCTGCACACACACACACACACACACACACACACACAGTCAAAGTCCTGCAGGCATAGAGTTAATTAATCCCAATTTTTCACTGCTGATGAAGAAGAGGAAGAAGAGAGAGCGAGCAAGAGGGAGAGCGAGAGAGAGAGTGTGTTGTGTGTGTGTGTGTGTGTATGTGCATATGTGATAACGAGGCAGATAATAATGAGAATAATTCATGATGAGCAACAAAGACTAGAAGCTTTGTCACCTCATTTGTTTTCCTTCTCTCTCTTTGAGTCGAGTTGAACGACTCCAAATACCAAAAAAAATCTCTCTCTGGTTTAAAGGCGAAGGCTCAGATGTAAGACACAGGTAGAATTTAGCCACAAGGGGGCGACTCTGCTAGTTCCAACTGTGACGTTGTCATTTCATAAACCACTCACTGTGGTAGACCAAATCCAAATATTTAAATAATATTTAAATAATAAACAGGCACAAAGGGAACTGCTGTTCAGGTCCACTGCTGCCTCCTGTGGTTGGTTTGTGTCACTGATGTATGAGAACCAGAAAATACACATAAATGGAAAAAGATTTGGACCTCGTCAATTAAAGTTAAAAATACTCTTGTCAGTCAAATAAATCACTAATTTAACAGGAAGTGAACAGAGGGTCGTGTCCTTATAAGGCATGACTTCCTGTCTGTCTCAGAATCACGTCCAGGAGAAGAATCTGAGTTATTGATCTTGAATTTAAGTTGATTATGAAATCGAGTTAGTCTGCGTCACACACAGGTTTACAGGCACAGTCACACCCTGTGTGTGTACGTGAGTGTGTGAGTGTGTGAGTGACTGACAGTGGGATGCGTCTCCATGGCGACGGGATGCAGGTGTTCTCATGAGACCAGTTGCTGAGGCGACATGTGAAAGCACTTTGAGTTTCTGTTAGCAGCGGTGTGAACCTGTGTATGCGTGGTAATGTGTGTAGGTGTGTGTGTGTGTGTTTGGTGTGTGTGTTCTCACAACTTCAGTTTTTCTAATATTGTATAGAAAGTTTGTCTCTCTCTCTCTCTCTCTCTCTGTCCCTCCTGCACCAAACCTCATAGAGAAAACGAGTGATTTTAATCTCAGAGACACAGCAGTCGTCGCTGCTCCATCACTGAGGTCAACTGTGGTGAATTTTTAATATTGTTATAGAAAATGTTGGACTTTACTTCTTTGTAGGACGATGTTTTTTCTATGTATTTCTTGATCAAATGAGATTACCCTTGTGAAAGGCTGACTTTCGGCCGTCTTGGAGGAAAACTGTTTCCCCTACAGTTGAGCTTTTGTAGCCGATCTAGAGTGAACATTTAACATCATTTAAATTAAAAAAAAAAAGTCTACAAATACCAAACTGTTACTTCTCCTCTGTAGTTTTGCCAACCTTGACGTACTTTTTAGACTTTCAGTACTTTTAAAGATTGATCTTATACATTTTTTTTTATTTTCTCATGAGGAGGTCACAGAGGGGGTTACTGGGAGCAGGGGAGGAGGTGATAAAGAAGCCTCCTCTCCTCCCCCCCCCCCCCCCCCCCCCCCCCCCCCCCCCCTCTCCCCTCCCCCACACACCGCCCCTCATCACCTCCTGAATAACGGCGTCTATTTCTGTCAGATGTTTTACATACGCTGTGCTCTGAGCGACGCGTTTAAATGTGAAATCAAATCTGTGACATTATCATGATGAACATCAGCTCACTCTGATATGTGTGTGTGTGTGTGTGTGTGTGTCGGAGCCTCAGGGTACATTACACACACTTAAACACACAGGAACAAAGGAGGGGGAGGAGGGGGGACGGGGTGGGGGCGGGGAATTAAAGTGGACAAATGTCTCCTCAGTCCGTCAGGCTGAAGAAAAGGTCAGTGGAACCAGAATCATGACATTTACACATGTTGACCGAGAAACACGGTCAGGGAAGTGGGAACTGGGAATTTAGATTTTCAACAGTTCTGTGTCAAGTTCACTGACGTCTGATTCTTAGCTGAACAAACTCATCTGACCCACGTTTCCACACCAGAGTCCACAGAGAAAATCAGTGATTTTAGCTCACGATGTCACAGGAGGTGCAGGTCCTCTGCTGCCTCCTGTGGCCAGTTTGTGTCACTGTGCATCAAAGTTTTCCGCTTCATTAATGCAAACATATTTACATCTGGACAGAACGTTGACTGGATCACGTCTAAAAAGCTAAATAATAAATGCAGGAACATTAAAAATATGTTAGTTTGAGTAGAGACTTACTCTGACTGATGTCCCCTCTCTCTCTCTGTCTCTCTCTGTCTCTCGTCCAGGTGATGACTGGTACCTGTGCAGACTGACCTTGGCCACGCCCAGTCAGGCCGATCTGCAGTGGTCCATGTTTCCTGTCCCATATCTAGGCGCCGTGGGTCCTGACGCCGGGCCTGGCACTGTTGTGTACCGACTGTCGGTTCGGCAGCGCGACGGGTCACAGGGCCACGCCCAGTTCCTCCTGCTGGACAGTGAGTGTCAGTTCATCTGTCGTGTTCACAGGTCATGTCAGACCAAAGCTCAGCCTCGTGTCAAATGTAAAATCTAAACACATTTACACATGTTTAACATTTGTTCACGTGTCACAGCCAAGAACCTGCGGCGCCCTCTGGTGTTTCCTCACCCGCTCACTCCTGTACTCACCCCTGATCTGTAATTCTCCCCCCTCAGGCGTCCTGCCACAAACCTGTTTGTTCAAAGCAGCCCCTTCATAAATAAAACTGAACTTGTTGAATTTCAATTATCTTCAAATTTGAAGCGAGAACGAGGGCGAAAAATAAACCTTGTGGAGCGGGGCTCTTAATCACCCCCCCGGGCAAAGAGAGCTTCATCAGCCGGAATAATAGGAACGTCTCTGGAGAGCGAACAAACGCTGTTGGCTCTGGGATTTATTTATTTGTTTACTCTACCATTTTTTGGATTGGAAGAAAAGAGGGAAGGAAATTATATTTTAGGAGCTCATTTCTGAAGCTTTCATGTACGGAGCTCCTGCCTTCACTTTGCTCTAACGTGATTACACATGTAGAGAAAAATAATCCACTTATTTAAAACCATTAAATGTTTTTTTTTTTTTTAATGCTGAGCCAAAACATTAATTACACTGAGTGAGAAATAAATGAGAAACAGAACCGTTCACCGCTACCAACAGCAAACACAAGAGGGCGCCACCTTTGCTAACGAAAGAACACATACCTTTAAATATATTCAACACCTTGTCAAAGTTTACTAAAACTTTTATGATTTTTTTTCTTACCCGCCAACTTTCCAGATGGCGACGACTGCTTCGAGGTGGGACGTCGTTCCGGTGAAATCCGAACCACAGGTCGACCCCTGAGCCCCAGTAAAGAGTACCGGCTGCACGTCCAGGCGCTGGATGAACAGGGACGTAAAGGACCATCTGCCGCCGTGGCCATCCTGGCCGGGTACCGATCGCCGCAGTTCACCAACACCACCTACAGGCTGAAGGTGCCTGAGAACACCCCTGCTGGCCAAATGTGAGTCACTGCAGTTGACGATGTCATTGACCTGGTATTGGAAAAAAAAGAGCAAAGGATTCTGTTTGACTTCCTGACTTGTTTGGAAAGAATCACAGAAATAAACCAACATCAGTTGAAAAAAAATTAGCTAGTGTATAAGTCCAGCAAATATCTGTGTTTAAACTTGAAGCTAACGTAGCTAAATGGATTTGAATGCTAAGTAAGTAGCTTAAATAATTAGCTGAGACAAAATATGGCAAATAACTAGAAATCTCAACAGCTTAAAATCAAAATAATTAATGATAACTTAGAGTTAGAACAGTAGCTTCAACGTTAAGGTGACGTGAGGTGAACTACGGAAACACTGTAGTAAAAATGTTGACCAACAGGGGATAAGTTCTAAGATTAGCCAAAAGTTGATCTGTGGTGTGTGTGTGTGTGCGTTTGTTACTGATGTTACAGAGGTTTCTGTGTGTGTTTATCCCCGAGGAACATGATTTACATTTTACTGCTCAATGTGTGTGTGTGTGTGTGTGTGTGTGTGTGAGATGTCATTTGATGCATATAAAGATGAGCCCTATGGAGCGAGACAAAAGAAAAGATGGAGAGAAAGAGGTGAGAGGAATGAACAAAGGAGGAAGAAGAAGAGGAGGAGGAGGAGGAGGAGAGTGGGATGGAGGAGTCAAGAGATAAGAGAGAAGAGGAGGCGGAGAAGGAGAACGGGGGGGAGGAGGAGGAGTAGGTCAAAGATGAAGAGGATGCAGTTGTGTTTGTGTCCTGAGGCTCAGAATTTGAACGTGTGACAAATTCAAATATTTATTAAAAGCAACCTCTGAATACACATGTGTGTGTGTGTGTGTGTGTGTGTTTGCCCCTGAGGGGAGTAAAGCACATTGTATTAATATCCAAGTATCCATGCCACCATGTGAGTCGCGTGTGTGTCCTATTGTTGTAAGTGTGTCAGTTTTTTTTTTCTGTTTTTTTTTTGCATGTTGTTGAAGTGTTTCAGTTTCAAACCTCACCGTTTATGAAGTCGGTGGATAAAAAACTTCTGCTCCTCCTTCTCCACTCACACAGTGTGGCAGTGGTCCAGGCTGTCAGCTTCCAGATGAAGTCTCTCTCTTATCTGCTGCTGGTCAATCCAGGGAACGTGTTCAGCGTTGACCAGCAGGGCGGCGCTCTCAGACTTACCCACACTGTGGACTATGAGAGCGGACACAACGTCTACGTCCTGCAGGTCAGAGCGTCGGAGCCGGATACTGGCCTGAGCAGTGTGACTGAGGTCAGTGCACACAAACACACACACACACACACAGAGAATCATGGGTAAATTCCAGAAACAAAAATGACATAATTTTCGAGATAACATCTCTTCCAGACCATAGAAAAGTCCATAGAAAAAAACAATGATTTTGCCTCATAGCACTGCTGCTCCAGTGACAAAGTTTATAAATTCTATTTAACTTTTACTCTGGTGTTATACAAACTGACCACAAGAGGCAGCAGCATCTCAACCTGTGTTCTACATTTGTCCCATTGAACTAAAATTACATCTCAACCTGTGTTCCACATTTGTCCCATTGATATAAAATGACAGATTTTTTTTTCTCTGGACTTTGGTGTAAAAGAGCTTCATCTCCATATAAACAAGATCAGGTTCAGGATTTTATGAGTTGGGTTAACGGTGAGGGGGCCCCCTGCAGGTGGTGGTTGATGTAACAGATGAGAACGACTGCACTCCAGAGTTCCTGCAGTCCATCTACAGCAGAGACAATGTTCCTGAGAACGTCCGAGCAGGAACGTCGCTGCTGCAAGGTTTTACACACTGAAACACACACACACACACACACACACACACACACACACACATATACAATTAGTTAAAGGTAGAATCTGTTTCCAGATTGTCTTTATCGTCGTCCTCCTCCTCTTCTCTCTCCTCAGTCCACGCTCGTGACTGTGACTCTGGTGTTAACTCCAAGATCTCTTACTTCATCCACGGTGGAGACGGAGCCTTTGACATCACGTCAGGGGGGGTCGTCAATTCGGCCCGCGGCCTCGACTACGAACGGTCCAATCACATCTACGAGTTTGTGGTAGTGGCCGTGGACGCGGGGACGCCTCCTCGTACAGGCTCCGCCTCCGTACGCATCAGGGTCTCCAATGTGAACGACGAAGCACCAATCTTTTCCCAGAGCGTGTAGGTTACTCTACCATTCAAAAGTCCATAGAGAAAATCAGTCATTTTAGCTCAAACAGACGCCGTGGTCCGGAGTTAAATCTACTGCTTTCTCCATCACTAAAATCAAACGTGTTACTTTGTGACTTCATGTTTGAAATGGTCAGATTTACCTCAGTGACACAAACTGACCACAAGAGGCGACAGTGGACCAGCATCTGCTGTCTCTCGGGGAGCTAGAATCACTGATTTTCTCTATGAGGTTTGGTGTGAGCTTTATTTTTTTTTTACTTTTTCTCCTTTCTTCACTCTTCTATCTCTTCTTCTTCTCTGCTCCATCTCCGACTCCTTCTTTTCCTCACCCCCTCCTCGTTATCATGGTTACGCTTCTCCTCTTATCTCATTTCTCTCCCCCTCTTCATCTTCCCCGTCTCTCCTTTACATTATCTCTTCATCCCCCCCCACCCTCCACTCTCCTGTCACAGTCAGTGTCTCTCGCCCACAGACTCACTATGCTAATTACATTTATTTTTTCCTAAAACCAGAATCTATTTTTACTCCTGCAGTACTCCTCTCTGGGTTTTCACCTCCTCTCTTCTCTCGCTCCTCTGTCTGACTCCTTCCCTCCTTCGTCCTTGGCACTTTTTTTTTCTCCCAACTTTGTTATTTTTTTAAATTATTTATTTGTTCAAACTTTATTTGCTGTTCAGCGGGAGCCGCTCTAATTCCACCTCTTTCTTTTTACCTCCCTGTCTCTCAGGTACAAGACGTTCCTCAGTGAAGACGCAGGACCGGACACCCTGGTCGCCATCGTCCACGCCAACGACCCCGATGGAGACGCCGTCTCCTACGCCATCACAGGAGGAAACGAGGACAGCAACTTCCTGCTGGACAGACAAAAAGGTGAAAAAGAGAAGACGAGGAGGAGAAGAAGGTGAAGTCTGGTCCGGTCTGTCTGAGTCTCAACTCCAGGTTTGTTTGTTTGTTCTCAGGAATCATCCAGCTGAGGAAGAGTCCGCCCCCGAGGCTGATGGGACCTCAGTATGTTCTCAACATCACAGCCACAGACGACAACCTCTCTGGCGGTCCGTACCCTCTCAGCAGCTCCACCCAGGTCATTGTGGGAATTAATGATATCAACAACAACAAACCAGTTTTCCAGGAAGTGAGTCAAAGTCCATTACTTAAAAAACCGTTTTGATTTATTACCTGTCGACTCTGAATTTCAATCATTTCGTCCAAGTTGTTGCCATTTCTGTTTGATAAAACTCACAAATAGAATCACATATAACACATTCTTCCCGGTGTCAGAGCTCCAGTCTGAACGCTGCCGTCCTTGAGAACCAGCCTCCTGGGACATTTGTTCTTCAGGTCCAGGCCGAAGATGCCGACATGGGGGTCAACGGAGAGGTCAAGTACGGCATCATGGCGAGAGACGGGGTGTCTTCTAGCTTTGACATCGATCCTGACTCCGGTAACGTCCACAGCTACAGCGACTGTTATCACAGTGATTTGTAGTAAAAATATAGCGACGCTGTAGTTCTGACATCTGTCTGTCAGGCGTGATCACCACCGCGGTGAGTTTCGACCGTGAACGTCAGAGAGAGTTCACGCTGTCCGTGACGGCCACAGACCAGGCGGACGAGCCGCTCATCGGGATCTGCCAGGTCACGGTGGTGATCACAGATGAGAACGACAACGATCCGAAGTTTGAGAACAGTCGCTACCAGTGTGAGTACACCGTGTAATAACACCAGATAGTTATTACCAGTGTGTGTGTGTGTGTGTGTGTGTCATCTTGATAGGCAGATAAAATATTTGTTTCCTACTCTCACTGATTTCTTTTTATCTGTGTTTGATCAAAGGCTCAGCTCTTCGTCACAGCGACTCATTAACTATTGAACAGCAGAGTTCAATCTTTTCTGGGACATAGATTTTCATTCAATCACAAACAGGAAATGGTCGACTTTCTGTCTTTCTCTGGTTTTTACGGCAGAACTTTCTCACAGTGTTAGTGCCGCTGAATACAAATGAAAATGAACTGGTGTTAAGGCTGAGGTTGTTAGGTGAGTCTTATAAATATATTCATATGAGATCGTTTTGAACAGAATCTCTGTCTGGTTATTGTTACAGACATTTACGATGAAGAGGTGTTTTGTTTTGAAGGCGAGTCTTCTCACTCACAGCTCATTTTCTTAAACACACCAGACCTGCTGTTTTTTTTTTTTGTTTTTTTTTTTGTGGGTTTGTCACAAACGTTGGGCTCAGCAGATCTGAGGTAATTATTCAGAGTGAAACATTTCCTTCCAGGACCACAAATGTCACAGGGACATTATTATTGACATAAAGCCTGAAAATGCAGTATAACAGCAGAAAAAGCAGCAGCAGCAGCAGCAGCAGCGGTGGTGGCGGTGGCGTCTGATCGGGGCTGACACTCTCCCCAGTCAGCAGGATCCAGGGTTACCTCCATAAATTTAGTCCATAAAGTCAGCGCAGGGACCCAGAAATGAGTGAATGAGGCGACACTGCTGACGCCACAAAACACTGCTCTGTTCCTATTATAATATCTGCCTCCATTCACTCAGCGTGATGGGAAATACTGACTGAGATTCAGCTCAGCTCAATCAGAATTTTTTTTTACCGGAGTTCAGGACAAATTCTGTGAATTAAAGCTGTAATGTTCACCAATGTCTTCTTCCTTCTTCGACCTCTAATCGTGTCTGACAGACTTTCTGAGAGAGGACACCCCGGTGGGGACTAGCTTCCTCCGAGCGGCGGCACACGATAATGACCAGGGCAGCAACGCAGCCATCACCTACTCCCTGTCCAATCAGGAGCCGGCGTACCTGCAGATCAACCCTGCAACTGGTTGGATTTACGTCAATCAGCCAATCTCACAGGTCAGAGACAGACAGCACTGAAGGTAGATGAAAGTAAATGACTCTGGTCATTTAAAGACTGGTACCCCAGGTTGATCAAACAACCATGGAACTGTAGCTCAGTGGGTAGTGCAGCTGCCGTAACCATGGAGGGTTGTTAGTTTGATTCCAGACTTGGTAGGCTATATACTGCCCCATGGCAGCCATAGGAATGACGTAGGCTATATACTGCCCCATGGCAGCCTTGCTGTCTGTAGGTACAAGGCAAAACCTCCACTTGTAGCAGTGCTCTTCCAACAGGGGGCACCCCACTTGACAATCGATGTAGAATATGCCCGCCCTGCACTTAAGACAGCATTCAGCCTCTAGCGGCCCATATCACGGGGCCCACAGTAGAACAGTGACCCTCTACTGACACCCGGCTGATAATTAACAAATAAATGAACACTTTTGTGGTCTGTAGACGTCTAGGATCAGTCGACAGATCGTGGCGTCCGACGGAGGAAAACGCAGCAGCTCAGTGGATCTGACGGTGATCATCACCAACGTCCACAACCAGCCTCCACAGTGGGAGCAGCAGGAGTACTGGGTCACTGTCCCTGAGAACACCGTCAGAGATGCCAAGATAGTGGTGAGTTATGATGACCAGAACTGGGAGAACTGGGAGGATCCTTAGTTCAACCTGACAGTTGAAGATTTTGGTCTTAAGGCTCTTCATCATCATCATCATCATCCATTCATTGAGGGCCATTTACTTCTTCTCTGCTCTTCAGACTGTCAAGGCCACATCTCCCCTCGGTGACCCTCGCGTCACCTACAACCTGGAGGAGGGCCAGGTTCCAGAGACCAACATGCCGGTTCGGTTTTATATCAAACCCAACAGAGCAGACGGCTCTGCGTCCATCCTGGTGGCCGAGAACCTTGACTTTGAGACGACCAGCTTCTTCACCCTCAGAGTTCGTGTTCAGAACGTGGCTGCCGTACCGCTTGCTTCTTTCACCACCGTCTATGTCAACGTTACAGGTGAGGTTACAGTCTGATTTGGATCTGGTACAGACACCAGCGCTGACGTTAGCTACAACAGGCCTGGTACAGACACCAGAGCTGACGTTAGCTGCAACAGTCCTGGTACAGACAACAGAGCTAACGTTAGCTACAACAGGCCTGGTACAGACACCAAGGCTAACGTTAGCTACCACAGTCCTGGTACAGACAGCAGAGCTAACGTTAGATACAACAGTCCTGGTACAGACACCACAGCTAACGTTATCTACAACAGTCCTGGAACAGACACCAGAGCTGACGGTAGCTACAACAGTCCTGTTACAGACACCCGAGCTAACGTTAGCTACAACAGGCCTGGTACAGACACCACAGCTAACGTTATCTACAACGGTCCTGGTACAGACAACAGAGCTAACGTTAGCTACAACAGTCCTGGTACAGACCAACAGTGTAGTCAGCCAACAACAGACCAGATGAGGTCCAGAGCCAAAAGTCTTTAAATGTTGAAAATATAATTTCTATTATTTCTTCATCATAGTCCATGGTGTAATTTGACACCTAGTGTGTCATACATTACATTACATTTATCAGGCAGGTGTTATTATTTAACTATCCAATGTTCAGTTTACTCTAGTCTGAACAGTCTCATTAACACAGAGAGAGAGGAGCAGAGAGAGGAGCTGCCATCTTTATCTTTCATTATTTTATTACATTATTATAATCATTATTGTTCGTCAGTCCATCACTGAGGGGAAGGAGAAGAGGAACAAAAATAGCAGCAGCTGTCGGTGGCTTGTCATTAGCCCCACTGACTCACATCCCAATCAGCTTCTATAGGCTGCTGGAGTGAGGAGGAAGAGGGAGAACAGGAGGTAAAGGAGGAAGCACTTCCTGACCATGATTGGCTCTGAACAGACCCACATCAGAGGCTGTAATTGGCTCAGTGGAGCCTCACGGTGACGAGAGCTGCTTCATGGAGTTTTCAGGAGTTTGAGGAATATTTTTCCGGGTCAACTGTTTTCTCTCTGAATGACGAGAAGAATCCTGAGTCATGAGACGGTGGAACCTGATGGAAGAGTTTGTTTCTGTGGCGTTGTCCCTGATCTGATCTCCTCCGGGAGCCAAAACCTAAATCAATTTGGAATATTCTAACAGCTGCTGCCAGTCAAAGTCATGGCAGGCAGGCTCAGGCCAAAACCAGCTAAATCCTGTTGTTTTGTTCTCCTCAGATGTGAACGATAACGTTCCCTTCTTCCTGTCGTCAACGTACGAGGCCACGGTTCCTGAGGGAGCAGAGATCGGAACGTCCGTGGCCCAGGTGTCGGCCACAGACCTGGATTCTGGGCTACATGGGCTGGTGAGGAGCATCAACGTCTGCTCTCATTATTCCTCCACTTCCTGCTCTTGTATTTCTGCATCTTCTTTATCCCGTCTTCCCGGACTTCCCTCCTCAGGTTCGTTACTCCATCCTGAAGGATGAGAGCGGAGACTCCCGGCTCTTCAGCATCGATTCCCGCAGCGGGATCATAGTCACTCGGGCTTCTTTCGACCGGGAGCAGAAATCTTCATACTTGGTGGAGGTCCAGTCACAGGACGGCTCAGAGTCGGCGAGGATAGGTCAACATGGACAACCTAACACTGGTAACTGTGCAGCAACGGGCTTTAGATCCTTAAGAATTGGTTTGAAATTTGTCTCACCTTCAAGTAAGGTTTTAAATTAGCATTTGGTTTTGAATTAGCACCTGTCTCTACAGTAGCATATGGTTCTACATTAGCTTTTGGTTTAATATTAGCATTTTATTTCAAGTTAGCCTCACGTCATGTGTGTTTTAGACACGGCCTACGTCAGGATCTACGTCACTGACGTTAACGACAACGCTCCAGCGTTTCTCAACTCTGTGTACGAGGTGAGTGTGGAGGAGGACCAGGAGGTGGGATTCATCATCATCACTGTCACTGCTAACGACGAAGATGAAGGTGAGTCTGAGGGACTCCTTTACTCCTCTCTCCGTTTCCTTCTTCTTCTCCTGCTCTCCTTCATCCACTTCTTTTCACTGCTCATTAGCGGATGTTGCCGTTCCTTCAGTTTTTGATCTTTGTCTGTTTGTTTGTCCTCGCTCAGCTTTACTCCTTGTGAGTTTCTCCCTCCTCCTCTCTGGGGTTTTCTCTGCTCAGAATAAAGTGACGTCTGTTTGTTATTTATCTTTGTTGGGTTTTTTTTTATCTTTATCTTTTACTTCTTCCTCCCACGCTCCCTCTGTCTCACATCCTCTGGAGATTTTCTCCCCCTCTTTCTGACACCCCTAGTTTTCCCCAAACTTTTTCTTCACAGTGTGATCCAGTTATTATTTTATTCTAAAAAAATTTTTTTTTTGAATATTATTTTTATTTCTGAGACGGCACACAGACAGCGTCATCTTAACCAATGAGCAGCTGAAAAAGTCTGACTCAGTCTGAGGAATGACAGCATGACTCAGCACTTTATGCAGTGATGATGACGCCCCCTACAGTTTATACAGAAACTGAGATGTAAAAAAAAATATTTTTAATAATTTTGTTCACATCAATCTGTGCTTGTGTGTTTGTGTGTGTTTGTGTGTGTCTTTATTCATTTATTTCTACCCTGTGTGGATAATCAAAGATGGGGAGAGTGGAGGGAAAGGCTTTAGATTACTGCTCCTCCACCTCCTTCCTGCCTCCTATCTAAAGCTGATTAGGCGCAGCAGCAGCAGCAGCAGCAGCAGCAGCAGCCTGGTGGTTTTGGTTTTGCTGCTGCTCTGGTTCTTCAAGTGTAAAAAGTGCAGATTAAGAGCATCTGTTAATGAGATCAAGAGGGTTTTTTTTTTATTATTCTACTGAGTTGAGTCTCTCTCTCTGTCTCTCTCTGTCTCTCTCTCTGTCTCACATACAACAACACAAATACCCGAGCACACATAAAGACATGCAGACACACACAGAGTCTGGCAGGAGGCTGGTACATGTTACACTGAACAGGAAATGAGGAGAAGGAGTAAAAAAACATTTGTATAATGATGAGAGGGATCGACTGTATAAGATGATGAGGATAATAATGTTGAGGAGTAAGACCCCCCCAACCCCCAAAGAAATAAAAAGATGATGATGATGATGATGGAGGAGAAGTGGGAGGAAAAAGTCATCATAATAATAAAGACTGAAAAGGAGAAAGAAGGGGTGACCTGCTGAATGACCACAGGAGGCAGTAGAGGACCACAAGGTCCTGTTTCCTGTGCAGCTAAAAATCACAGATTTTTGTTGTTACTAGTTTTAAAAAAATAATTGAGATCCACATTTAAGACCATCTGCAGTTCAACACGCTGTGAGTTCTTCGGTTTCTAAAAGTTTCAACCTGCAGTCTGTGCTCAGGGATGACTTTCCCCTCCGGTCCACTTCATCTGACCTCCATCGCAATTCTGAGCTTCTTCTGGGCTGAGAATTAAAACCAGTGTGTGTGTGTGTGTGTGTGTGTGTGTGTGTGTGTGAGAGAGTGTATGGTTTAAGAGGGCAGCACCATATGGCCAGACTGATCATTAGAGAGGCTGCCTTGGGCAAAAAGACTCTCATATTCCCTCACCACTCCCTGAATACACATTTAACACACACACACACACACTCACACACACACACACACTAACATGGTCATGGAGATACTCCACAGATCTCCACAGATGGTGTTTTTTCTCCTTGGGTGCTGGTAAACAGAGATCAGAGTGGACTGAGACGGAGCTGCCTCCAGGTCCCGAGTGTGAGTGTGTGTGTGTGTGTTGGAATCTCAGACAAAGTGAGGCTGGGAACGTTGAAAAAGAGAGATCAGAGGAAACAGACTTCAGCCTTCAGGTTGGAGTCACTTTGTGAAGCCACTGATTCACAGATTATAGTGCTGCCATCCCTGGGTGTGGAGTCTGACGGTGCCTGGAGAAACGCAGGACTCTGACTGGTCCAGACTGGTTACGGTGTCAGAGGTCATTCATTATAACAGCTTTTCTGAGAGATCGTCAGGCGTAAATATTCCAACTTCACTGAATTAGTCTGAAAACTACAGCAAAAAAAAAAAAAGTTGATTCTTGAGAAACATCATTCCATGTTCTTTGTTTGTCATGACACGTCTCTGCTGTCTCCAGATGTCCTGTATCATAGTGGACAACATGATTTCTTTCCTCCGTCACGCTCCTCATCTTCCTGTCATCTCCAGGTGCCAATGCTAAGCTACGTTACCAGCTCACCTCAGGAAACAGCATGGGGAGCTTCGACGTGGAGCCTGAGGTGGGAACCATCTTCGTGGCTCAGCCTCTGGACTATGAGATGGAGCAGTGTTACGAGCTGCGGCTGGTGGCGTCCGATGGGAAGTGGGAGAACGAAACACTGGTGGTGGTCAAGGTGGTGAACCGTAACGATGAAGCGCCAGTCTTCGGCCAGACTGAATACCACGCCACGGTGACGGAGGAGCTCACGCAGCTCCCAGTCTTCATCCTGGAGGTCAGTGAACATGAGTCACCGTTATTAAAATAAGGAATTGTGAACGTGTTGCTTTGGCGCTTCAGTTGGACACCCTTTCCACCTTCTTCTTTTTCAAATTTCACCGCAGGGTTCGTTCACCCCAGTCTTTGAAGTCGTTTCCTTCCTTCTTCTTCTTCTTCTTCTCTTTCACACTTGTATCAATTTCCTCCTAATATGATGCAGGTCAACCAAACTCAGAGTGAACGGTCGCAGTAATCAAAATAAAAATGAGATTTTCTCCGAGTTCTCTGAAGGGAGTTCCTAGAGGAGGTCAGAGCAGAAACACCCGTGGAGAACATTAGAGGAGAAATGAGAGCAGGTCCAATCAATTCCTGCAGGTGAAGTGAAGCAAGTGCAATTCCAGGTCCAGGTCCAGGTCCAGGTCTGGGGGGTTTACGCTCCTGCTGCCCCCTGTTGTCACCTTCTTCTTTAATCGTATTCTCTCTGCTGAAGCTCCACTGACTGTCAACAACCAGAGAAACTGATGTCACGGCAGAAATGGAGTCAGGAAGTTCACTCTGTGCTGTGGTTTTTTTTTCTTCAAAAGAAAACTTTTCCAAATCCTTTCCTGTCTGACGGTCATGGTTTTTAAGATGTTTGTAACATTCCAGGGGAAGACAGTGAAACATGTTTAGCTTAAATGAAAATATGTAACATTCCAGGGGAAGACCCTGAAACATGTTTAGCTTAAATGAAAATATTTAAGGTTCATATTCGAACCTTAGAATATTTGTCCAACACAGTCCAGTTGACTTCTATTTAACCCCTTTGCTCAGTATGTCCGTTTTGACTTTCTGCTTGGGGTTGTATTTCTGCTGATCTGGTATTTTCAGATCTATGTTAGCAACATAATTAGCTCCCATTTAATCTTCTTTTGGCAGGTTTCAGCCACTGATCCAGACCAGGAAGCCGATCAAACTGCCCTTCGTTACTCACTCCACGGTCAGGGAGCCGGTGGTGAATTCACCATTGACGAACTCTCTGGACGGATCTACGCCCAGCGTCGACTGGACCGTGAAGAACGTCCAGCCTGGAGGTTCCTCGTCCTCGCCACAGATGAGGCTGGAACAGGACTCACAGGGTTCGCTGATGTGCTGCTGGAAGTCAGAGACGTTAACGACAACGCACCCTTCTTCCCTTGTCCAGTGCTGGAAGTGGACGGGTGTTTTCTGGGTCAGGTTCCTGAAAATTCACCTGCCGACACCTCCGTGATGGAGATGAGAGCGATGGACCTGGACGACCCCAACGAGGACAGGAACGCCGTTCTGACCTACAGCATCATCAAAAATGTTCGCAACGAGATCAACCTCAATCTCTTCTCGATCAATGCCAGCACTGGGACCATCTACACTGTACTGGGATCTTTAGACCGGGAGGCTGTGGACCAGTACCTGGTGGTGGTTGAGGCCAGAGACGGTGGCGGGTTAGCAGGTACAGGCACAGCCACCATCATGGTTTCAGATGTCAACGATCATCTGCCCGTCTTCACTCAAAGAGTCTACACGGCTCAGGTGAGTCCGTCTGATCTTCTGGTGAATTCACCAGAAGGTTAGAAACTCAGTTCAGTTTTGTTTGTTTTTTTATCTTTTTCTAGCTAAGAAAAGTCTTATTATGAATAATGTGCTGACTACTATCCTGTTTCCCCCGGATCTTCTCTAGGTGGCAGAGGACCTGCAAATCAACAGTGAGGTTCTGGTTGTTTCTGCCACTGATGGAGACGAAGGTGAGAACGCTGCAGTCACCTTTAGCATCGTCTCGGGGGATGAGGACAGGAAGTTCTTTGTGGAGACAGACAGAGTAAACCGGCGTGGTGTCATCAAGCTGAAGAAGCAGCTGGACTTTGAAAAAGCCCACGAGAGGATGTTCAACCTGACCCTGAAGGCTGAGGACGCCGACTTCTTCAGCCTGGTCCACTGTCTGGTTCAGGTGGAGGACTCCAATGACCACGCACCTGTTTTTGTTCCACAGTTCTACGAGCCTCCGTCCATTTACGAGGACGTCCCCGTTGGGACAATTGTAACTCAGGTGACAGCTTCTGATCTGGACTCTGGACCAAATGGACATTTTTCTTACAGCATCTCCAGGGAGTCGGATCCTCAGGGTCATTTCCTGGTGGACCAGTCCGGTTGGCTGATCGTAGCAGCTTCTCTGGACAGAGAGGACATCTCACAGCACAGGGTCGTGGTCCTGGCCACAGATTCTGGAAAACCACCGTTGACTGGGACCGCTGTAGTGATGGTGACCTTGCTGGATGTCAATGACAACGGTCCAGAGTTTGAGGTTCCGTACCAAGGCCTCGTCTGGGAGAACACTATGGCTCCACAGACCGTGCAAATGAACGAGACCTCATTCCGGCTCCACGTCACTGATCGTGACAGCTCCACAAACGGCGGCCCGTTCTCCATACAACTGCTGACGGTCACCTCCGATGGCGCTAATTTCAATCTGACTGACTTGAAAAATGGCAGCGCAGCCGTAACGGCCCTACGACCCTTTGATCGCGAGCAACAGAAAGAGTACCGCCTCTCGATCCTCATGACCGACAGTGGATCTCCTCAAATGAGCTCAACCAGCACACTGACAGTCATCGTTGGGGACAAGAATGACCACGCCCACTCACCGGGACACACCCACTTTATTGTCTACAGTTTAGAAGGTATAGGATTTGTTTTTGTTGATACTCCTGATGTATTTATATTCCAAGTTGAACAAGACTCCAAGAAAAACAAATGAATGTAAAAAAAAAAAACTCAGGCAACACTCTGCGTCTCGTGACGTCCCAAATCCTTTTCAGTGCTCTGCACTCGTGTAGTTATGTCTGATCTGGTCACAGTCGGCTGCTCACAGCCTCAGGCTCCAGCAGCCCATCACTAATTTAACATTTCACACCATCTGTGGACTCACTGTAAAGAAGGTCTGATGTCGTTTTAGCGGTTTTTTTTCTGTCTCTGGAGACTTTGGACATAAAAGTGCATAAACCTGCTGAGATGAAGCATCGTGTTGGTCCAGAACAAGCTCACGCAAAGACACACCAAACTCCTGGGTTTTTACAAGCTTCACGGGGGGGGGGGGGTCGATAGGAGGGGGGCAGGCGCTGTTTAAAAAGGGCTCAGATAAAGAGTACTCCTCCATCCTCCTGCGGCGCTGTCAGTGAAGCATGTCCTGACTCCTTATCTCCTCACAGGAGCCCTCACCTTCACCGCCCATCATCAACAGCATGAGGGCTTTCATCACAGGGGTTTAACCAGCACTCAGATAGTGAAACCCCTGAGAGAATTTAAATTTAAAATAGTTTTTCTTCCCCTTTTTCTTTATCCTGACAGGGTTCCTTCCAACCACGGTGCTGGGACAGATTCCGGCTCCGGATCCAGACGACTGGAGTCAGAAGAAGTACCAATTCCAGGGCCAAACCTCGAGGTAATGGCTTCAGGAGTGCATGACGGACAGTGACAGGATTTTCACGAGTTTTTTCCCATTGAATTATTAAGTATTTAAAACTTCCAGGAACAACGAGCTTAGCCCATCACAGGTACCAGTCACAGAACCAACCAATATGTGTTTCTACCACAGAAGCCAGTACAAGCAACTAGGCACAGTACCCAGAACTGTGTTGCTCCTACTGGGTAAACAAGTACCAGAAACAATGGATAATTCCACCACATGAACAACAATCAGTTTCAGGAACTTTTGGTTTTTACAAGAGTAATTAGTACTACTAACAAAAGAGCCCTCATATTCATAAGTAACAGTAATAGTACCAGGAACTATGGGGATTGTCCCTGCAGGAAAACGGTTCTACGAACTGAGACAAAATTAAAGCACTGCAAAGTAGGAAAGGTTCCAAGAACCAGTCGCAAGGATCAGGAAAATAGGTGTGAGATGTGAAGACACAACGACCACAGAAAATAAAAAACAGGAAAGAGAAAAATGAAGAAAAGGAGAAAGGAGACAAAAACAGGAGGTTGTTCTCATCAGAAACAGTTATTTTATATTTATACTCAATCAGCAGCAGGAGAGAAAATTCACGCAGCAGCTCAGTGAGGAACAGGAGGTGGAGGAGGTGGAGAAGGAGCTGGTTTTGTTTGATGAGGCTCCACAGCTACACGCTGAAAGGCGAGGCTGATTACACTCTCTGCCACCACCCACCACCTACCACTGCTGCTGCTGCTGCTGTTTCTCACCACATCCTGACGAGAAGAAAAAGACGAGAAAGATCTGAGAACAAAAGACGTGACAGGGAGAGAGAGAAACCTGATCAGAGATGCTGTGAGATGCTGCCGCCTCACAGCTGCTGACAGGTAGCAATTTGTTCCTCACTGAGCTGTTTATGTGGAGAGGTAAAAATAAAAGTGGAGAAAGAAGAGGAAGACAAAGGGAAAGAAGAAGAAAAAGAAGAAAAAAAAGACGAGAAGAAGAAGTTGAAGGTGATGAAGATGCTGAGCAGCATCTGTCCATAAACCCATGCAGTTCAGTTTGTTGTTGTGGAAAAAGAGCAGCGAGAAGTTCGACGGCTCTGAGTTTCACCTCAGCCGACGGCTAACAAAGGTTTTGTCGAAATAAAGCAAATAAACAACAGCCACATCATTTAAAGACGAACAGTTAACAGATCAATCAGCCACACCGAAAGAACAGGTTGTAATTAGTCAAAAGCCGTAATTGTGCCTTAGTTCATATCACAGTACGTATGGAATAACAATATGCTGTTAATCAAGATTAAATAAAAAACATTAATTGTTTATCTCTAGAAATTAGCCATTAGAAATTACCCTAAAAAAGTACCCATAGCATTTGCTCAATTTAGTTTAGCTTGTCTCAGAAAGAGTCAAAGACAAAGTAGCTACTAGATAACTTTAAACACATTAAATTAGTAAGCTTCCTGACTGATACCGAAAAAAGGGTTGTAATTAGTCAAGCAATTGTGCCTTAGTTCATATCACAGTACGTATGGAATAACAATTAAAATAAAAAACATAAATTGTTTACCTCGAAATTAGCCAAAGATTCATTGGTTATTTTTAAAAATATTTTACCCTAAAAATGTACCCATAGAATTTGCTCAATTTAGTTTAGCTTGTCTCAGAAAGAGACAAAGACAAAGTAGCTAATAGATAACTTTACATTAAATTAGTAAGCTTCCTGACTGACCTCCTCCTCCTGCCTCCTCCTCTCAGGGCCTTCAGTCTGGACCAGACCTCGGGTCAGCTCAGCATCAGGGAAGGGACTCCCCCTGGGTCGTACCACCTGCAGGTGCTGGTGTCTGACCACACCTGGCCTGACGTCATCTCCACCGCCCGCGTGGAGGTGATGGAGCTGCGTCAGAACATCCTGCAGAACGCTGCGTCCGTGCGACTGTCCAGTGAGTCCTAGAACACACACACACAACATTCATGTTGGAGGGTTTACAATGAACAGCCAGCAGGGGGCAACTCTTCAGGGTGTTTTCAGATAGAATCGAGGACAAAAATGACAATTTTCTCCAGCAGGTTTAGGTAGACAGGAAATTACTTTTTTTTTAACTCAGTATTTCCCCATACTCTCTTTTTCTCCTCCACCTTTTCTTTTTTTAACATCTCCTAAATTTCTATTTTTACATTCCTCATTCACACCTTGCTGCATCTCTCCCCTCACTCCTTCTTCCTCTCCTCTACATCTTCACCTCTTCCTGTCTCTGCTGCAGACCTGACAGTGGAGAACTTCTTCAGTGGTGGTGAACAGAGTCCTTTCGTCCGTCTGCGTGAGGCACTGGCTGATCTGATGCAGACTGTACCAGAGAATGTTCAGATCTTCTCTGTGGCCGACGCTGGTCAACCAGGACACAAAGACCTGAACGTGTGGTTTTCTGCCCACGGCTCACCGTACTACAGGACTGAGAAGCTGCAGGGCTACGTCGCCGCCAACAAAGTTAAGGTGAGAAGAAAACCTGGGATTTTAGCTGGTTACCTTAAGTCTACTGTAAAGGTAATTGCTGTTCTTCTGTATTTTTCAAGTTGGAGTCGGTGGTGGGCGTGTCCATCTCTCAGGTGGGTGTGGACGACTGTCCTCACACCGACTGCAGCGGCTCTGGAGGCTGCAGCACCCAGGTTTCCTTCAGTCAGACTCCCCTGGTGCTCAGCTCCGGGAACACGTCTCTGGTTTCTCTGTCAGCCTCGACCTCCGCCGAGTGTGGATGCAGGGGTCGAGAGGTCAACTATCTGCCTTGTGCTGCATACCCCAGCAACCCCTGCTTCAACGGAGGCACCTGCCAGGATGGACCTCTGGGATACAGGTGGGTGCAGTTTGTGGACGACCTAACGCGGAGAATAGCTGAAGGTTAGCTGTTCCCCTGTTTTTCATGGGCGTCACTTCTGACTAAACGCTACTTCCTGTGTCTCAGGTGTCTGTGTCCTCCTCTGCTGGATGGGCCTCAGTGCCAACAAACCAAACGCACCTTCAGCGGCCAGAGCTACGCCTGGTTTCCTCCCATCATGCCTTGTTTCCAGAGTCATATCTCTTTGGAGTTTCTGGCTGAGTCGCCCAACGGGCTGCTCCTCTATAATGGACCAGTTGTCCCCGCCCACTCTGAGGCGAAGGAGGACTTCATCGCTGTAGGTCAGTCTACATGTCAACATTTTCTAAATTTTATGATGATAATCCTTGATAATCCTCAGGCTAATTTTAACTGAGCTAAATTTTACTTTCTGGAGAATACCCGTTGATAATCCTCTGGCTAATTTTAACTGAGCTAAATTTTACTATTCGTATTCGTATTTCTAGCCGAACCTATTTTTGGAACATTTTCCCTGAATTAATCAAAATAATTTACATATTTTTCATTCTTCCCGAAGAACTGAAAGACGGCGTTCCAGCCCTGAGTATAAACCACGGATCAGGAATTCTAACTCTGCAGCTGCCAAAAAGTTCTGCTATTACTGACAGACGGTGGCATCGACTGGACATCATCTCTGATGGGAAGGTAGAGAGACAGAAAGAAAAAGAGAGAGAGCGAGAGAGAGGTGGATGGATGGATGATGGATGGATGGATGAGTAGAGAGATAGTCAGAGAACAAATCAAGGTAATGAGAGGAAAAAGTCCATTTAAATACCGGACCTTCTGATCTTGTGGTTCTTCCTGTTTGTCCAGACGGTGACCCTGGTTCTGGACCAGTGCAGTGGTGTGGGTGTCACTCAGGAGTTGGATGAGTCGTCCTGCAGAGCTTCAGGCGAAACACCAGGAGACCAGAGGTGAGGAAACACCTGGAGAGAAATGACCAGATGTGAACAGATCTGTTTGTTCTTTCAGATCAGACTCTGGTGCGGGGGCCAAATATGGTCCCTGCTCTAGGTTCACTGGCATTGAGTTTGATGCACCTTGAATAATTTTTTTTTCAAATCTATTTTTTACTTATTGCACCTTGAATAATTTTTTTTTTTTTCAAATCTATTTTTTACTTAGTGCGTACATTTTATTATTCATTGTTTATTTTATTGACCTTTAGCTAAAATATTTAGGTTTTATTTTTTAAATATTTCTATCAGCGATTCCTAGCTTCACTTTAATCTACATCGGCTAATTTATGGCCTGCTTTTGTTTTGTAAATCCCAATCTCTCAATCCTGTTGTCATTCAGGTATCTGGACGTGTTCCAGCCTCTACAGCTAGGGGGCGTTAAGGAAACGTCTCTCCACAGAAGATACCAAGGTTTTAAAGGCTGCCTTAGAAACCTGGTGGTGGATAGTCAGGTAACTCATTCTGTCACGTTTATCGATCATTTTACGTGTTTACTTGGTAAATGGGCTGAGATTTTGATCACGGTCTCCCATCCCAACCCTCAGGTTTACGACCTAGCGTCTCCAGGAGAGAGTGTTGGCAGTAACGCGGGCTGTACACCCACAGACGGTGTGTGTGTGACGGCAGGTAGTCCTTCCTGTGGAGGCCACGCCTCCTGTCAGGCTGAGTGGGGTTCGTTCAGCTGTGAGTGTCGTCCTGGATTCACCGGACACAAGTGTGACACGGGTGAGACGAGTGTATGTGTGTGTGTAATGTTAGATGTCCTGAACCTTTACTCTCCAACACCAGAGTCCACAGAGAAGATCAGAAGGACACAGGAGCTGCTGGTCCACACATGGATGTTTTTTCTATGCTTCATGATGTTTACTACGTATTTTGTTTTGTTTTTTTCATAGTTTTAAGCTTGTGTTTCTGTTTCTGCTCCTCCATTCTTCAGTGGTCCCAGAATTCTCCTTTGACCCCAAGAGCTTCATGCGTTTCCAGCTCAGAGGTGGAAGCAGCACAAGACGCACAAACATCCAAATGTTCCTCCGAACCAGGAGCGCCACAGGAACCCTGTTCTCCGTGTCTTCAAGGGAAGCCAGCGAGTACATCATCCTAGAGGTGAGTCTCTGTCTCCACCCGTCGCTTCTTCCTCTTTAATTTCCTGCTCACGTTAGGGATGTTTTTTCCCCCTCAGATCGAAGGAGGTCTCCTCTCTGTTCGAGCCGACCTGGGTGGTGGCACCAACTTCCTGCAGCTCCCTGGTCAACAGGTGGACATCGGCCAGTGGATCCTGGTCAGTCTGAGTCGACACGATAACCTCTTCACTCTGAAGGTGGAGCAGGGTGGTGGCTCACGAGAGGTTCAGGCTCAGCTGGGGGACCACAGGGAGATGTTGCTCCATCCATCCAATCTGGTGGTGGGAAAGGGTCCAAAGACTGGAGAAGATGCTGGTGACTTCCAGGGTGAGATTCAGAGGTCAAACACTTCAGTAGCACACATCGATTTAAGTCCAGCGACGACTACGCAAATCAGTTCCTCTGCTGTGTAAAAATGGTTCCATTAAGTTACCAGTTGCTCTGGTGTCTGTCTTCGATTCTCTTTAGAACTCAGTCCCAAATTCCTAGTCGCTCTGGTGTCTGTCTTCGAGTCTCTTTAGAACTCAGTCCCAAATTCCTGCTACTCCTACTACTTTAGTTGTGATTTAGTTCCTTACAGATCTAAGATCAGGTTCTGGGCTTATCCCGGACTCCCCTCTTGTTCCAGGCTGTTTGAGGGACGTTCGTTTGAACGGTCACGTTCTACCTCTGAGCGGTCTGAGTATGGACACGGTGCTGGTTCTGGATCAGCGTGGCGTCTCCTCCGGATGTTCCAGTGACGCCTGCATTAGCGGACCATGTGCCAGTCCACTGCGCTGTGTGGACCTGTGGAGGAAACACCAGTGCAGGTAATAAAGCCAATCAACTCTGTCTTCTCTGGAGCAGGTCTGGGCTCAGTCCTGACCCACTCTGATACTGTTCCTCAGGTGTCCTTCTGGTCAGGTGATGGAGACAGACCAAACTGGTCAGCAGCGATGTAGACCTTCGCCCTGTGGACCGTCATCCTGTCGCAATGGCGGTGTGTGTCAGGCATTAACGGTGGACAGTTTCAGCTGCAGGTGTCACGATGGGTTCAAAGGTCAGCGCTGTGAACTGGGTCAGGTCAGAGGTCAGCATCTGTCTGCCCTGAGTCCTAGCTCCATCCTGGCCGTCAGCATGTGTCTGCTTGTCTTCTTTGGTAAGAGACATCAACGGAATGTAGACAAGATCAGATTTATGTGGTTGTTTATATTTTCATATTGAAATAAAAATCAAAATACAAAAATATTAGTGGTTGTTTATATTTTCATATTCAAATAAAAATCAAAATACAAAAATATTAAGATTACATTATATTAAAAACTATTATATAAAAATTATATAAAAAATATGAAAAAAAACAGCTCACAGATCTGCATGTCCATTCTGGCTACTTTACTTGAGAGACTGTGATAAAGATGGATAACCAACAACGCCAGTGTCGTGTTCATATTCTTCTACTGTTTGGTTGCAGCAGTCCTAGTGGCAGTGACGGTGTGGAATCAGAAGGGAAGTCGTAACAAGTTCAGGAAACGTGGCGTTTATCACATTCCTGATGAACATCAGAGCTGGGAGGATGTTAGAGAAAACATACTCAACTACAATGAGGAGGGAGGAGGAGAACAGGACCAGGTGTGCAAGTACACAATCAAGTAACAATAACAAAGAAAACCCACGCTGTGTGTTCATTATGTTAAAAATATCTACTCTATTTATTTATTTGTATTATTTGTATAAAAGCTTAAAAGTAGTTTTTTTTTTGGAATTTAAAAAAGTTCTTTTGACATTCTTTTCGGATCTACAGTACCACTAAGAGGTTAAGTCCTTTTTGTTTACATCTCCAGAATGGTTATGACATCACAGAGCTGAAGCGCCCCCTATGTTCCAGTCTGTCCCAGTCATCGTCCTGCACCACTGCTCCACTCATCCAGTCCTCACCCAGCTCTCAGGAGGACATTCTCCCTACCGTTTCTTCCACTTCCTGTAACTGTGGCGCCCCCTACCTTAGCGTTCTACACCCACACCACCAGCATCAGCCAGACAATAGTGGCTACACTGAAAACATTAGCTGCAGCGCTAACACAGACAAGAACGCGAAGACAGACGCAGATCATTTGTCGTCAATGGGCTGCATGGACTTCAAGAGCTACGTAGCGCACATAGTGTGGGAGGCTGACCACGACGACGAGGCCTTCCCGCCAGACTCTTACCACGTCTGGTGCGTGGAGGGTTCGGGGACTTCGTTGGGTAGCCTTAGTTCACTGGAGTCAATCGCATCTGGAGGGAATGGCGATGACGACAATAGAGGGTTTGTTCATAGCACGCTGTCACAGTGGGGCCCAAAGTTTAGGGCGCTCAGCGAGATCTACGACCAATCCCCAAGACAAGGTGGAGAAAAACATCCACAGGAGCCATAGTCATGACGTTATGACTCAGCAGGACTAGAAGCCAGTGTTCTACGTGGTCAAAGACATTTTGGACTGAGATTTCTTTGTTTTTTGTGCAGAGAAATTTGTCTGCAGACTCGTTGTGTCTGATCATTTCCCAGTCTACCTCTTAGCTACGTTAATAAACGTCAACCAGCGTTGTGTCTGATCATTTCCCGGTCTACCTCTTAGCTACGTTAATAAACGTTAGACTCCAGAAGGTTCTAGATCAGATCCCCAAAAAGGGTTGAGAGTACCGTAGATTTTACTTGAATTGAGGGATAGAATGGGAACAGAGGAGGAAGATTGATCCAGATCTAAAATGTGGTTCAGACCCAAGGCCAGACTTGAACCAGTAAAGGGACGTGGGCAGAGTTAGTGGACTCTCATCGGACCTGTGAGCTGGACTGATCTCAGAGATTTCCAGAGTTTGTGTTAGAATAACGCCAGAAGAATGTAACTGTCCTTCAGAAAAAAATGAAACCCACATTTAGCCTTTAATCAGACTGTTTCTGAACGAGCACAGAACAATCAGGGTTTTTAAAAAAGTTTTGGTTTGGATCCTGTATTTTTACCAAAAGTTTAGATTCAAATATTTGTGAGAAGTTGCAGAAATGTTTCTTATTCTGTTAGGACGTCTCTGTTCTTGTAGATAAAAATTGTTATGGATTTGGTAAATGAAGCAGGTTCGTGTCGAAACACATTGCTTCAATTTTACTGATGTGTGATGTCATGTACAGTTGAATGTTTTATAAAAAAAAACAAATTTTCCCTTTTGTATATGACTTTTAATAAAAGTGTTTTTCCCTGATTTCTTTTGTGGTCTTTCAGAAGATGTTCACGTGAATAGTTCTAATCTTTGTAGAACTTCATTTGCTTCTTTTTTTAAATGTAAATAATTGAACACAATTACGTATATGTTACGAAGTCTGTTGCAACAAATTTACCAACCCGCTTGAATTGAGCGTGAAAGTCAACATGTCATTAGCGTAAAAATAGCAACATTAGCATCGCTGATTTTAACGACCCTGTGACCACACACAATTCGCTGTCACTCTCACATCAATCTTAAATCGTATTGTTTGAACGTTTTCATTACGTAGCCCATGAACCTGAATACTGTAAATTATCGTCACGTCCCGCCATTACACCAAACGTCGGTTTACTTACAGTTCGCGGCCACAATATAGCATTAAACGATTCATTTTTAACTGATGATTTAATAACTAATAACACCTAACACTGAACCTCATTAAAAAAGCGTCTAGCTTACCTCTTACAAACTTTTTTTCAGTGACGCTATCGACCGCATACTCATTACTGCCGACATTTTCTGTGACGTACCTGCGTCACCTTCTGTAAGACTTAGGCTACAGCGCCTACCCCTGATGGGATCCGGTATAACCTCTGTACGTTCACACAAATTAAAATACAATAATGTGGACATAAAGCAAACTTAAAGTGTCATTTATTAAACTACGCTACTGTCAAACCAAGCCATTTTTTACCAACATGAAAAAAAAACACTTTAACAGTATATTTGAGACATTGGTAGATCAAGATTATTAAAAAACAACTTTGAACTGAAATTGATTGGTTTATAAGTAACACGATTTAAAACTGGACCGGGTTTAAAACTAGGCCATAACAACATGAGATTAACTGAGTTTCTTTAAAATATTGATTTTTTTTCCTGCAGGGGTCGTTGTTATTCTTTTTGTGTTTTAATTATTTCGCGGTCATACAAAAACCGGTTAAAACCAGTTAGTCAGTTTGTCAGTACGTCTACAGCTTCTATCACACCCATGTAGGAAACTGGTGCACCTTGGGCTCCCCCTATGGTAAGTAGGTTAATCTGCACCGTGTCAGAATCGGTTAAATGACTTAGTTACTTACACTGGTGGTGTTAAAATATTTATTACAGCTCGTGTATAAACTTTGAAAATCAGTGAAGTGAGACATTAAAATTAGACAAAAGAAAATTAATTTTTTTTATTTAAAACAATGACTTAAGAAAAAAATTACAATTTGATTTAACTTTAAATCTATTTACAGCATCATATAACTGTAACTACAGTTCACACACACACACTTACACACTTTTGTCACACATTTGTTCAGCTTCCGTTTTAATACAGTTCAGGTTCAAAAAGGCACAGAAGTGACAGGATGAAAATAAAAGTCAAAACTCAGCTAAAAACCATAAATAGATTTTTTGCCTTTGGCAGCGGTGAGAATCAAATCATTCATTTTTGTACAATATCCACAGATTCAAACTTCAATAAATACAAAGATTCCATTTAATAATAATAAAAAAAAGCAAAAAATAATTTGCACAATCGTCAAGTTTCACAGGATGTAACAAAATATATATTTAAAAAAATATATATATTTATATCAATGACTGCAGACCCACATTCAAGAATCAGTTTGTGAATGTGAAGTCCGGACTGAAGGTGAACTCGATTAGAGTTTAGTCAAAAACACCTCAGCTTCACTTTGTTCCCACAACACAGCAGCGATGGTCTGAGACTAGTGTGAACAGATCCAGGCTGAATCAGAACTGGTGTGGACCAGAACATCTTTGAAAACAAGTCTCCTAGAAAAATCATTCATCCACGGGTTCGTGGAAACGACAGACGTTCGTCAACGAGACGTATTCATTCCTCAGGTTCAGAAAGCTTAGAAACGAAGCCAGGTTTTCCTGAGCGTTGGATTAAAGAAATTACTTACATTCCAACAACATGCAGTTGCACTAGCAGAACATGGAAAGGTCATGACTCAGGTCACAGCCAGTCCACAGTGAACTCAACTCCATTTGATCTCAAAACCCTTTTTTCTTTTTTTAAACATAGATCTACCCAATAAAAAGTAAAGATAAAAAATCAGTGTAAATTATATTAATACTTACTGTAAGTATATTTTCTAGGTAAATTTAAGCTGATTTTTTTTTAATCAATAAGAGATTTGAACCTGAGTGACTCAGGCTGTAGAAAATTCAGTTTTATTTTGGTCCGTCTCTGGTTCTATCAGATCAATTTTGTTTTTAATAACAAACAGCTTGAATCGTCCGTTTTAATGTTGGATAAAGACCAACAAGGACAGGTACGTGGAGTTTATATATTGCAATTGGACTTTTTTACCGTTAGATGTCATCAGTTAGCTAGTTGTTCAGGAATAACCAGGAACCAATTTATATTTAAAAAAAAAAAAAGTTTTCCCTCCACAGAGTTTGTAGACAGAAAACTTAGCTTCTGTTCACAGGCTCATGTTCTACAGTAGATCAAGTCAAAACAGAACCTCCCTGGGAAAAAAAAAAATTCCCAAAAAGAGTGGACCAATGTCTGACATCGAGTGTTTAAAAATAAAGGTAATCTAAAACAAAAATAAAATTGGGTTGTTTTTTTTTTTCTTCCTCTAAAGAAACTCATCTGCGTTGAGGAACTGGCAGATCTGCTGACGTTTCATCATTCATGTCGTCCATGAAGAGGAGGTAGACTCGGAGTTCAGGCTTCGTTTCACCGATCAGGGATTTGCCGGTTTCTCTGTACTGCTGGGCGGAGTCAGGATGGGCGCAGCGATGGCAACGGGAGACATCTGACAGTTGAGGGTGTCGTTCTGGTGCTCGTGGGCTTTTCTCTGTGGAAACCAAGGGAAGGGGGGAGAAAAAAAAAAAAAAAGGGTCAGTCAGCGAAGGACGACGGCCACGAGACAACATTCTCTGATAAGAACTCACCAGCAGCTCCAGGTAGGACACGTGGGTCTGGATGTTGTGCCGATCGTCGGCTTTGACTCTGGGGAAGTTCTTGACCGTAGGCGTGGCCTGGGCGCGCAACGTGTCCATGAACGGACTCATCCACCGCACACAGGGCGCCACGCTGTCCCATGTCAGACCTGATGGAAAGATCAGGATTGTCAGTCGAGGTTCGGACCTAAATCATCTACTGGAGCCACAGTTTTAGATGCGAATAGTATGAAGTATTTCAGGAGCAAAATGCGTTTCCTTCAAGAAACACTGTTTTAGCTAACGTTTAGCTTCAAGTTGCCTCGATACGTCCACACCTTTCATGACTTTTAGCACCGACACAGCAAGACCTGAACTCACCTGAGACCTTATGAACGACGTCGAATGTGTGGAAGTGACAGAAGGCTGAAGCAGCCAGGACGCTGTAGCTGAAGTCCAAGTAGTTGACGTCCATCATACACAGGTCCAAGAGCTGGAGGAGGACACAGGAGAGTCAGTGTCTGGGTTTGGACTGAGGAACTTTTTTATTTTTTTCTTCACTCTTGTCCACTCACCTGTGCGATCTGGATGTACTTCTCCTGAGAAAACTGTGGAACCAGGAAGTTCTCTTCACCACTGTTTTCCTGCTCAGCTTCCACTTGAGCGTACAGCTTCAGCCAGGAGATGGGCGTCTCAGGACAGAGGTTCCAGTCCAATGCCTGTAGGACGAAGAGGAAAATGTGGAGGTTGAGACACAGATGTAAAAACAAGGACATTTGCAAAACTCTTATGACTCAGTAAAAACCGAAAACCAGATTAAAATAGATCAAATATGACTTCACTCTTTGAAATCCTTTATTCAGATTTATTTCAGTGACTGACCACAGGAGGCAGCAGTGACCCAGGAATTGTGAGCTAAAAATCACAGATTTTCTTTATGGACTCTTTGGTGTTGAGTGTTTGATTCCAGTATAGCATTAGTGCTCAGTTAATGTTGTTGTTATTATTTTAGCATCCGTCTCACCTTCAGTATGTGCAGCTCCGTGCGCTGAATGTCCCACATGTCGCAGGCTCCGTCTGTGACGTAGGCAAACTCGAAGATTTTTGGAGGGTAGATTTCCTGTGATGAAAAGACGAGTTAGAAACAAAACATTTCACATTTACTTGAGTTGTATTTTGGCCACATTTAAAAACAGTTGGACAACGGACTGGATACTTCGGACTATTTTATGGCCATAGTTTAGAAATTATTTAAGTCTCACCTCAATCTTTGAGGCAATGAAGAGTGCGGTGATGCCGATGAGCTGCAGATAATCTTTGTTGACATCCTGCTGAGTCAGCATGAAGCGGTCAAAGTAGTCCTGGGCCAAGTATGCCGTCTGTCTGTGGAGACTGTAGACCTCGCTGACCTGTACACAGAGTGGGTGCCACGTGGTGAGTCTTCACTCAATCAGCAACAGCATTTGACAAAACGTAATTTTTAAAAAAAAAAAAGATTATTATTTTTTATTTCCAGTCCTAAGACATGTGTCTCACCTCCAGCAGCCAGTCCAACAGGATGGCTCTCATACTGGGCTGCAGTTTTGGGTGACTCTGCAGGTAACTCTTATCATGGACGTACTTTAACTCTTTGTTGAGCATGTTGATCCACACGTCATCTGCACTGGCCCAACTGCATGTAGAAAAAAAATAATAATAATTAACAATTATAACAAAACAGCACTCAGAGATAAACCATGTAAATTAAACTGTTTATAACATGTTAGTAGTAGAAAGTACATTTCTCAAAAAAAAAAAAGTGCAGTGAATATATATATTTTTTTCTTTAGTTGGAAAACACATCCAAAATGAACACTCTACTTCAGTTGTTTCCCCCCCAACATGGCCGCCCTGAGTGACAGTGAAGGAAATGGAGGAACTGAAGGCTGAGAAAACAAAGATGGACAGAGTGTGGTCTCCCACCGAGGTGTGAGACAGACATTTTACCTGAGGCGGGGGATGGGAGAGGGTTTGATGAAGAAGTTCTTGAAGGTGTACTGTTTGAAGGTGGACGGGTCTGAAGGCTCCAGCTCTTTGTGAGGCGTTTCGATGAGGACACACGGACTGGCCCCGTCATCTGACCAACACGTCTGGACGACAGAAGGAGGAAAAGCGGCAAAAAATTTACATTTAAAATACAATTAGTGCTCAATTACTCGACAACATGAAAGCAGTCTTATTCTCAAGGTGAGTAAACTGACACCTTTGGGAAGGAGAAAAAAAACAAAAAAACCTCAGGCATTAATTACACCCTAATCCAATCCAAACGTGATGTTACAAAAACAATGACAGTTGTCACTACAAACACATTACCTGATTTTTTTTTTAAATTACATTTAAAGAATGTCTGGAAGAAAATGATTTGTTTCATTTTCTTCGCTCTCCGATTAGCCGCCATCAAAGCATAATACCGCCACCCTAAGGTGAAACACTGGTAATGCAAGACTGATAAACAACTCCAAATATTAAGGGAGGGTTGATGAGAATAAATATTGAGAATTACGAAGTTTTAAAGATAACGTTGTGACCAACAGTTTAAGACAGAGAGGGCTACAGAACAAAGACAAATAAACACACACTGACCTGTATTTCGTAGCTCTGTTTTTTGGCAGCAGGCTGCACTCTCTTCTTTGAAACCTGCATATTTAAAAAAAAAAAACAAAACAACAACAAATAAATAAACAACATAAACAATTTTTTGTGGCTCTCTAAGGAGTATTTAAAAAAAAGACAAACCTCTGATTTCCGTTTCTTCAGTGGGACACGACCAGTCGGCTCAGGTTTGTTTGAATCTCTGACCTGAAGTGTGATGCGACTGCTGTGAAGAAAAAAAAAGAAAAACCCCGGACACACATCAGTAAACACCAGAGATGTGAACTCACACATGAAGAGAAAATGCTCACAACTGAGAGTTTTATCTAAACCACAAATGAACATTCTGCCCGTTTCACCATGTCACACTTAGCCTCCTCATTTTTTTAAACGTTTCATACATTTAAACAATTGACAAACATTTCAGACTGAATAAATTCTTACCTGCGTCTAGACATGATGATGACTTGCGTTTATTCCTGTGCTGTAAAAACAAGGGGAAAAAAAAGGAAATGTTAATTAAGTCATTTTTACCATAGTTTGGTTGGCTATTGAAAACATTCTAAAGTAAAATATGTTTTATACCAGAGTATGACATACATTAGTGTCTGAGTACTAACTAGCAGTAAGTTAGAAAAAGCTAACTCAGAACACATGCCCACAACAAGGGTTTTAGAATAGAGAAAAACATTAGCTAAATGCTAATATGTTGTCTTTATACAATATTAATAAAACATCTATTACATAACAAAATGAACCGTCAATGGCGACACAAATACTAAAGAATATATTTACACTATAGAAGATCATAGTTGATCATTTCTAATCGAGTATTTCTTAGAACAAAATGTTCCAGAATATATTATAGAGCTGAGACTCCAAACAGCAATTTATTTAAAAAAAACAAAAACAGGTCACTCTTAAAAACTAACATATCTGATTTTAAAAGATGACCTGGAAACGAACCAACATGTTACAGCGTCGTTTCCTAGATACAAGATAAGACGACTTTAGATATTTCTGATATTATCTTCCAGTATCGATATATGACATTACTGTACATGTAATATATTCAACTTATCACTACTAACTTAGTGTAAATGGAGTTAAATTGAGTGTTTCTAGCAGCTGCGGTGGTCTGTGTTACTACAGTCTCAGAGGGAGGGGGGCTCTCGATTGTTTCTCCCTCCATTTTAAACAAAAAAAACTCCAAAATGTCCGATTATATTTACACTTTTACACTTTCGAGAGAAAGGAAACACGTTTCCACACACGTACGGACCGGTTTACGGTGGGAAAAACGTGTAAAATAGCGACTTTTATCCAGAACTCAAAGCCAAAGAGGCGCCAATTTGAGCAGCGTAGAAGCGGGAGGAATCGAGCCGAGAGAGGGAAGAAGGAGGGGGCACAAACCTGGACAAATGACCGATTAAACAAATCCGAACGAGGTTAAAACCGAGCCCAGTTGATAACAGAAACCTTGGGGATCCTTACATCGGCATAAAGGTGAATTTAAAGCTCGATGGCGGCAGAAAATGCCGGGTAAACGGACTTCTGTAGCACAGGGCTAAGCTGTGGTGGAGGGAAGGAGCACAGCTAACTTAGCTATAACTGGGTCAACAATAAGAAGGTTAACCAGACCCGCACCAACCCGGGTCAGAACCTGTTCTTACCCTATTACTTAAAACAGATGCAAACAGAAAAACAAACAAATTACGATTTTAAACTAGTTTATATGAGGATTAGCACAGAGGCAGAAAAAAAAAGAAAATACGATTTTAAACTAGTTTATATGAGGAGTTAAAACTGACAATAAACACACGGTGAGCTTCAGTGTTTTAAACAGAAACAAACTGGTGAATTTAAATCGCACACACAGCATCGATATAACGGGTTCACTTTTTTTTTAAAAAAACAACAAAGTGACATTTACAGTGATATTAGATCGACAATTTTACAGGGGTACGTGGCTGCTTTCTGTGGCTGAAACTCAAAATTACACCCACAAAGACGTGGACTTAGGAGAAAAGTTGATTTTCAAAAAATAACAATAAGATTTGTTGTTTTTTTTTTTGTTTTTTTTGACAAAACTAATGCTCGCCTTACATTAACATATGTGTGTGTGAAAGAGAGGGAGAGAACTCTCCAGCCCAGGCTTACCTTCTCGGTGCAAGACGAGTGAATGAATGAAGGATCATCAGCTGTGGCGCCGGCGCCAATCCTTTATATCCGCGTTGTCGACGCGCATGCGCCAGCCCGGTTCACAGAAACGCGCAAAATGTTTTAAATTTGAAGTGAGATTTTTCACAAACGGGACTAATATGGGGTCTAAGGGTATAAACACGGGTCGCGGAGTACTGACCAGAGAGAAGCTTGGATTTAGCAGCGAAATAAACGCACAATTCGACGTGTTCTCCCGTTGCCCTCGTTCATTTCCACCGAAGTCCCAGTTTCGAGGACGTTTTTTGAAGAAAACTACGATTCCGGTTTGTTCCGGTTAAAATTTGTCGACAGTTTAAACCGCAGAGAATCACTTTTAACCGGTTTCCCTTAAAATAAATTCTGTTTTATTGAGTTTTACGTGCTATTATCCTCGGTGCAGTGCAACGTCCCCCTATTCGATCCCGCCCACTGGAGAAGCCCGTGTGACGTCGAACCAATGAAAGCCCGAGCAGTGACAGCCGCGTGTTTCCTGCTAAATGTAAACAGAGGGAACACGTGGGTCAGCTGTCAGTGACAGGACAGCGGCGCTGTTGTGTTTTTCTGCTGGTGCACAGAGTATAGAAGTGATTTCACGTCACTTTTTACTATTTTAGTACAAACTCAAACAGCAAATATTTATTCACTGGATATTATTTACACTACATTCTCAAGTCTCCAGGACAGACCAGAGGTATTTAAAATCACGTAAAAAAATGAAATGTTTTGTGAAACTGTCCAAAACACTGTGACTTTAATTACATCACATCCTTATGTCACTTTTGTTCTCCACTAGATACAATGTTATCATGCAGCCATGAAACTACAGAACTGTTTCAGACTCAAAAGGCAACAAAAATAATTCTCAGCCTAGTCTTTTCTATCGTCTACTTCTGATGATGTCATGTGCAATAAATAGTTTATAAGAAATAATGGTGCATTGTACCATCATCGAATATGTGTGGAAATTAATTAAAGTCTATGGTCTATATATATTTATTTCATAAAATAGTTTGATTTCTTTATCCTAAATTATTTATACAACTGGCATCTGAAATGTTACACCAGTCAAGTTTATTTTTTAATCTTCATAATTTACAGCAATGTCTCTTTTAGATTAGACAAATGGGGAAATGCATTTTTAGTTTGCTGCTACTTAAAACACACAAATCAAATCAAACCAAACATCCATAACATTTTCCTGAATGAAAACAAGCCTGACACCTGAAAAACAAACTTTTTATTTCTTCCACCTCAAAATACTGGCAGCTCTGGAGGTGCCGTGGCATTTTTTGTCCAGGTGAGCCTTAAAACAGGTGGTGATTAGTATCTGTAGTCCTGCGGAGTGTCCTGATTCCATGGAGACCAGCAGTCCCATTAGGCTGCAGCAACTCTTACGGAGAGCCTTTATGATGGACTTGCGGAGTCTGTCGACATCCCTCGTGGTGATGGCCACGGTAGTGCTTTCAAGTTCACTCCAGATTTCATCCACCAGAGAATCAATTTTAGATTCCAAGTCCGGGACGACGACTAAACTTTGTTCGACCTTCGTCACGGCATTTAGAAAGAGATTCGTGATCACGGTCCTGAGGAAAAACCTGTTATTGCCTTTGAGGGCGGCTGCGTCCAGTTGAGGGTTAACGCCCACCGTCGCAGGTGCGGCCTTCTCCTCAAACTCTTCCGTGGTGATCTCCCGGAGGTGCGATGTTGCCGCAGCATCTGTGTCCGTCAAAGCCATTAGTGCGTTGTTGCTGCAAAGAGGAGCTTGGTTGTTGAGCCACCAGCTCACCAGGGACAGGAAACAGATGACTCTGCTCTGTATGTCTCTGTAGATGCCATCACGAGGTCGAGCACCGGACGCCGCGCAAACCGAGTTGTCGTCTCCCGTGATGTGGCCGTAGAGCAGTGGACTGAGTTTGCCTGTAATTGCCAAAGCCTTTCGAGGTGAAATCTCTCTCAGCCGGTGCAGCCCACAGACCCGGCCTCCGTCACTCCCAACTTTTCCACCTGTCAGTAGCACAGACTCGACACCAGCCAACAGGAAGCGGAGAGACTCGCTGTCCGCGAGTTTGACCTGACGGGTGAACCTGGCCTTCACCTGTGAGACTATTTGACACATGGAGGCTTTGATGAAACTCTTGGTGAAGAAGTCACAGATTTTAATCTTCACTCGACCCAGCAGTTTGTGCTTCTGCTCCTGAGGGTCAACATCTGGGTCAGGTTTCTCCTGGAAACACATGACTTCACTGACAGACTGAGCGATGTCGTCCGCAGCACATTGGTTCTCCAGAGATGACACCTCCTCCAGCAGCTGATACTCTGTGTCTGCAACGTTGTCCAGAATCGGTTCGATGATCTGAGCTGCTTTGTCAGTGATGATGTCCTGGACCGACTGTGCGCTCTGGTCTGAAGACACCGCTCCTTTCCTGGACTGACTCTGTGTCACTGAACTGTAGAATTTCTTCATCTTTCCGCCACACGTCTTCAGGATTTTGCACACGGAACAGATCATGGCGTTGAGTTTGCATGGAGGAGTAACTCGAGCTTTAGCTACCGGGGCCTGCACATAGTGTCCGATCTCCGTCGCAATTAGTTCCACGAGTTTGTCGGTGCTGGGAGCAGGAACCGATTCAACTGCCAGGACTTCGGCAAAGCTGCAGGCAAACGATTCATTCAGACTGTCCCGCAACCGCTCTATGGAAACGCCCTCCTTCATTTTTTTGGACCAGACACCGGAGACGTTACTCAGGATGTTCAGCAGCATGTGCGCCACCCGGTGTTTGGTGTTGCTGTCGGATGAGCCCAACTCGACCAATCTCCACTGGTCAGGAGTCAAATATTTGACACAAGATTCGATATGTGGACGAATGGTCTGGACCGACTTTGCAGTCAGGTCACAGGTGTCCGTGCTCTTCATTAGCGTGGAGTCTGAGGTCGCCGACTTCTTCTTTGGTGTGTTCTGGATGTCAGCTTCCATGATGTAACATCGCCGCCTGATTATCTTCCTTCAACTGACCTTAAAAATACCCATATATTTATATGTTGACATCGAGGTAGTACAGAAGTACTGAAGATGTTACTGTACCTTTCTCATGACAACATTGACATCGAGGTAGTACTCTGTACAGAAGTACTGAAGATGTTACTGTAACTGTAACTGTCATAATCATCATGTTCCCTTTGAGTCCTTTCATGTTCTTGTCAATTTTTCACATCCAGAACTGAGGTTTGAAACCACTCACTCTGTTGTGTCAAACTCAGATTCACACTGGGCCTCTCTCCAGATCTGTAATAGGGAAACAAACTTTAGTTTTGCATCAACATTAAATCTGGAACAACCAAAGCTTAATATTATAAACTTAAAAATTAAATTTGAAATAAAACTCACATCAGTGGTATTTCTTTCTTATTATGTCTCTTCCTTTTAATGTCAACCTTTTTTTTTTTCTCAGGCCAACAATACTACAAATCCTGCCAGGGGTTCTGATCTTGTGGACCAAATACAATTACACATCGGTCCAGATTTGGCCCCCAGGCCTGAGTTTGATCCCTTCATTATTCCGCTACGTTATTCATCTGAAGTACAATCTGCCCGGTATAAACGAAAGCTTTTTAAATATCAAAAAAAAAAAAAAAACCCGCTAAGTTATTCATCTGAAGTACAATTTGCCCTTTTTAAATATATATATAAAAACAGAAACTAAACAAATAGGCTATACTGTATGTAAAAGTAAAAAACCAAAAAAACACCGTACAATTATAATTAGCGGCTAAAGGTGGCTAAAGGTTAGCCAAGGCTAAAGCCAATACTGACACAAGTGAGTCACAGAGACAGGACGTTCTGTGTAATAAAACATTTATTGTTGGCTAATAACAGATCACATGTAATAGCTATTACAGTTGAGAAAACAGACGACCCGGCTGTTTCACTAGCATTCGTTTCAAAACAAGAGAAAAGTGATCAAACATCAAAAATAAGAGTAAAACTGTCGATTAAAAAAAACATATGTCTGAAGTTTTCTACACACTTTTTTTTTCAACATTTTTGGCAAAGTGCTGCATTTTTCCAGTAAACTATACCAAACAAAAGAAAGAAGTCTAACACTTGGTGAAAAGTACAAAAACATTCTTCACACACACTTTTTTTTTTAAATAAAACAACAGAAGAAGAAAAAAAAAGAAGAGGTTTTGCTACATCATTCTGTCTGGTTTTGTTGAGACGGTCCAAAGTCTGTACACAGACCGAGCAGGCGAGTGGTGCATAGTTGGTTTTTGAAGCCTGTTTGTGTTTCCATCCATTTATTCTGTCCGATGAGGACGCTAATAACGAAATAACAACGAAAAAGTTCAAGTTCTTCATTGATGCATTGTCTTTACAACTGCTACGGCTGAACCTGGAAGGCACATGATCCACAAATTTCAAGGCATTGAAAAAAAAAAACAACAACATAACTTTATAAATCCCTGTTCGCTTGATGACGAGAAAAATACAAGAAAGTCTCTGGACAGCAGGGGGAGACAGATCACATCTCCACTCATCCCTTTTTGTCTATGATCGTCCAAAGCTCTTTAACAGAGAAAGGAAACATTCGAGAATTAAATAATAAATACACCAGAGAGGGAGCCATGTCCAATATTGGGACATGAATTATTTACAGTGAACCAAACGTCATGTTGACTCTAAATAATGCTAATAAGGCTTAGCCACCGCCACTGCCACCGCACTGCAACACAGACTGCATTTATACTGCAGGTCAGGAGGTTTTACCACGTTCAGAAAATGTCCGTGTTTCTGGATGTGAAGTGAAAACAATAACTGCTATCCTTGAACAACGTGACTGTAGCAGCAGCTACAGTAAAAGCTAACAACAACAAAAATGTACCCCATCCTGTTTCGCTAAAGTAGCTGCTAACAACAAACCAGCCATGGTATCTGCCATTGTGTGACTTGCAGCACTTGGCTAACTTGCCATTAGCTGTTAGCTTCTGAAATAGCTACAGAGGCCACCAACATCAACGGTTGTTGCTACATTGTCCCAGGTGTGGACAGCGGGAGTATGTGTGGGGGAAAAAACAAAACACAATTTTAGTATTTTGGCAGTGTGGTGACTTGGCTTTGCCTGTTGAAAAAAAAACAAAAAAAACAAACAAAACTCTGCTACTGATATCAGAGCTGCAACGCCAAGTTAGTAAGTTTAACAAGTAAGGAAAATAACTAACTATAACTCAAACTAGTAGAAACTTAAAGGTAACCATTACTTTTTGGTTTAACTATTTTTAACAGGTTAGGAAAATGTAACTTATTTTAACATTACAAACAGAACAGTTAAGAAGAATAACCATGTCATAGGTACACATTTGAAAAAACTACATTAATTATATAATGTACACATTTAAAGAACAAGTTTCATCTCTGTCTGGATGGACTTCCAACAGTCCACTGAGGGTTCAGTTTTCACAGTCCTGTGGCCAAGATTTGTTTCAGAGAAATGAAAACTAAGTCAATTATTTCCCATGAAGTTTATCATGAAGCAGAGCAGAAAAAAAAAAACATCAGCTGTCAAAATAAATCTGCATTTTTTTTACTAAAGAGTAAAGGTGATTGGTTGTGACCCTGAGAAGTGGACTGCAGATTTACTTAAAAAGAAAAGAAAAAACTTTTAAAAACAAGAAATGGACATTATTTTCCATTTCCTGTTGTTCCACACTTTTTTTTCTGTGACACTTTGACTGACTCTACAACCATGCAACACAGCATCATCACATGAACCACACACAGATACTTCATACTGATATGTAATCTCTTTTTTCTTTTCAAAAATATTTTGGAATTTTTTTTTAAAATACATTTTCTTTTAACATTATTCTATTCTCAAAGCTACCGTTAAAACAAGGCGTTAGTGATATTCAACCCAGTATTTTTTTTAGTCTTTTTTTGTATAAAGAACATGTGAAAACTACTGAATTATTCAAACAGAGACAGGTGTTCCAGCAGTGACATCGGAAGGACGAGAACGACAACAAAGAGGAGACGTGACATTTGACAAAAAAACACAACAAAGAGGAGACGTGACATTTGACCATGAGGAGGTACAAAGGGATGAGGAAGAGGATAAAAACAGCAGGAAATGGGATGTGGTGAATCTACTGACTGAACTGCAGTTTATGTATTTATAAACAGAATGAGATTTACTGTCAGATAACAGTGTGTAGCTAAGGCTAAGCTAGCCAGTGTAGCTCCTTAACTGCATGAACTACCGCAGTTTATGTATTTATAAACAGAGTGTAGCTCCTTAACTGCATGAACTACAGCCGTAGCTAACATCCAAATGTACCAAAACCGTAAACTTCTTGACAATCAGCGGTCAACGACGACTCAGCGCCACCTGTATGGATGCTAACAGGTGGTGCGAGTGGCTGTTGACGGTTTTCATCTCCCGTGGTCAGTGCTGCTAACCTGCCTCTGAGTAAAGTGACCTACAGTAATGATTCTACACAAGAAGAAGAAACTAAGAAAAAGATGAGGGAGAGGAGGTCATGTGACCGCTCGTCCTCACTGTGATTAGACATAAAAAAAGAAGGTGGATGGCAGGGTCACTCCTCAATATCGACAAGAGGGAGAAGTGAAGAGGAGGAGGAGCTAAACTGACCTCACCGCCAATAAAAAGACAGATATCTCTTTGAACCATTTTCCCTCTTTCACCTAATAATGTTTTCAGGACAGCTTCGATGTCTGAGTGAAGGCTAAACGGGTGCTGGTGAAAGCCTGGACCTGAGTTAGCGATCCACGTCGATGAAGGTGTCACGGCAGCGTCCCTCAGAAGTTGAGGTGCCTCTGGCTCGGCTGGTGCAGGTGCACCGTGCTGGCCTTAGGGGGGCGCAGCAGGTTGAGGCGCCGCAGGGCGTTACGAGAGAGTGGTTGGGAGCGTTGGGTGGCACCACCTGGTCGCTGATGTAGGAGGCTGACCCGGGTGGAGAACGCTGCAGCGTAGCAGGCTGCCTGAAGGCTGGAGTGACGCTGAACAATAGCCACCTCAGGCCTACAGGGGGCGACAAGGACAAAGTTGGAAAAAATTAATTTCATGGTCAAAGACGATTCGCAGATAATCTTGGTACTGTCAGTTATTTTTGGTACTCATTTGTACACATAGTTAATGGTACTGCAGGTAACAAACGAACCCTTACACCTAGTACTAGTTCCTTTTGTTTACCTGTGCCGGGGTCCATCCAGGGGGCGCCTTGTCTTCTCCTTCCCAGCCGCAGTTGGAGCTGCAGCGGAGAGAAACTCCAGCTCGTGGTCGAAGGAGCACTGCAGGGGGTCGAGGGGGAGTCGCGGTGGGCTGTGGTGGGCGTAGACGGACATGCTGGGGTGTTCAATCAGCAGGTTCTCCAGAGGACTGGTCTCCAGGAGGACGGGCTGGCTGCTGCGGCCGGTGAAGCACGGTGGAGGTGTGACAAACCAGCTTTCCTCCAGAGAGCAGGACTCCAACCGCAGGAACCCGCCGTCTTCCTCTAACACATCATCATCATCGTCGTCGTCGTTATCGCCATCGACCTCATCCTCTTCAACGCCACCATCTGGATCAGTGTCTGCCGTGGAGTTGAGGGAGGTGCAGGAGGCGTAGCGGGTTGGGGAGTTGGTCAATGTTGAGGGGACAATCACCAGGTCGTCGTCGTCGTCGTCCTCCTCCTCATCTTCACGACCACCAGTGGATCCAGACAGACCATCACCACACTGACTGGAGCAGGCTTCAGCTGCAGGGACAGAAAAGAACACGTGTAAATATGAATAAATAAAGAGTGATTTATCCAGAGAAGTAAATCATTCTCCGTCTGAAAAACTGTTTCACAGCAGTTGTTGATCCACTGCCAACGTCACATTTGTTATTTTCTGATTTCCCAGTTTGAAACCTTTTTTTTAAGATTTACCTCAGTCACACAAACTGGCCACACGAGGCAGCAGTGGACCAGCAACTCCTCTGTTCCAGGTGGCAATATTCTATATCCATTTTGTGTTTGTCTAACACACCTTTAAGTTGCCAATATTTCCCCCTTGTGGCTAGAAGATAGAACTGCTACCCCTTAGACTTCACTATTTGTCCTAGAACTTGTGTGTCTATGTCCGTGTGCAGTTCACTCTAGACTGACTCACCCAGGTAGTTCACCAGGATCCAGTCTTCGTCCTCTTCCTCGTTCTCTTTGCTACTGCCACCTGGTGGAGCACGTTGTCTCAGCTCTTCCACATCGTCCCCGAACAGAGCGCTGGCGAACCTCTGGAACATCCTCACTGAAGACGGAGACTGGCTGTGGAGCTGGGCTGACGAGGCTAGGCTGATGTGCTGTGAGCCGCACGTTTGGTCATCAGCTGCGGGGCGCTGAAACGATGATGTTGAAGTGCATGAAAGAGGCGGAGCCACAAATCATCTGAGGGACAGTGGAAGCAGGACCACGACTGAATCCTGCAAGGAGACAAAATCGGGGGCCGTGGATTAATAATACTAAATTAATGATACACAAACGGTTACAGTTATACGAGAAATGCTCAAATGTTAGTCTGAATTGTTAGAAATGAGGGTGAAAATGCCAAAAAACAATGAGAGATGATCACCGCAGGGTAAAAAAAATATACACATAGAAAAGACAGAAAAATCAGATAAGATGACGTTTAGACAAAACAGTACGATACTCTTTTGTTCAGTATAAAAGAATCAGATCTTCCGACCTGTGAATCATCGTGACCCTGTTTCAGATGTTAATCTGTGTCGTGACAGACAATTAGACAAACAAGGAGTCCACTCCTTGTGTTGTTTTTTTTTTTTTTTACAGACACACAGACAGATCGTGTTTAGCGAATACACACACACACACACAGACTAACAAGTGTAGTAACAAAGTACAGCCAGCGTCAGCGGCTCCCCGCCGCTGCTCCGTGCTCAAGGAGCTCAGTCTACAGCAGCTCTGTGTCCACTCTTTACCAAGACTCTCATCAACACCGCAAAACTGACACGAGGGTCGAGGCCTCTGTAGCACAAGAGCTAGCTAATCTAATTAATTATAAAGTAAATGTTGTTTGTTTATTATAAGTGTTGGTCTATGACATGTAAAACATTTGACATCAATAAATAAAAATCAGGTGCAAAAAAATAAAGGTTAACATTTACCTCGCAATACTTTTCACTATTATGTCCATATATTCAATTTTTTAATTTGCTAACATTGGCTGAAGCTAATCAAAGCTAGATTAGATTAGCACACAGTAGCGAAACCTAAACAAAACCAACTGAATTGAAATTTAAACCCAGGATAAACAAAAGTCGACCCAGTAACTGTTAGAGATAAGTGTTCAAGTGTCCCGCCCCGGCACGATTCACCGTAATCTGAACCGTCAGCGCTTGAGTTCACTATAAAAACTCAAAAGTCCGACCCTCAAAAATGGTCCACAAACTCCCTTAGCTGTGGTGCGTTTACTGACCAACCGAAGTTGTTTAACTCTTAAGAAAAAAAAGGAAAGAGAGAAAGAGGAGAGGTGAAAACACAGGACAGACATTTGCTGCCCCAACGAACGATTTATATAGAAAGATTTATTAGCCTTTAACTATTAATAACTTGCTGCACCTCTAACGTCTGCGTTAACTCACACACGCACCCAATACCGGTTACTATGGGCGTCATAATCACAACAGTAATTATTCAAAACAATCGACGTTTTTTGTTTTGAACGTCAGTTAAACAAGTTCGTGATGATTAATAAATATATTCCATTAAGGTATAATTAATAAAAAGGTTGTGTCACTTTAACAATAACATTATATCACGTATTATTTTTAGAAAGCAAACTATTGCTGGTTATTTTCGGAGTCAATAACTTGTGGTTATGTAAGCGACTATTCCGGGGGAGTCGAGTTTGTTCGTCCGTAGCTCTGCCAAAGGATAAAATGGACTGGTGATCAAAAGTTTTTACTAAATTTAAAAAACATAATACCGTGTTGACCATAGCAACATCTGAACAACAACCCGTAAACGCAACACCGTGTAGTTCAAGTACCGGGAACTCGAGCAACCCAAGCCACTTTAGAAAAAAGGTTAGACAGCGAGAACTCTTGATCATTTTACACGAAAATCGATTATTGATATTATTCTTCAAAAGGTTGAAGATTAATCTTCTTTTGTAACTAATGGAGATATCGGCTAAGTCCATTTGGACCAATGCGTTTTGTGTAATGTAAAGATAAAACCTCAAAAACCTCACGAAAACAGCCGAATCTAAGAATACATTTAGAATACGTTTTTGTTTTAAATAATCCATCCACTGATATCAATTGTAGTTTTAAAATCACAACTGATATTTCATAAAATCTAATCTAGTCATTTTTCATGCGATTAATCGATTTAATTCCGCTAAACAATGTAAATGGAACTGTCGACGTCGCACAGAAAAACGTCAACAACAGCGATTGAAGAACATCTCCCGTGTTTTTCTCTTAACTAAACGGTCTAGATCTTTATGTATAATGGCTCCTATTTATGCTGGTTCTATAACAAAGTGTAATATTTAGACACATGTAACTCGAGCATCCGAACCCGCTCCAGGGGAAGAGCAAACAAGAGCCGTCTCTGTCTGTGGATTACAAATATAGAAATATATGTCTATATAATGTTAAACCAATCGACTGCCTTTTTAAACTTGACAATCCATCAATAACCCAGTAAGAACAAAATGTCCCAGCAATGCCGTTTTAAATTTACATGTACGCTTCGACCACAGCACAACCCGCTTCGGTAAATGGCAAAAAAAAACAAAACAAAAGCGATCAGTTATATGACTACAACACAAAAAAATTGTATGTATATATATATATTAACATTTTTTTAATCTTTCATTCTACCCGCTTAAAAACGAGTCCGTGCTGTAACGGTGCTAACCTTACAGAGATGTAACTTAAGCAGCTGAACCTCGTTTAGAAAAGTCATAAATAATAATCTGTCATGGATTTATTGCTAAATGTTAACCCCTATCGAAATTCTACTTCGTCATTTACATGCTCTCTAGACCAATTTATCATACGGCTGTGGAATTATAATATTTAAGTTATTGTTAGTTATGTTATTAACAAGTCTGTGATAACAATGTCCCATCAGCCCAGTGTGAAACTTCAGGTCAGCAAGTCAGCGTCGCAACAGAACTAGCTTTGGAAAACGGTCAAAACAACTATCGATTAGACATTTTACACCTTAAATGAGAGTTATCTAAAATATTCTAAATCGTAGATGTAAAATGTGGACTAATGTATCAATCGGCTAAACTTGTGTGCACTAATGTGGTGAATTAACGAGTCTTGAAAAGGAACACAGCTGCGATAAAGACAAAGTGAGCAATGACAAAGGGAAGAAGAGGAGGGTGTAACTCTACACTCGCAGCAGAGAACCCCGGAGCAACGTTCAACATTGTCAACACTTTATAAATCCCGAGTTTTCTTTTTTTTTCTTTGTTTTACAACTTAAAGCTAATGCTTGATCGTTAACTGTTGTAAAACAACAAGGAAGATGTAAGTCGACTCTTGCTGATTCGACGTTAACACGAACCACAAATATACAAGTGGTATTAAAAAAAAAAAAGTTTGAAGAAAATTATTGATCAGAGCGATTAAATTAAGCCCCTGAACTCGCGAGGGCTCGTGCCATTCCGTCTATGACACGAAAATAAAGCCTGGTCCGAGCTCAGAGAAAACAAAGAGCTCACTCACCTGCAGCAGGAAAAATCCGTCACTGTGAGGTAGAAATTTTAGATTTGGTAAAAACATGAACACCTGCGGTTTCTTCACGGAAGAAATAAAAACATTTACGTATATAATTATATATATATCAACCTTAAATGGGTAAAAACTACGCGGGAGTGTGAGCTTGTTTCCTCCTCGCTGCTTGCTCTTTGTTGTTGTTGTCCAACAGCTGATCGAAGTGACGTAGTAAGGAGGAGAGCGAATCAGCCAGGGGCGGGCTAAAGAAGAAGCTGTAGCCAATCAGTATGGGAGAATAAGGCAATCACTAACCCACGTGACAGCCACTCTTACTCCTTTAAGGGCATGACTGGGCAAAGACCAGAAGGGAAAAAAACAAGATTATAAAGACATTACGTAAACTACAGATGTACTTCCGTGTTGACCCTCAACACTTCCTGTTTTCAGACGTCTACTGCCCTACATATTTTTTTCTTTATTTTCTTTTTAGATTATGTAATTTGTGACATGTACATAAAATATTAGATAACAAAAACGAAATGAAGAGAAAATAAACCAAAAGTTTTCAGAATATTAAAATATATTGAATTTAAAAACATAGCAGCTCCACCTATGAAATATGTAGTACATTTCCAGAAGTAAAACATTTAACCATATGAAAACAAAAATAATCATAGCACGATTAAAAAATAATAATAATAAAAATAACAGAGTATTGCCAATAATAAAAGAATGAATAATAATATTAAACCCAAAGAACTAAACTAACCTAAAATAACAACAAACTGCGGCTCACTCACAGCGATAGCAACAATGGCTTAAGTTTGGCCAAAAGATAATTCAGTGCCAGGCAACAATGGTTAATGTTTTGCCAGAGTTAGTAACAAACACACACAAACAAACAGTACAATTCCATGTGGGAAAACACGGTTATAAAAGTGTGGACACGGTGACACCTTGTTCCGACACATTTTTCCACCGTGGAATAAAAACAAGGTCAGAAAAAGAGGTTTTCACTTCATAACACTGATAAGACGTTCTTCGCTGTTTTACTCACTGTTACATCACTGCAGTGACGCACTTAAACCAAGGTAAACATTTTTTTAAGACTAATTATATTCAGGGGAAAAAAAACAGTCAAAGTCTGGGATGTTTCAATTATATGTTTACTGAGCAAAGTCCATGTAAAAATCAGTCATTTCAGAAGGTAAAAGTGGATCAACAACTGCTGTGACGGTGAGCTAAAATCAGTCTCTTTGGTCTGGGAACTATTGACTGCTGTGTGGAAAAGTGGGTTGTGTACAAACTTTTCTTTCCCGTGAGTTTCAACAGATGAAGCTGGAAAAAACACGCCACATGTCAAAACAGTAACAATTCCATGTGGCTTGCAGCTGTTGTTTTTTTTTTAGATTTGAAAATCTAGAAAAAGAAATGTGAAAAGAGAAACGTGTCTCATGTTTTTTTCTTCTTAAAATCTGTGTTTGAGCTCCTTCTTGTCGCCTAGTTATTTAAGCCTACCACCATCCAGGGGTGTAAACATGTGGGCGTGGCCTGTTGGACTTTCTCCAAGGATGATTTTAAACAGCAGTGTGCTGTGCGTTTGTAAAAAAAAACATCCTGTTTGACTGCATTACAGGTTCAACTGACTCAAACCCTGGTCTGTCGCTACAGTAGAGCAGAGTTACATCATGAGGCTAAAAGTTGAACTCAACATTAACAGGATGTCAGGGCTTCAGCTTGGTCAGATAATTAGCTGAAATGAGGTGAAAATAGTTTTCAGTCCAGTTCTGTCCAAGTACTGATAACCCTGCTGACCTCAACCGTACCGTCAGTCACATGACTACCGGCTGTTGACCCCAGCTGCAGTAACAGGTCATGTCAGTAAGACGTATAGGAGGCGGGGTTTGTATCTGCATCGTAAACATGTAGGAATATGAACCAGTAACACACTGACCTCTGCCTGTCTCTGTCTCTAACACACACACACACACTCAAACAGATACTTGACAGTTACTGCTGTCAAGACACTGCTATTTGACAGTTACTGCTGTCAAGACACTGCAGCTGTGACCAGACTGTCTGATTCTCCACCACCAAAGTCCATGAGATTTAAGACTCGGTCAGACCTTTGACTGACGGAGCCTGGGAACGACTGGGACTTTTTTGTTCCTCCTTCACCAGGTTCCTCATTTAGAATCCAATGACCTGACCTTTAAACCTTAGACCCCAGAGACTTGGTTTGACGTTCAAAGATTTCAGTGACTTGACCCCTGACTCTGTGGGGACTTGACTTAACTTGGACTTTAACTTGTTTTTGTTTGTTTTTTTGAGACTTTGACTAAGACTGCGAGTCGATCTTAGCGGTGGTGGATTGACTTTTAGACAAGGAGCAGTTAAAGTAAAATGAGTGGAGTCTACAGCTGCTACTCTGCCCAAGCCCCGCCTCCTGGTCTGTTAAACTCAGCTGATGCAACTCTGAACAGGGATGACACAGTTCCAGGCCCTGTTGTCAAACCTGGTCCCTGGTCCTTTTTAGGACTGTTATGGTCCCAACTCGGGTCTGGACCCCGTGTTGTAGAAACTCAGCTCCTGTCTCAGGTTCAAATTCTTGCTGTTAAACATCTATTCAAATGGGGAAGTCCATAGAGACGATCAGTGGTTTTATCTCACAGAGAACCAGATGTTGATCCACTGCTGACTCAATCTCTAAGGTCAACGTTCCCTCGTCCAGATTTAGTGTGGTTATTTATTTACAAACTTAAACAACACGTTAGTGCCTGAAGTCTGTTTTCCCTTGTGTCCATGGTGACAGTTGCGGGTTCACTGAGCCCCACCGTTGATGTCACCCGTTGGTTCTAACAGTAGGGGGTGCTCACAGTGTGGTCAGCACAACCTTTTTGTACATTCTAAAAACATCAAGCTGACCTTTAACTGTTCCATTTGTGTTGTATTTGTTACTCAGTGTCTGTTCTGGTAGATGCTGTGTTTACATTCAGATCCACTGAGTCAAGAACAACTCAGTGGTTTTAAGTATGAGTCAGAGAGACAGTGTGCAAACGGTTTCACCGTTAACTAAGTAAAATACCAGGAAACAACACTCACGTTCCTGCAGTTAGGATCCGATATCTCTGACCTGTAGCTTTGAACGTGTCTGTAAAAGTAAACCTGCAGACTGTCACTTAAAAATAGCAGAAAAACAGTCAGGTAACATTAGCACCCAGGTAATAAATTCCTAGGATTTAAGTTTTTTTTTTATTTATTAGACAAACATTACTAACAGGAAACTGATGTTTGTAAACAATTCACTCTCAAACACCAAAGTCCATGAGCTAAAATTAGTGATTTTAGCTCATGGCTAACATAGCTGTTGTTGTTTCAACACTGCCTCCTGTGGCCTGTTTGCATTAATGCGAACAAAGATTTTAAAACTGAAGCTACAAAACATGTTAAACTTTGTGTTGCAGTGATATCAAATTGCTGAATTTTCTCAACTGACATAAAAGTTATTTAGTTTCCAACAATCTACAAAGAGAATTTGTTTATTGTTTATTTACTCATGTCCACGTATGTTACAATTAGCAACTTGCAGTTGCACAGACGTTGCACATTGTTAGGTATAATCAGCACCTAACCATAACCAGCATGTAAATGTTGTTTATTCCATGCAGGAATATATGAGCTGAGATCACTGTTTTCTTTTGTTGGTTTTTTTTTAAATCCAGACAGATTTGATTTGGATGTTTATCTGCTGCAGGTTGAAATTTGGTAACAGAAGTCCACACACTGACCTCAGGTGACATTTATACAGCAGTAAAAATAAAGCAGATGGGCTGGAGTTGAGTAACCGCCAACACTGGCTAAGAGTGTCCTGGAAATGACCTGGGTGGGAGCTGCAGGACTCAGGTAACCCTGCACGGGTCCAGAACTGCTACAAGAACTGGTTTTCAAAAGTTTACAACTTGATTCAACGTTTTTATTGGTTGGTCAGAGTCCAACACATTTCTAAATGAACTTCCTGGTATATTTCTTTTAAATCACTGCACTAAGTCTACAGTATCACTAAAATATATAACGTTAGCTACAACAGTCCTGGAATAGACATAAAGAGAAAAAGAAATGAACAGGTCACATTTTTGTTCTTTGTTCATTGATTTTTTTTTTATTGATTTCTTCCTCAACTAAAATCTGTTCATTGATTTTCTTTTTATTGATTTCTTCCTCAACTAAAATTTGACTTAAGTTGAAAAACTTTGGGGGTAAATATTGATATTTGGTAACAAAAGCTTCTGTTTGGATTAACTTTTTTTCAGGAAACTTAGTTTCCAGGAAAGCCAGTGTGTCTCCTCGTCTGCTCTGCGTGTTGCTCGGCTGACGAGGTCACCAAGTTCAAGTTTTATCAAAATCCTTCACCTGATCTGACACTGAGCCTCCGTCCGTGTCTCCTGTCTTTGATTCATCAGCTGTTTTCTGAGGACACCACAGCTGTGAGAGATATGATCCACACAGAGGAACTGGATTAGTAGAACGACTGGTAAAACCAGTGTCGGCTGTGATCTGTCATAACTGTTATAATAATGTTGCTCTGACAAACACGCAGGGTCTTCAACGCAGACACACGTCCATCATGTCAACTGGTTTTAATGTGTTCGTCAGTGAGTACCAGATATTCACAACAATAAAAAGAACTGTTCATGGTTACAGTTACAGTTCTCACATTCAGTTCCTGGTACTGGTTGCTGTGGTAGAAGCACACCTAGTTTCTATGATCTATCACAGGAGCTAAGTTATTCATTCTCACATCACTGTGTGATGTAACTAAAGTGTAATAAAGTAAGAATTTAGTGAATTATTTGAAAAGTGAAACAGATCAGTTTGACACCTCGAGGCTTCAGATCAGATTCACTTCATATTAAGTTCATATTTGCTTGTTATTAAACAAAATTACAAAACAAACGTTGCCTCATTGAGCTTTAGAGTTTTGATACGAGAATTTAAATTACATGAAAAACATTGACATTAGAAGCTAACGGAGGAATGTGTTAGTATAATGCCAAAAGAGATGAAAAGACGGCAGTGTGATTTAAATTATTTTAGAAAAACATCGGGCTCATGAACCTGCTGCAGGTGAAGATTCAGGTCGATACGTACTGAGCATGTGCAGACAATCGTGAGCATCACCAGTAAAAAAAATGGTTGATATAAATCCAAATTCTCCACAGTTAATCCATAGCAGCACTCTGATTGGCTGTGATGCTCCGATGACATCACCTCAGGATCCTTTGGTGCTCCTGATCATGGTCTCCATCATCTTCCACTCTTCTGGAGTCACCTGACACACAAACACACCACATGAAACCACAGCCACGGTGAGGAGCGTCGACCACACAAGCACAAGTTCAGGAACCGCAGGAACGTGTTCTGCAGGGTTCTGCGGTTCCGTTCTGTGAGTGTAGTACAGTGAATGTCTCTCACCCTCCGCAGCTCTGGTTCCGTTCTGTGAGTGAATGTCTCTCACCCTCCGCAGCTCGTTGAACTCTCCTGCCATCGACACGTATTCTCCTCCGTCCAAACGGATCACCTTAAAACAAAAATCACACAATCAAACTGATCCAGGATCTGGGTCTGGCCTGTCGAGAAAAACTCAGCATAAACTTACAGCTCCAGACATCCAGGTGGCGTAGTTGCTGCTAATGTACGCCGCCAGATTGGCAACCTCCTCCGGTTTGCCCAGACGACCTGTCGGGATTCGATCAATCATGGCTTTTTCAAATCTACCAGTGGGGTCCAATCGACTGAAGGCACCCTGAACACAACACAGACGAGCTGATGAAGAGACGTGTGGACGAAAAAGGACAAGGAAGAACGAAGGAGACACCAACCTTGGTTCTGATTGGTCCAGGTTGGATGATGTTGAACCTGTGGCCATAGCGCCCCCACTCTGCAGCCAGAGACCTGACAAACATAAAGAGTCATTCGAGTTCATATTAAGCTGCGGTTGGATCAGAACTCAGAGGTGATGAAATCCTCAGGACTGACTTGTAGAGCGCCTCCACTCCAGCCTTGGCCGATGCACTCGGAACAACGAAACCAGACCCGGACTCGGCGTAAATGGTAGTGATGGCGAGAAAGGAGGCGCCTGTTAAATGTAGATGAAGAAGCAGAGTGTAAATTCATCCTTGTTCCCACTGAGTCTGGATGTGGATCGGACTTTGACCTTTCTGGTTCTGGATCAGTCTCTTCCCCAGCTCCAGGGTGACGTAGGCAGTTCCGTTCAGGACGATGTCGGTGATGCTCTTCCAGCCGTTTGGAGACAGACGTTCTGACGGACAGACAAAGTTTCCCGCTGCGTTGTTGATGATGATCTAAACCAATCAGAGTACACGACAGCATGATGTCACACGTTATTTCACAGATTACACCAGAACAGTGTGGGGGGAGGTAGGTTACATCTGGAAGTCCAGTCAGACTCTCCATCATGTCCACGCAGCCTGAGACGGCCTGAGGATCTTTGACGTCACACTGAACCACGTGGACCTGAAGACAGAACAAGGCAGGTTTTGGTTCAAACTCTGGTTCAGATTTCAGTCCCAGCTTTGGTCCTGATTATGTTTGTGGATCTGGTTGAATACCTTGTTCCCCGTCTGGCTGCTGATCTCCTCAGCAGTCTTCTGAAGAACGTCCAGCTTCCTGAACAAACAGACACAGACGACTGTTATGAACCTGAACCCGAACACCAGTTCCTGTTGACAGAATCTCAGTGACCTCTGACCTGCTGGCGATGACACACACAGCTCCCAGCTGTGACAGGGTGGTGGTCATGGCTCGGCCCAGTCCAGTGCCTCCTCCGGTGATGAAGGCCACTCGGTCTTTGAAGGTTCCTGGAGGCAACATGGCATCTTCAACTGGTGCAAAGAACGTGGACTTAGAAGCAGAACCAGACTGAAGAGCAGCAGAATGGTGGATCCAGGACTGGAAGGAGGAAACAGGGATACTTTGACTCTCATGGACAGACTCTGAGGTCTTGTTTTACTACAACAAACTTTTGTCGTAAAAAACGATTTAAAAGAATGAAATAATCGACTTTTTAGAGGTTAAAGTTGTAAAAAACGATTTAAAAGGATGAAATAATCGACTTTTTAGAGGTTAACTAAACCTCACTTTAAAAGTAAACTGTATTGTATTGTATTGTGACTTTAAACGCAATATAACATCGGCTATATATACTGTATATTGTGTGAATTTGGTTCTTGACATTTCACCTACTTTTCTTTTAAAACTACAACAGCGCCCTCGGGTGTTCAGTACAGAGAACTCGGTGGATACATTTACATTCAAATTACAATTTCAGTCTGACACAGGTAAAAAAAGCTGCTGAAGTCACTTTTATTAGCTTAGCTTGTTTTCAGTCTGACAGAAAAAAAAGCTACTGAAGTCACTTTTATTAGCTTAGCTTGTTTTTTAGCCTTTAAAAATATTACAGAGAAACCAGTCACTCACACGGACTCCTGTCAGAACTCCCGCTCCTCTGCGAAACGCCGCCATGTTGGATCCGGATCTGTCACCCCGACCTGAATTTTACCAAGATCTCTGCAGGGGTAGGCGGTACCGACGTCACCAGCAACTGTAAGTGGAGCCACTCCACAAACAGTTCAGGCCACTGATGTGTGTTTCACTCGTCAAAAACGAATAACTGCTTTCTGTACGGAGTTCTTCCCATTCCTAACACAGCGTAGAAAACGAGGAATTAATTGAAGTGTGGATGGTAGTCTGTGACTTTTGTGAATGTTTAAAGCTGACCCTAAAAACGCTAAACTGGAATGGATACGAAATAAATACATTTTATCGTTCGTTCTCAATGACGCTTGGTAGCCACCCCCATGTCCCTCAACATGGTTCAGTCCAGAGTGTGGCGATGACCACGTGGTACAGTGGTGCGTCTAACACGCCACTACGTCACAAAAAAATGTCAACATACTGAACCACACAGAGTCGACTCGTTTTTTTTAACCCCACCGTGTGAGTCCTGGTCCCGGGGAACCGACCCTTCAACAGAATTAAGTTATGTGGAGCACGGGTTAGGTCTGAGGGGTCCACGCTCTTCTCAGGAACTTCCGGTTTTCATGGCTTAGATCGGGTTAGAGCAGTAGTTTATCACCGGTTACGGGATTCGAAGCTGGAGGCTGTGATCGATCACCTGCTTGGTACCACATGGAGTCATCACCAGTGTGTGAACCCAAACTAGTTCTGGTCTTCAGTGGAAAACGGAAGTCTGGGAAGGATTATGTGACGGACTTGATCCAGCAGCGGTGAGTTTACTACGAGTATGGATCACTTTTAATCGTTAGTCTCTTCTTTTTCGCCTTTATTCTTCCCTCTGACGACAGGTGATGACGTGATTTATTATCGTCATTACAGAGTTGGCGCCTTTCAGTGGAACACAATATAAACAGCAGAATACAACATAATACCCCAAAACTTATAACTACAAATACACATTATAAACAGTTATCATTACGAATGTTATTTAGTATTTTGTTTTACTTAATATTTAATATTTTTTGCAATACTTTTCTCATAGTGACTGTTAAGATAATGTGAGGGGGATAAAAGTATTATTTGACAGTTGACAGACACGACCTCTATAGACAACAGCACCCTCTACAGGCTTCAGTGACTACAGTCATGAATGAAAATGAGTGACGATAAATTGTCTTCTGTATCTGTGCTCCAAATTTAAAGACCACCTTTTTTTTTTCTTCCTCTACAGTTTAAGCAGAGACATCTGTGTGATCCTGCGTTTGTCTGGACCACTTAAAGACCAGTACGCTCAGGTCAGTCTACAGACTCATCGCTGACATCACTGTGTAGTCAGATCTCTAATGGTGATTTCTCTACAGGAACACAGTCTGGACCTGGACCAACTGCTGGGTCCCGGACCGTATAAGGAGCATTACCGCAAAGACATGATCTTGTGGGGGGAGACACGTCGACAGCAGGACCCAGGATTCTTCTGTCGCCTCGCAATTCAAGGTGCAAAGCAACCAGTCTGGGTAAGAAGCTATGACATCACAGCCCTGAATTGGTGGATCATCAGTTAATGCTGTGGTGTACTTTGTCAGGTGATAAGTGACGCTCGGAGGATGTCAGACGTTAACTGGTTCCGCTCAAAGTTTCCTCGTCAGACGCGATGTGTCAGAGTTCAAAGTTCAGAGGCAACCAGGGCAAAGAGAGGCTGGAGGTTCACTGCAGGTAACACTTCACTGGAGCTAAACATCTGTCACTTCTTTAAATAAATCTGGTACAAATACAGTTAACATGCACTGCTCATCACCATCTCTCTGTCGAAGGTGTGGACGATGCAGAGTCTGAGTGTGGATTGGACAGCAACATCGTCTATGATTGGACCATCACTAACGAGCCTGACGCCCCCTCCTTAGACCTGCAGCTGCAGCCCATCCTGGACGTGGCCAAGGAAGCGTCGCTGTCACTGATCAGTGACATCACAGACTGTTGATTACTTATTTTCTCATCATGGAGGAAAACATTTTTAACACATTAAAAGAAATAAACAAACATTAGCGCAGTGAAGTCATGGTTTATTACAATGAGTTGTGACATCATCAGCACAGTGTTGACATCACCATCAGGTCATCGTTGACCTGTAATTCCCTGACATCTGATTGGCCCCTGGATTAACATTTATTTGTAGATACACATGTAAAAAATAGTTGAATGCCTTGTTCTGACTGGCTGCCCAACACCACGCCCCTCAGAACAAAAGTTAGTCATTGGCTAATAAAGGGGTTTGGCTTAATCAAATATTGGGAAACTTAATAGATTAGAAAAAGACTAAAATAAACCTTGGATTAGTGCATTGTTTAGCCATTAGTGAAGGAATTAATGTTTGGTCACCAACATTTAAAAAAAAGAATACCCAGCACCTCCTGGTGTAATATTGAGGGAGGACTGTAGGGGGAAGTAAAGAGTACATGCAATCTTGTGGAATGTTCAGAGAAAGGAATGTGCACAAGAGGAAGGTGAGTTAGTGAGGAGCGCAGGAGGACAGAGACGCGTTTTGACTTGTCCATTTAGGTCAGCATTAGCTTTAGCTTAGCAGCAGTAGAAGGAGGCGCTGTCACTGAGGGAGCAACGACGGGCGTCGGCACGAGTTTTCAGAAGGCACTCAGCTCCTCCATCGTCTGACGCAGAGTCTCCTCCAGCCGAATGTTGTCTGCTTTGGCGGCTGCCAGTTGGTCTGAGGAACAAGAAACCAAAAACACTCAGGGTGACGTGACTCGGTCAGAACAAACACACAGCTCTGCCTTTACTGTGACGTCGTACCTTCTATGACCTCAATGCTTTTCTCCAGTTTAGAAACCAAGCGCTCAGAATGGTCTGCTCTGCTCTCAGCCTGGATATAGAGACACAAGTGCAGATGTGTATAGTCAGAAGGACAGATGGGCATCTGAGGGACAGTTATGAGCAAATGTATAAGACAAAATAGTGTAGTCAACCCTGTCTCACCTCCTCGAGTTTGCCGCTCAGTTTCGCTATCTCGTCCTCATACCTGTCTTCCTTCTGAGAATACTGATGCAGACAGAGACAGAACACACGGGTAAAAACAGATTTTTAAATACACAGTCGCACGCTTCATATGTTCACTGGGAGTGCACTAAAACTAAAATAAGTGATTTTAGTCAGCTGACGTTTGTCAGCTCTAATCAAATTACTCAAGACAAATTATGACTAAGACATAAAAAGACAATCTCAAAGGGACCGTTCTGACTGTAGAACATCTGGTTCTGATGGCGGTCAGTGTAATTCTGACAGCATTAGGAAAAACCATCTTTTGATCTTGAAGACCTCCCTAGGCCACACCTCCTATTGGTCAACAAGGAAGTCTTGCCTCCTACCTTGTCAGCCTGGGCCTCCAGAGACTTTGAACCAGAGAAAATTGTTCTCAGTTCCTCCTCCAACAGCCGACACTTACTGCAGATCAAAGGTCAGAGGGGACAGAGGTCAGCGGTGCGATTCTGTCACCTGAATTGCGTGTGTGCGTTTGTGTTGGAGTGCGTTTGTCATGAAGTTGCTGCTGCAGCAGAAGAAGTAGGAGGAGGAGCTGAAGAGACACCTCAACACTAAAGCTCTCTGGAGGTCAGGAGGAGGAGGTGGAGGAGGAGCCACGCTTGGCTGTCAGCAGTCGTACTGTACCTTGTCTTCAGCTGCCTGGAAGCTCTTCAGAGATTGGTCAAAAGATCTCAACTGCTCCTCCAACCTCCCCACAGTGCTGAAGACGAAAGAGAGACAGACGGGTGGTCCACAGACGGACAGATGGTCCACAGACGGACAGGTGTTGCAGAGACAGACAGGTGGTCCAGAGACAGACGGGTGGTGCAGAGACAGACATGAAGACAAGATTTACAAAGACTACAAGACTGTTAGAAGTTAGAAAAAAGAAAAAAATGCAACATCCCACCGTGGTCGTTAGTCTCCAACTGTCCAGTAAGATAGCAGAGGTGTGTAAGGGAGGGCGTGTGTGTTGGTGTATGTGTTTGTATGGCAAGTCTCACACTCACTTCTCAGCCTGCTCTGCTCGAATTTCAGCTTGTTCCAGCTTGTCTTCTGCCATGGCCACCCTACGAGTGGCCTGTGGTCACAGACCAAAACAAGATGCAAATTAAATTAAAGGCAGAGGACTTATGAGGCAGACGTGTGTACGAGTACCTTGACAATAACATTTACCTACAAATCAGACCTGTAGGGTTTCACACATTGTTCAATCCGGTTAAATAATTTCCCTACCGTGTGTGTGTGTGTGTGTGTTTACCTCTTCATATTTCTGGTCAGCCTCCTCTGCAATCTTTTTTGCTTCTTTCACTTGAACGTCAAGAACCTCAAACTTTTCCTCGTCTTTCATGGATCGATTCTCTATGACTTTCTTCCCTCTGTGAGAGACAGACAGACAGGTCAGAGACAGACGGACATGTCAGAGACAGACAGACAGACAGGTGAAGAGCACCGCTCTGACCTCTCGCTCTCGTCGGCCACTCTCTGCACCTCGTTCAGCTTCTGTAACACAGTCTCCAGTCTCTCCTGAACTGTGTCCAGTTCATCCTCACTTGACTGTAGACGGCGGGTCAGAGCCGACATCTCCTGCTCCGCCTGCACCAACAAACACACAACGACCACATCCGGAGATGGAGACTTGCTGGAATATTCTATTTGAATATGCTCAAACATCATTTTTTTAAAATCAATTTCTCACCTGCTCTCTGCTTTTCTTCTCCTCGCTCACCTCCCTGAACAGCTGGTCCTCCCTCTCCTTGGCCTTTTCCGCCTGCTCACGCAGGGTGTTCATCTTCTTCTTCACGGCCTCCATGTTGTTCTTTTCTTTTTCTGAACAGAATAAACCAGCAGAGGGAGTATTACTCAAACTTTATTAGCCTTTAGATAAAGAAAAAACATTTTTAACCATTAAAGAGACCACATTAACTAATCATAAACAGGTGAGCATCAGTGGACAAAAATGTGCATTTTAATGTTCAGAATTGTAATAAAAGCATCCTAAATATATACCGAGGAGTGTAAACTGTATCAAGTCACCATATTTCCAAAATGGGCAGAAATTATGTTTGATACTGATTTGATTAGGAAAAAATAATTAAAAAAAAAAAATATATATATGTGTGTGTGTTTGACACACACACACTCGGTTCAGTTGCCCTCAATGTAACTATTTGGGGATACACAGATATATATAAACAAGTTTTACAACCGTGGTAGATTTAAACACTAAAATAACGCTATATCAATTATTTGAGTGAAATGCTCATTTGTATTTCTTGTTTTTTTTTACCTGTGCGTTAGTTTCTCTTTTAAACGACGTTTTACCCACACATACTGTATGGATATCTCGCATATCTCGCTCTGAAAATTGGGTTAGGTTTAGAACAACGAACTACCGAGGCATGTACTTCAGAAATAACTGTCCAGTTCACCAATGATGGTCCCGCAATATTGAACACTAAACAAACATGTAAAAGTTGCTACTTCCAGCTTTGATCAACTTCCGGGGTGAATCGGCACAAAAGGAAAGACCCAACGTAAACGACAAAATTATAAATAAAAGCAATTTTCACTCACAACGTTTCTTTTTTTTGTGTTGAACTAAAAACAGTAACTTATCAGTAAGCTATATTTGAACCGATGTTAAGATTGTACAAATCAGCCATGTTTTTAAATAATGTCACCCACCAGACTGATACCTTTGAAGTTGAGCTAAAATCGTACCACCGCCCGGTTAGCATGTTAGCAGCCCTCAGAGTTACCTTTGAGATCTTCTCACCTGCGCAGCTCTCCTCAAGTATAACACCTGCGGAGCTAACCGCTCGCTTCCGGTTGGGTAACCATAGCTGTGGGCGGCTAACAGGGAGCTGTCACAAGTACTTTACTTTTTTTTTAATGTAGAACGTAAAGTTTTTGTACCTTCTTAGATGCCGAGAAGACGTATGGACTCCCGGTCTGAGTGTTACGAACCTGGTTTTACTTTAGATTAAGATTCGGTTCCACTTAATCTCGACTGCTTCCGGACAGAGCCAACTCCCAACTGCTGCTCCCAACTCTAGATAACTGCCCTTTCCGGGTTAAATTCCCTCCATAGGAAGTGAACAACAAAATGGAGGATTCTCAAAGTAAAAGACGGCCACGACACGCATTTACTGTAAAAAACAAAAAACTCTCACATATTTTTCTACACACGAAACTATTTCATGCAAAAGCCAAGACTGCGAAAAAAATAGATAAAAATGAAAGTTAATAATATGTAGGTTTTGTGAACATAAAAGACCATCAAAATAAGACTTCAGATCGCAATGAAAATTAGCAATTAAAAATAAACTACATAAAACTAATTGTATAAGATGACATCAACAAATTATATTTTAAATCATTTAATGGTGAATGTCCAAAATATTAACATTTAAAATCTGTTTTAACTTGTTTCACAGCTAGGATGAGAAACTAAATGAAAAAATATTTTGTTGATTGAAACGAAGAATCAAATAAAGACCACAAATTAGCACTTTCACAATAAAATACCAGGAAATAACGCCACGAAATGATCAAGATATAAACAAAAACTATAAAAAAATTATACAGTATATCTAAGTACAAACGAGACGATGTAAAAATCAGTCATGGATGAGAAAAATGGTATATATACAGACATCTTTTATTTATTATGTTTATACAGAAAATGATTATTATTGAAGGTGTTTATAAACAGTTTATAGATAAATAAAAAATGAAATGTTTTCCAGCAAACATACACAGAATCAAAGCATGAAAAGATCATTTACACTTATCATCAAATCTTTTTACAACAAACATCAGTTCAACATCGGAAACACAAATAAAAAGAAATCAAAGACAGTAAAAGTATCAGCACCACCTGCAGGTCCGTCGCACGATGCACAAACAGCAGGTGGCCGTGGTCATGGTCTAGATTCATCAAGTAGTTCTCCTTCAGAATGGGTCCCATCAGGAACCGATTACAGGAACATGATCAACAACTACAGCAACAATCAGTAAACATGCTAACATGCTAACAGATAGGAGGCTTTAAACGTCAAGCTTCAGTCAGATAATAATAAAAAAAACTCTTTTTTTTTTGGATATGTATTGACAGCATCGTGTAACCCCCCAGCCCCCGCTCCCCTGTATCCCTCCCATTCCAACCCCTCCAGTCAAGGTTTAGGTTCAGGTTTACCTGATGCATCACCCAACAGAAATCTGTGTTCAGTTCAGCTTGAGAAAAACTCTGAGGTTTAATTAAAAATAAACACAAATGTTTTTGGTTCATCTTATAAAAAGACTAACTAAAATAGCATACACCCTGTCTTTTGTGTCACCTTTAGTTTATGTCACATTGATACACAATTTACATCTGTAAATTTACTGACCCACGGAATTCAGGTGCATTTTGGGTAATGTAGTGTCAGGTACAAGTTTCAGTCTGAGGCAGGAAAACATGAACAGAATCAAAACCTCACCGATTCAGAGGCTAGTAGAGTCAGAGACTTTAAAACCGTACAGACTCAGGCAGCAGAGTCAAACGTTCAGGCAGTAGTTTTGAGATTTAGATTTGTAGGCAGCAAAAAGTGAAAGACTCAAATCTTCAGAGTCAGGCAACAAAAGAGTCACAGGTCTTAAAACAAATGAAACAGAGGCTTGGACACAAAAGACTCAGTCAAAACTCAAAGATTAAAACAGAGAGAAAAAAAGGTTCAAAAGGCTTTAGTGCCAACAAAGACTGACAGGCCAAGAACCTCAGAGACACAGACTCACAGTCCTACAAACAAAGGCTCAGAACAGAGACTCAAAATGACTAAAAGACTAAAACATGGAGAAAGACTTGAAGACTTGATTTAATCTTGGTGTCTGTCGAATGTAGAAATAAGAACAATTTAAAATCAAGACTGATATATTGTCAAAAATTGGAATAAGTTATTCTATCAGACAAAGACTCACAAACCTAGAGACTCAAAGTGTCCAGTGGGACAGAGAGAGAGAGAGGACAGCGTCTCTGACTGTTTATCTGGACCACACTGAAACAACTGTAGGACCCCCCCAGTTTTAATGTAGCCCCTCCCACTCCACCAGATGCGGTTGAGGCTCCAGCTGATGTGATGATGTAAACATGGTTTTATACAGCAACAATAAAAAAAACAAACAACAACAAAAACAGCTGAAATAAAAGGGTTCCCAGGTGACGTCACCGTGACGTTCCTGAGGTTGGGCACTGACGGAGCGGCGTTAGCTTGGTTCGGTTCCGCATTCGCTCTCTTCAGGAATGTCCTGCAGGTCTGGGGTCAGAGGTTCGATGCTGGTTAGATGTTTGTTTTTAAAGCATTAAATCCTGGCTGAGCTGATTTCATTCTCACCTCTGGGACTGTCTGAGCGTGGCGAGACCTTCATCACCTCCACTCCCTCTTCATTTCCCTCCAGGAGTCCGTCCAACTGGTCATCTGGTTCCTGACTGGCCAATGGAGCAAGTGGGCGGAGCTCTAGTTCCTTGCTGCCACGCCTCTTAACCTAATGAGAGGATAAAAACCAGGATTATCTTTAGATCAGTTTCAGGATTCCACCAAAAAAATGTTACTGATCTCCATTTATCAAATAATAAAAATATCCAAAAGATTTAAAATAAATCTCTGCTGGGAGGACACAGAAATGCACCCACCTCTCCATTACTCCTCCTCCTGCCGCTCTGCTCCACCTCCTTCCTGTCAGGTCCTGAACCCTTAAGGCGCAGCTGCTTCACCTGCTCCTGCAGGTCATCCACCTGATGGCGCTGTAACACCACATCCCCACTGGCGTCCAATCCTGTGTCTCGTGACATAGAGCGGCTGAAACGGGGCCCAGATTGAGAACCAGGGACGGGGCCTTCACTCGTGGGGGTGGGGGCTGAGCTGAATGACTCCAGGATGGAGTCCTGACGAATCACAGCAGCCTGTGGGTGGAGCCAGTGAGCCACTTCAACGTCTTGTTATAAGAAAACACTAATGTGTAAAAGTTAAAAAGGAAATAAAATTCACCAGCAGGCTGTGAAGCTTGGCGCTCAGGTCGACCAATCGCTGACGGACTTCCTGTTGAGAGGGGAGGTGTCAGCGGCTAAACTTTTATACGATTGGACATAAAAACAATACCCACAGCTGAGACTTTTTTTAAATTTACCTTGTTTAAGATTTTTTCTTGCAGCTGATTTCCATTTTTGTCCTGAGGAAAAAAAAAACATTTTTCTTCATGAGACGGAGTCACACCAACACCACCGCAGTTTGATCGTTAAACCAAACCGAAAACGTTTATTTTACCTTTGAGTCAAAGGAGCCGTTCAGAGAACCAGAGTCTCCATCTGTAAAGAATCAATCGATCCATAAATCAATCAATGGACCATGAAGCCGTAAGAGTGAAATTATTAAATCACTGGCACATTGATCATCAGTCATGGCCTAATGATCACTAATCAATAGATAAACTGATTGATCAGGTGATCGGTGCTGACTCACTGCTGAGCTCCTGGTTGTTGTTGGTTACAGTTGGTTTGTTGTTGAGGAGCAGCTCCGTCAGACTGTCCACTGAGGAGGGAACAGGAGAATGGATCAGTGATGTCATTGATGACATCATCAACACTTATTTAACGTCATCCTCATTGGTCTCACCCTCAGCTATAGCGGCGACCAGGATGGGCTCTGCCTGAGGAGCGTGAGGAGTGTCGGCTCTGAACAGGTTCCTCAAGGAGGCGTTCACCTCCTTGGTTTCTCCTCCTCCTCCTCCTCCTTCTTCCTCCTCCTCCGCTTCCTCTCTTCCTGTCGCCTCCACCAGGTCTGAGAAGAGAGTTACACGCTCCTGCAGGAGCTCCAGCACCTCCCTGTCCTTCTGCTGGATGTCAGCTGAGAGAGAAAGGAGACGGAAGAGGAGGGAAGAAAAACACAGTGAATTTAAACAGAACAAACAGTATATGGTGCAGTGAGTTTTGAAGGAGACAAAAGAAGGAGGTGCAGCTGAAGGAGGTGCAGCTGAAGGAGGTGCAGCTGAAGGAGGTGCAGCTGAAGGAGGTGCAGTACCTCTGAGTCGTCGTAGTAAAGCTTTATCTTCAGTCTCAATGAGAGGAAACTCATCTCTGGACGGACAACTGGAACACAGGAACACAGCTGTTACACAGTGAACTACACTCTGTACTACACTCTGTACTACACTGTACTACAGTATTGTCCACAGTCTGCAGTACTGACCTGAGAGCAGCCTTCTGGATGCGGGTCATCCAGCTGCGTCGGTCGTCCTTGGTGGATGCGTACAGCTCGTACATTACTGGAGGAGTGGCCGCACTGATCAGGTACATCCCTCTCTCCTGATTGGCTATGTCCCTGACGATCAGGTTGGTCAGTGAGACCACGGGAGACTTGTCCTGCCACAGAACCACAGGCGGAGGAGGAGTGTTAACATACTGGATGTGTGGAGGCAGGAGGAGGCGTGGCCTCGGCCTCTGATCACTGATGAACGGCTGTGATTGGCTGTGACTCACCAGTGATGCGAACGTGTACTTCTGATCTTTTTCCTGAAGGAAAACCAGGATGTCTGACATCAGCAGGACCTGGACGTCTGGAACACAAACAGGAGAAGAGTTGAGGTGAAGCGGTGACCAGAGGAACACGTGAAGACCTGAGCGGCCGACACAGACGTCAGTCTACCTTTCATCCTCGAACCCTGAACCTTCCAGAGGAGCGGCCCTTCGTCCACGAGCCTCCGCCGCAGCAGCTCTCCTCCTCTGAACACTCCTCCTCCCTGAACTTCCGCCTGAGCTCGAGGATCCAGACGAGCCTGGATCTCCTGGAGTCGGCGGGCTCTGTCCAGTTCCAGAACCTTCTGATCCACGGAGCCGATCAGATCTTTCAGCAGCTGCAGTGCTTTGCGGAGAGCCTGCGACTCCTGTTCGTTACCTAGAAGATCCAGCAGGTGTCAGCAGTGAAGCTCAGCAGAGTTTTCATTTCATCAAAAATCTAAACTTACTAACAAGAAACTTTATTTCTCAGACAGAAGGACCAGGTGAAGATGATGTTCTCGCTGACAAACCTCTACCTTTCTGTCAGACTGAACCGACAGAACCTGCTGACAGGTTTGAGTAACTGAGGTCCATCACGGCTCATGTTCTACCATCATGTTAAGAACATTTAAGATTCAGGTTTTTTTTAGGAAAAGACAGAAAAGACTTTAGTCCTGTCTCCACCTACAGGCAACACTGCTGTACTACATCTGCAGAACTGACTTGATAATGGAGACTGTACCTTTGGTGTTGTCCAGGATCCGCTGGATCAGAACTGGATACTTTGTGATCCGTTGTGTCACCAGCAGGATACACTCCTGAACGCCGTGACGACGCAGCAAAGGCCCTCGACAGACACGCTGAGCATCGTGGGAAAAGAAAAAAAATAATGTATTAAAAATGAATTTAAAAACAACACATGGAGACAGCGTTACAGGTCCAGGATCTGGTCTCAGTCTGGGATCGGTTTCTTACCCTGATGAGCTGCTGCAGCCGTCGGTCTCGAGCTAAGACTTCTTTGTAGAGTTTCACAGCTTTAGGATGTCGACTGCAGAACTCAGAGTACAGCTTCTTCATGTCCTCCGCACACTGACCTGAGAACTACACACACACACATTATTAAAACCTCACCACTCCCAGTTCATGACTAGCCATGAGCCGCAGACTCCCGGTGATGTCATACCTGTCTGACCAGCAGGTCTCCAATACTACGAACTGTGAAGTTGTTGGAGCTGCCCTCGGCCAGACCCTCTTTTCTGCGGGTCAACAGCTGAGACAGGAAGTTGGTGTGAAGCTCCAGCAACTGGTCCAAACACGGGAACATGCTATGGACAACGCCCGCCTCCAGCATCACTTCTTCCTGCAGCCCGCGCCGGTACACGCCCTCCATGATTCGCAGCGTCCGCACGTGATGGAACTCTGTTTGGATGAGCTCTGAGAAACCGGGGAACAGAAAACAACGTCACCGGGTCTGTCGGCACTGCTGGAGTTAGTGGGTCACGGGGGTCGGGGGGGTCAGAGAGGTCACCGTAGATGACGTCCTGCTGCCGGATCACGTCTTTGTGCAGCGTCTGCAGGAAGTTGGGATCCACCGCCATGCTCCAGCTGTCCGCCTGGACGCACACGCCCTCGGCCTGCAGCTGCTCCAGCAGGGGGTTCCACCACCACTCCACTGGTTAGACAGAAAATAACAGGTTTACACAGTGCCACCTGCTGGAGCAGGAAGGAACCACACTGTAATGATGAATGATTTTCATCTGAGGTAAAAAAAAACAACAAACCGTCGTCAGTCAGAGACTCCATGGACAAAGTTCTGTTCCTGAAGTTCAAGGACTCTGTGGAGTGAGACAGGATCCTCCGAAGACCTCCAGATTCCTCAGTCCCTCTGAGAGACAGACAAACAGACGGACAGTTGGACGGATCAGTGAGGGACAGACTGGTATAAAGGATGATTACAGAGAGAAGGACAACACAGGGTTCAGCTAAGACAGACTCAGAGGACGTGACTGCAGCATCACACTCACCCTGCGATGTTATTGGTGGAGACGCTCTTGGCGAGTGACAACCCAGAACGAACCCGTCTGGACCCGAGCAGTGACTGACGAAGATCAGAGGGATAGATGGCTGAATTTGGGCGTTCCTTCATCATCGGAGCTGAGGGAGGTGAAAGAGAGAGAGAGAGAGAGAGGGACAGTTGAGGGACAGATGGACACGGAGTGAGAGACCTAACGGTAGCTGAGAGACGGACAGGTGGACTCACTCTTTGCCCTCATGGTGACGTTCTGCAGAGCTGAACTGTTCCTGACTATTGCCAACTTGTGTTGCTGTAAAAAGAGACAGACGTGTTCACTGTAAGGATAGACGGGTCCTCAGAGGACAGACGGGTCCTCCGAGGACAGACCAGAGAAGACAGAGAAGACGGTTTGGACCATGATGTTTTACTGTTAGTAAAGTCTGACGAGGCAGCGGTGAAAGCAGAAAGCTCCTGTCTAAGGTATGCATGTATGTTTCTACTTTAGACACTCTCAGGGAGCAGCAGTACTACTTCTCAGCCACCAGGGGGTGACAGTGGGTTCTTGTAATCTGTAGGTGAGCAGGTCTCACCTTCTGCTTCATCTTAGCACAGCTGGCCAGACTGTCTCTGCAGCGGTTATGGATGGTGACATTACAACCTGAGAGAAGAGGGACAGAGGAGGACAGAGGGACAGAGGGACAGAGGGGGACAGAGGGACAGAGGGAGAGAGAAGGAGCTAAAGGTTAGCCTCACAGCAGCTAAGACATAGCCTGATGACAGTTTTCAGTCATTTTTAGAAACACTGTTCTAATGTTCTGTCAACAGAAATGAAATGAATCAACAGAGACAGAAATGTAGCGGTTGTCACGTCAGCTTTACACACAGAAGGTCCTGGGTTTGAACCCCAGTGGAATAGTATATAATCCTCCTCACTGACGTTGCTTTGGATAAAAATATTTGCATTTTTTTTTAAAGTGTGCTGCAGTGAATCTAATAATCAATATCAAGTCGAAACACAACGTTTTCACTGAGATGAAAAGTCTGTTCTGACGGTCGATTGTCTCCATATGGAAATGACCCTGTTCGGTGCTCCGTGTGGTCAGAGTGTGCACTGCGGTGTGATACCTGGACAGCTCAGTGCCTCCTTTGCTGTGATGCTCCTGTTACAGGACGAACACAATGTTGTGGACGAGACGGTCAGCGACGTGAACAGGTGACCATTACTGGAGCGAGCCTCTCTCTCTCTGGCCTCCTTCTCCCTCTCCTTCAGTCGCTCCTTCTCCTTTTTCTGTACAAACACACACACACACAAACGTAATAAATAATGACTCTCACACAACAACAACAAAAACATGAACGTAAACACTGTCAATAAATATGGGAAACCAATGTAATAAATAATGACTGAAAAAACATGAACGTAAACACTGTCAATAAATATGGGAAACCCGAACAGTGGATGTAACAAGATTAATAGATTAGTGGGGAATTATTGTTGCCATGTGTGGTGTTTATTCTAAATTAACTTAGTATTTTATAAACATTTATATATATATATATCATGGTTTAGAGATTTCAGCTTCCTGTAGGGGGCGTCTGTCTAAAAAGGGAACTGAAGCAGCGAACACAGGCCTCCAAGAATAAAATAAAGCATCTGTAATGATCCTGGATTAATTTAATCTGGAGTTCATTTTTAATCCTTTCTCTCAGGTTTGTTTTCCAGAAGAGTCTGTTTCTGTTCAACTTCCCCTTTCAGAGTTCTGCTTTGAACAGGGAGGGGCAGGAAGTGGAGGCCTGCAGATGAGTGTGTGTGTGTGTGTGTTTGTTGGGAACCGCAACTCCTAAAATACATCGAAGGTTGGTTTTTCACCCATAAAATCCAATCATTTGTGTTTCCCAGCGGCCTCTCTCCCCGACAGCCCTGTTCTTAGGGTTTACCCTGGAACACGTCTGCTCTTCAGGAACTAAGACGTGCTCAGACGTCTCTCTGTAGGTGGCGCCACACTGGAAACCAGCACAGTGGTTTTTGTCTCATATTTCACGCCCGTACTGATGTCACCCCGCCTGTTTACTGAGTAGAACCTCCACGTCAGGTCTCTGCAGCACAGTGTCCTAACCGCCCGGGTGTCCTCGAAGACCAGGAGTCCAGACCAACGACCACTGAGAGACTGGTCAGGGGAGGACAACTGAGGACAAGTGAAGACATCAAACTCTGAGACAACTTCCTGTGTCCCGGCCTCTCTTTCCCATTGGCCGTTGTCAACGTCTGTTTGCAGTTGGCTCAATCATGGGCTCGCTCCACCCAACTGTGTCCAGATTCAGCACAGAAAAATCCAACTCTGTTTGAGGAACAGTGACTGACCACAATGACTGTGTGTGTGTGTGTGTGTTGTTCACACCCAGCTCAGAGGCTAACAACAGGACACCAGACGTAGCGCTGCAGCAGCTGTTTCAAGTTGTCATGCTACGTTAGCATGCAACATTGCGAGCTAACCCTCGAGGAGCGCTCAGTTGTCAGGTGACAAAGTAACAAATCCATTTTCATTTAGTGCTCGACGTCATTCCAGACATCCAGCACTTTATTTTGAAGAAAAACCTCTGAGTTTGTGGGAAATGTTTCAGAATTACTCACTCTGGACACTCACACTTCACTTTTTTTTTGTTGCAAATGACGTCAAATCATCACACTCACACTTCACTTTTTTTTGTTGCAAATGACGTCAAATCCGGTCACGCTTAATTAATGATAATAATAACTCAAACTTTATCAATCCCATGTTTGGCAAATTCTTGTGTTAACAGCTGTGCCAGATGTGCTGCCCCTGGCAGGGGGCCAAATATGTGGTTCCTCTGGGAATCAAACCTTCCGAGGCAGGCGTGCTAACCGCTACACTATGGAACCAACCGCTAACAAGCCATGAATATTTAGTTTGGTTTTTTTTTTCAAAACTGGGAAACTTTTCACCCAGCCGTTTGTCTGCAGATACACTGACATTTTACTCAGTGCTGTTGGAGAACTGGTCAAAATCGACAAAACTCAAAAACGTGTTTCAGATGTTGTCGGCCAATCAGATGATGTCGTCTGGAAGAAAATACTCTGCAGTGAGTTTAAATTAATTATCACATGGACCAGTGAGAACTGATCAGTGTCCACGGGGTCTGGACCCCAACATCATCTGGTCCATGATCTACCACAGACCTGGACCAGGTGACACCCAGTGGACCAAAAAGTGTGAAGATCAATAAGGGGTCAAATGTCAACGAGGAATGAACTGTTCTACTGTGATGACAGAGTAGGGGTCACCGACCTTTTTGAAACTCAGAGCTACTTCAAGGACACTTAGTAAGTAAGTATGAAGAGCTACTTGTTTAATACTGCCCCCCCCCCCAACCATGTAATAATAATCAGTGCGGGGACAGACGGTAACAGACACTTCTCACCATCGTCATTCCAACATCAACATCAAGTGGAACTGATTCAAAAAGCACAGTAACACGGTACAATTTCTGACCCTCTTGTTGACCAGTTTGATTTCTAGAACATACTCTGCGGGCACCACAGGGGGCGCTGGTGACCTCGGGGCATCACGTTTGTTTCATTGTTGTATAACTTCTAGAACATACTCCGCCGGCACCACAGGGGGGCGTTGGTGAGCATCACGTTTGTTTCATTGTTGTATAAAAGAAAAAGAAAAACAAAAGGAAAACGAACACGACTCCCCGTCGTCCGTTCACCCTCATCCACTGGTTCACGGCGTGAACACACACACACACACACACACACACACACACACCAGTGCTGCTGATCTGGTGACAGGCTGCGATCAGCTGATCAATAAAGAAAGAGCTCAGTGATGGAGGGGAATAAAGAGACCTCTGTCTGAGGTCATGTGACAGCGAGAGACAGGGACGGACAGAGTCCACATCGTCCAACCTTTTATTTTCAAACCTCCGTCCACACTGACCCTGTTATCGGTTCTTCATCAGGGTTTTCGGAGATTCAGAACCGACTTAAAGGAGGTCGAGGACTCCATTAATGTCAGCACCGCTGCCCCAACTCCAACTGAAACGCAGACAGATTCTAGTACCGATTCTCATTTTAGGCTCCGTTGAGAATGTACATAGTTCCTGGTACTTTCTCAATAGAATGTTTTTGGCACGACCCACACGTCAACGTCAGCACACTTTTGTCGACTCTTGACCTGATTCTCAGTTTGTGCTTTTTAAAATCTCTACTGTTTATTAGCTACAATTTAAGAAAGTTTCTTTTTCACTCCAGTCCAGTCCAGGTCAGACCAGTTCATGTTTTCCATTTTTATTTTGACAATAAAATCCTTGAACCCTTGAATATACTGGTACTCATTTGTGAGGCCCTCGTGACCCTCGTGGTTCTACTACTGTGGTACAAACGTCCAGTCACTGGTACTGTTGTTAGTGTGTGGTCAGTTTCAGACTGGTCAGTCCCTCACTGTGTCCTTCAGTCTTCATCTTTTACTACTGCTTCTCCTTCAAGGTCATGGAGGACCTGGAGCCAATCACAGCAGTCCACAGGTGAGGGTGGGCTTACACCTGTGAACCAGTAACCAAATCCCCAATCACACACAAGGGAGAACATAAGAACTCCAAACAGAAGGATCTAACCCGTGACCTTCCTGCTGTAAGGCAAGAGGCCTAACCGACCACCCCCGTATTCCTCCAGTAGTGTTCCTGCAGGTTTTTAACCCAGTGTAGACTGGATTTTACTGACGTTAGAAACCCGCTCTACACCAAGAACTACGATTCAACCCCGACATGGTCGCCCCCTGGTGGCTGTCTGTAACGTTTTACTTTGGTTGATTGGAGTTAGCCGTGGCAGATGTTCCGCAGTAACCTTTACCTGATATCTTTATGGTGGACAAACAGGTGGAGCAGGACTTTGATCTAGAACGTCCCTCCTGCTGGTGTGGACGCCACTTCCTTTATTCAAAGCTCTGTGTGTGTTTTTCCAGGCGTGAGCTTTTACAAAAACAAAAGATCCGTGTCGGAAAACCAGATGAAGGACGGGATCATATCAAATGAACAACAAACACTCCTTGAAGATGAAAAAATATGAGAATAATAATAATAAATCAAAAATATCCACAATATGTCCGGAAACGTAGGAGAAAATGTTTTTTCTCCACTCCTTGGTCTCAGTGTCAGATCTCCTCTTGCCTGGACCTAAACCAGGTATGAGCAAACTACGGCCCACGGGGCCGGATGCGGCCCGTTTAGGTTCTTCATCCGGCCCGTCAATCTTTTCCAAATTATATAATTTATTTGTATTATCATTAGATTTCTGACGTTTCCCTGCAATACCCACGTTTCCCCAACAGATGCCGTAGAAAATGTTAAAAAACATTTCAGCATTTTAGCCTTTATGCATGACTTTTACATGTCTTTTATCTTAGTTCACATGAAACCTCCATCTATCTGATCCTGATCTGACCGCTCTGTTCAACTTTAGGACAGTTGTGGCAGATTTGTGACTCAAAAAGATTTGCCCACACTTGACCTAAAGCTTGGTGTGGATGTTCTTCATCGTGAAGAATCGTCTGATCACAGAAGATGATTCCATCTCAGATGATCCTCAGAACCTCAGTCCCAGAGACTCTGTGTGCAAGGCACGAAGAATGTTCTAGTCTGGCTACACACAGTTGGCCGTTCTAGCTGTCGTTCCTCGACTCCACGTGTGTGTGTGTGGGGGGGGGGGGGGGTGGTTTGAACCCCGCGGC
>NC_024319.1:3100018-3110088 GCF_000523025.1 Cynoglossus semilaevis | reverse complement strand
ATTTTTCACAAAAGAAAAAAAAAAAAAAAAAAAAAAACACCCTACGGTACTCAGAGGTCAGACAACCGCAATATACTTCCTGTATGACCAAACACACACACACACACACACACACAGACGCTCCCCTCCCCCTCTGCTTCCTCCTGCAGGACAAAGCGGCCACGCTGCTTCTAACGGACACAGACAGATATACATACACACACACACACCTTCACGCAAACTCACAAAATAAACACACGCACGAACACAGCCCCCCCCCCCCCCACACACACACACACGATAGACTTTACAACGTTGTCAATCAGGAGTAAAAAAAACGTTTCCGTTCTGCTGAAACTTCTTCCAAACGTCAGACACCAACACCACACACACAAATCTAACACCGATCAATACTGATCGACCAGTGACCGGTTACTGAGCATCGATCAGTCTGTGAACTAACGGAATAAACGATTTTCCAGATGTGAGCGCGCAGACAAAGACCGCAACGAAAAAGTGATTCTGGTTCCAACAAAGCACCTCTGTTTCCAGCCCCGTTACCCCGACGGGGTTCGAACAGTGTTCGATCACGTGTACGGTTTGGTAAAATGCGCGTACACACGACAGGAGCATGTTTCTTTCTTTATTCAATTTCTTTCTTACCTTCAGGTTGGTTTCCTTCATCCTGTCCTGTCTCCGGGACATCCCCTTTCAGAAAACGAACACACTCTTGTTTTACTCGATCAGTCGCTCATCGATTTCTATGTTCAATCATTGATTGACCACTTAATTAGTCAGACATTAATCCACACTCAGGTTCGGGACCGCGAATTCGGTTCCGCTCCACTTTTCAGTCTGAGAAGCGTAGAGGCGGACCTTAGGTGAGTGACAGCCACGCTCTGTACTTCTGACCAATCACAAGTCAGCGCGCTGCTGCCGAGCTGCGCTAATGACCTCACAGTGCTTCCAATAAGCCCCACCCACCGGCATCTGGTAAGGAGTGTTTGCTTTAAACACCATAAGGCACTGGCTGCGGTATGGGGGCGGGGTCAGTCTCTATGACAACGTGTCAGTCTAGCACGTGACGTTATTGAGCCAATAAGAGAGTAGCGACCGCACACGTGACTCACGTGAGACCAAGGAGGATCGAGTTTCATACCTCGACACCGCCCGCCCCGCATACAACCGGTGTTTATGGGTGTAAATCTGACGCAAACCTGCTGAAAGTTTCTAACAGAGAGGCAGTAATCGGATTTCGGCAGTTACTGCAATTATTACGGATTACTCTGAAAACAGACGGAGTTTAATTAAAATACAAATATAGTGATTGGTCAGTTTTCAGTTATTTTTAATGTATTTATTTAATACACATTCAGTACTCCACTCAGAGCTGTATTCACAAATACGCTATTTGGGCTGTTGGTTTGTTACATTGACAGAGATCATGTCACACGTCATCACTGATGTGTTTTACCCTTTTATTACCATCCTGCTCATCAAGAAATTCCTTCCTTCCCTTCTTTCTTTCTTCCTTCCTTTCTTCCTTCCTTCCTTCCTTCTTTTCTTCATCGTCTTCAGATCCAGACTAATCAAACTAAAGAAAAAACGGATGCTTTTTAAAAAAACAAACAAATTTAAGTTTCACCGGTGCTGCAGCAGAAAGTGTGTTTTCAGCAACTTCTGCCTGTTAGGAACTGACTGGTACAACTGTTGCCATGACAACCAGCTGTTCCAACACAACACTGACCACGCAGGAAGAAAATACGTCATACAGTTGTACAACCCACCACCATTCACACAACTACTCCCACCTGCTGGTTTTTTTGTGTACTACCGTTCGTGAAGATTTATCACGTCATCACACATTTTAATTTAGAAAAAATAAATACAAATAATTTCCGATTAAAAATGCTAAATCGTCTGTAGACCAAATCAGAATTAACAAAAAAAAAATCTAAAAATTAAAATTGAGTGTACCGCAAATTCTAACTTGTAACTTTTAACAAATCGTTCACCTGCCATTCACTTGTTACGCAAAACCTCACCTGCGCGACACTTCCGGGTTGTTTCACAGGATTTACAACAACAACAAAAGCGCAGAAGAAGTGGAAAGAGAGAACAAATCAGGAGGTAAGAGAAAGATCAAGACGAAAATACACATAGCGTTGGTCAGTTTTAGGTTATTATTTCCTCTTTATTATTATTGACGTGCTCTCTTGTTTTTAATACTTTAGCTAACTTTAGCGTGTTAGCAGCAGTTAGTATGGAGCGAATAGTCCTTCTGTCAACAGGTACCATATCCAGTCTATTTCTGTGACGTCAATGGAGTTATAATATCCCCCCTACTCCAGTGTATTGAAATTATACAAACAGTTAAATACGATTTTTTTTATTTCGAAGCCATTTTAATCGATGACGTCACCGCTGCACCTGTAGACTGTGTAAGTCACGTGATCAGCTTTACCTATCACAGAAACCAGACAATACAGAGAAACAAATATGAAAGACAAGGTCTGTATTCATCGTTTTCGGAATAAAATTAAAGAGTTTGTTAAAAATTTGATTTTGTAACTTGTTTTTGAAAACTTAATTTAAAATATGTTTTAAAAAATATATTTATTTTTGTAGCTTAACAAAAATAATACTTCCTTTTTTTTCAATTTAAAACAAGCAAATATAAAAAAATATTTATTTTGTAGCTTAACAAAATAATACTTCCTTTTTTTCAATTTAAAACAAGCAAATATCATATCATCAACATTCTTTATAATACTTTTTTTCCAGTTTTTCCCACACTCTCCTGACTTTGTCCTGTCCTTATTTCTCACCTTAATTATGATTTCTAAAATTTAACTGTGTGTAACTCTGACAAAGTATTTTCTTATCCATTTAAAAACTGGTTGATAATTTAATTTATTTTGACAGAAAGAATACAATGAGGACAGAAAACGACAGCAACCTCTTGTGGCCTGCACATAGACAGACTGAAGGAGGACAGACAGGTGAAGAGACCGAAGGACCATCAGGACAGATAGGTAATGGACAGCCAAGTGGACAAACAGGAAGTGGACAAAGTGGACCAGAAAACAGTTGGACAGAGAGTGATCTCATGGTGGAGAGGGCCAGACAGTCATGGGCGGGGCTAAAGACCCACCCAGATGAACCTGAAGAGAACGAGCTTCCAGAAAAAGCAGCTCAAGTGTTTTATCCAGCAGCGACCAAACAGAGTGAAGGACTCTGGGAAGGGGAATCAGAGAAGAATCCCTTCCTGGACCAACATGGCCAACAGTATGAGTGGATGGAGGACACGCCCTCGACCAAATGTAACAAATGTTTAGCGACGTCTCAGCTGAGGTTGGAGGTGAGAACAGGGGGCGGAGATTAAGTCTGTCTTTCTGTCCTAGGTGGACGGTGCTGTCCCGGCAGAGATGTCCTGAAGGTGTGCGTGTCCTTGGTGACATCAGCACTCTTCTTCCCCTTTCTGGTGTGGGGTGGTTTCGTGTTCCTGCCGTTTGATGCCCCCGTGCTAGACGACGCCCCCTTAAGACTGGTCTACACACTGCGCTGCTCTGTGTTTGCTGCCACACCCATCCTCCTGGGTGAGGACCGTGATTTGTTTCATGCTTCTCTTCACTTGTCTCTCATCAAGTGTCATCACCATCACCCCCATGTCCCTCTCTGTCTCTCTCTCTGTCAGGTTGGCTGGTCCTTGGCGTCATCCGTCTTCGCTCTGGTTCATTGAAGCCTTTGCTTGATGATGTAAAGGGGGCGGAGCTTCACGAGGTCACAGTCCATCGTCGTTTTGTCTCCGACTCTGCATCGTTGTTCCTGATCTACTTCTTGCACCTGGTTGTCCTGTCGATGTATCTGGGACAGGAACAGCTGAAGCTCATCCCCCTGCTGACTATTGTCTTCGCCCTGGGAAGGTCAGTAACGCCGAAGATCGAAGGAGCGTTTTGTCTTTGCAGTATGATGTACAAGACGGGAGTAAAAGAATGTTTGACTGGATTGAACTGCGGATTAAAGGCGTGTTTGTTTCGTGTCTCCAGGCTGGTGTACTGGGTGGCCGCTGCTTTTGGGAGCAGCATACGTGGGTTTGGTTTCGGACTTTCCTTCCTGCCAAGTCTCGCCATGATGGTCGCAAACATTTACTTCATCTTCACAGTGGAAGGCTCGATCTTCAACCAACCAATGATGCCTGAAAAGACGTCGACTCCGCCCCAAGGCAGACAGAGGTTCTGGGGATGATCATTAATCTATTCTTTTTTTTAGATCACACTTTAAGATGAACTTTTTCAAATGTCTGTTTCTCAAGCAACGTCTAAATGTTATAGCATCCGAGCAACATCACAAATCTATATTTGTGTAGTATTTAGTTTTACTATAGTTTTTACAAAAGTCTAAAAAAGAAATGTATACTTTGATAATGTGAAATGAAGTTTTTTAATAAAAATGAAGTGAACAGGACTGAATCAAGTTGTTCTGATTTAGATCCAAACTCTTGTTTTACTCATATCAACCTTTTTATTTTATAAAAATGTTTTTATATTTACACTTTTTACAGAGAACTTTTTACACTTTGATCTGTGACCCGACTAGTTCACGTCGGGCTTCTGCCTCCTCTTTGGCTGCTTCATGGCTCCGTGGGCGGAGCCTCGTCCTCACAGCTGGTCTGTCGGGCCGAAGATCGGAACAAAAGCATCAGATCGCGAAACCTTTGAGACACCTGGACAGAGAAGGAGGAGGAGTCAGTTTCAACACGCTTGTGGATGAAAATCAACCAATCAGAAAGGGAACCTCAGCTGTTAATCACCTCACTGGGTGTCTTGTTGCCAAGCAGATTAGAGACTGACTGAAATGTATTCTGATTGGCTCCTTCTTGCTGACATGTGGTCAGGATAACGCGGTCAGCTTCTCTGGAGAAAAAAAAAAGTGTTAAGCTCCACCCACTGAGGGCAACTAGTTACAGTTCAGCACTGAAATAGAGACACACACACACACACACCTGGTCCACAACTCTGAACACACACACACACCTGGTCCACAGTATCACTTTCTCTCCACTCGCCGTTAGTGAAATGTTCTTTGCACAGACTGAGGTGTCAGGAGGAGCAGAGGAGGAGCTGTCAGAGCCAGGGTCAACAGGGGTAGGAGTGGGCTCTACTGAGATCGGCTGAGAAATGGATGGGCTGGGGTTCATGGAAGATGAGGAGGAGTTCACTGGTGGGGAGACACAACTTGTTGGGGACACATGATGGACAGAAGAAGGGGCGGGGTTTACAGGTGAAGCTGCTGGATTCACATAGGTGAGTGTGGGGTCTGAGGGTGAGGACGTGGGGGAGACACAGGGCTGCGGTGCCTCCTCCCTCCTGCTCCTCTTCACTGCAGGCGCTGTCCTTCTCTCCTCCTCATCTTCTTCCTCCTCCTCTTCCTCATCATCCAGTCCCTCCTCTTTTTCTTCAAGCATGCGTTCTGAGGCCTCCCAGAGTGCATTGCTGCCATCTGTGTCTTTGTGCTCCTGATACTTGTCACCTGGCTCTCTGTGGGCGGAGTTTATGTGCGAGGCTTTAGACATGCCCCCTGGTGTCTGGAGGAAAGACAGCGCAGATGAGTCGACCATGTGACCTGACGCCAAATAACCTCAGAGGAAACCGTCAGGACTGACCTTGTGAGAACATCCTTTCCTCCTGTGTCTGCGAATCTTCGACTCCAGACCAGAGCAGTCTAACCAATCACAGTCCTGCTACAACAGAACATACAGACTGACACAACTTTCTGGCCAATCACGACATGTGTGAGACGCTCTCTGACCAATCATAGCTCAGTTAATTTCTCCTCCTGACCAATTACAAACCTTGTTGCTCCTCCGCACGTCCATCTTCCGCCTCTGGCGTCGACTCGGCACAGGTTGGATTTTTGGGCCCTCCTCTTCGTCTTCCAGGTCTGGGAGTGTCACCTCCTCGAAGCCTCCACCAGACCCACCTCCAATAATCTGACTGATGGCATCGACATCCGACCCAGCCCCTCCCTCCTCTGGCCAATGAGCTTCTTCAAACTGTTCCTGACAAGCAGCGGGTGGGCGGAGGTCATCCAAAAACACCCCAAATTCTGTCTGGAGATGGGTGTGGCCTTTAAGCAGTGTTGCCATCTGAGACTTCAGCTGATGACAGGGTGAGAGAACCAATCAGAAAAAAGTCCTCACCGACTGACCAGCGACAGATCACTGATCAGGTGGTATTGATCGGTGCGTACCTCGTGGATGCTGCTGGGACTGAGCTCTGGACTGGTCTGAAGAGCTTTGATGATTTTTTGATAATGGGATGGATTATCTCCAAAGCTGATCTCCAACTGTCGCAAGAAACGCCGACTTCGTTCGAAGGCCTGCTGCTCCTCCAACTGTACACACAAACACAGGCTCCTTGATCATCGATCATTTTACACCCTCTGCCCCCAAAACCCAACACAACATGAAGATCAGTTTCTCCTGACGTTCATCAGGTGTTGCTCCAACTCACCAGCCCACACTGCAGCGCCTGCTCGGGGTGCAGGAACGCTGCAAAGTCACGGAGAAGGTCGGTCCGCTCTCCCAGGATGCAGCGCAGCTTCCTGAACATTAGCACCACCTCCTCTCCGTCATCCACATGTTCAAACTCCTTCAGGAGAGCCACAAATTCCTCCACCTGCTCCGGCGTTTCCTGCAGCGCCTCACGCACCTGTCCAGACACAGGATCACCACAGTCACACGCTGCCCTCTGTCACAGGAAGTGGGCCCCGCCCAGCCCGTCTGCCTCGCCCTGATGAACCCACCCTACTCAGGTAACTGTGAGCGAAGGCTGCGTCTTTGCTCTCTCGTTGCGGGTCATTGTCTAGGATGTTGTCGTCGAACAGCAGCAGCAGTTTGGCCGTGTCTTTGCTGCGACGCTCCTGACGGCTGCGCCGCAGGCTGACCTCCGGCTGACCTCGACCACGGCCTGCGGAGACTCAGAGGTTAGAAGGAAGCAGGAGACAGTCGACCACAACAACAAAACCAGGTGACGCCTGACCTCGACCACGGCCTGGACACCTCACTCCTCCTCCCCCTCCTCTCGGCGTCCCTTCTTCTGAAGGCATCTCCTCTTCTTCTCCCATCTTATCAGACCTCCCCTCTACTAGCCCCTCCCCCTTTGGTCCCTCTTCTTCCTCCTCCTCGTCTTCCTCTTCCTGAGAACCAGGGGAGGTTTGAGAATGTTCCTCCTCGGAGTCTCCTTCTGCACCGAGTCGTCGTTCGGAGGCCAGCCAGGTCAGCTGCTTCAGTGTTTCCTGGAAGGACAAAGGTCAACGATAACTACTGTGGACACCTTCACATATTCCATCGGTGTATTTTCTGATATATTTACATTCAAATTGTGAGGGGAATATGGCACGTTGGACCTAAGTGTTACCACTGCTGTAACGCTTGAATGATAACAAGCCTCCAGTCACTAGGTGGCAGCAACTCATACAGTGGTTTGTACAGATTAAATTGAACATGTTTTCAGGTTCTCAATAGTATTTCAATTCGTGTGGGTCTGAGGGCGTGAAGGTTTTTGCCCCCAAGGGGCAGACAGAGGGGGCATGACAGAAATGATGATGGAGGGCGTGAAAGTTTTTGCCCCCAAGGAGCAGACAGAGGGGGCATGACAGAAATGACGAGCGTGAAAGTTTTTGCCCCCATGGGGCAGACAGAAATGAATTGAGAACCACTTCCCTACATGACCTCTCTGTTTAACCAGCGCTCTCTCTCTCTCTCTCCTCACCGTCACCCCTCTTCATCACTCAAACCTGCTGCACATTTACCTGTAACTCAGGAACAGACAGCATGGATTCCTCTGATGCTGATGACATCACTTCCTCCTCGTCTTCATCTTGAGTGAGGTCGTCAAAGTCTTCCTCCTCCTCTTCTTCCTCCTCCTCCTCCCCCTGATCGTCTTCCTTGTCCTTCTCTCCCTCCTCTTCCTCCTCACCCCTCTCTCCTTTCTCCTCTTCGTCCTCCCTCTTATCCCCCCCTCTGTCCTGGTTTTCCCCACTTTCTTCTCTCCCGTCCTCTCCGCCCTCACCCACACTGTCCCCCCTTCTTTCTCCTTCTCCGTCCTCTTTCTCTCTGTATCCTCCTCCTTCCTCCTCCTTCTCACTTTCTCCCCCATCCTCCTGCTCATCAATATCCACTCCACTTCTTTCATTCCCCGTCTGTCCTCCCTCACCTTCTCCTTCTTCCCCTCTCTCCCCTCCTATCTCCCCCTCTCCTTCCTCTTTCTTCCTACTTTCCCCCCTGACATCCTCTTTTGCCTCTCCCCTCTCCACCCCTCCTTCCTCCACCTCCTTTCTGCCCCCTTCCTGTGGGCTGTCTCCTCCCTCCTCACCCTGTAAGGTGGCCACACCGACGACAGTCTGACGATTGTCCTGTTTGTTTTCCTTTCTCCTGGGGCAGGGGGGTATGTCAGGGATGGGTCTGGAAAAGTCTGGCCCCAAAGCATGCTGGGATTGGGCAGTAGATATAGCGGGGGGGGTCACCACCTGGAGAAGCAGGTAGCCGGGATTTGTGGTGGTGGCAGGGCAAGGCGTGAGGGGAGCTGTGAGTTCAGGGAGGGGAAGCAACAGGTGGGGCTGCTGTTGTCTGGGAAAAGTCTGAGTGATGTCATCAACCAGGGGGGAGGGACAAAAGACGGAGGGAGGGGGCACCAGAAGACCTTCTGAGTCCATGTCAACCTGTCTCTCCACCTGAACGTCCTCCTTCCCGTCTGCTGGGGCTTTGGCTAGCGGCAGCAGAGTTGCATTATGGGCGAGCGTGAACAGGCGTTTCTGCTTGGGACGTGTTTGGCGACATGTCTTGTAAGAGGGGTGGAGCCTGAGGTTGCAGCCTGCAGGGAGGGAGGGAGGGTAGGGTGCGGAGCCCTGTCGAGTTTTCTGGATGATGGGTTGACTGTTCTACAGGAGAAAAGATCAGAACCAATGTCACACACAGAACACCCGGTGTGTGACAGGTGATTTAGAACACTACATAAAAAAAAAATTAGAACCTTCAGCCAGTTGGGCATGTTAGGCACATTTCTGTCCACTGGGGCGCGCTGGTCTCTACTGTCAATTCTGTCACAGGCCAAAGGCAATGGTGGAACGACGCCGTTTGACAGAAACATCTGGAACACAACAAGAAGACGAAGTTTAAAGTCACCTGTCTAACCCCTCCACCTGTCTAACTGTCAATAAAAGATCCACCGTTGGTCATTTCCTGTCAGCTCCCGTCCTATCGACAGCTATCTCACCACCACTGAGATGACGTCACCTTGATAACGCTGCTGGCCGGAGCCTTCCTGCTGCTCATCTCCCTGACGTGCTTCCTGACGCTCCATCGGTCCTTGCACAGCAGGTAGGAGCTGATCAGCTGATCTGGCTGCACCGCCCTCTCAAAGTGCTTCAGACCCAGAACGATCAGCCTGCACAGATGCATCTTGGGATTAAACAGGAACGTAGCTGATGGCAAACTGGATGAAAGTCCTTCAGTGTCCACGTACCCGTCCTCTCCTGCAGTGTAGATGCTCCTGTGGTGCTGACTGTGGACGGCAGGGTCCAGGCTGCACACAGGGAGCAGTTCTGGGTAGAGGAAGACAGGGCTGGTGGCAAAGATCCAGGCCAGGTTAGCAGGAAGCAAAGGGAAGGCCAGACCTAAGGGAAAACCAGAACTAGTCAGAACCAGAACCAGAACCAGAGGCTCAGCCGAGCACAGCGGTCTGCAGACACATTCCCTCACTCTTGGAAGTGGCTGTCATGGACGGGAGCCAGCGTCTGAAGGGGGCAGGAGCTGCAGGAGGCCCCGCCTTCTGCTCTGACCTCTGGTCCACCGACTGCAGCAGCGACATCGACCCCTGGAGGTTACACGTTCTGAAACTGCTGGGACGAAACATTTCCTCCCGAAGAACCGCAAATTGACGCAACTCCTCCTACAGGCAGGAAGGAGAAAATGTTCGCTGAGACAGTTTTGGAGTAGGATAAAAACGTTCTGACTGCTAACTGTTTTGGTATTAGAAACTCACCAGGTACTGTTTAGTGATGTGGGCCTCGTTGCACAGGGCACTGAC
>NC_024319.1:3035844-3099666 GCF_000523025.1 Cynoglossus semilaevis | reverse complement strand
CAGCCGAGCCCAGCGGTCGGCAGACACATTCCCTCACTCTTGGAAGTGGCTGTCATGGACGGGAGCCAGCGTCTGAAGGGGGCAGGAGCTGCAGGAGGCCCCGCCTTCTGCTCTGACCTCTGGTCCACCGACTGCAGCAGCGACATCGACCCCTGGAGGTTACACGTTCTGAAACTGCTGGGACGAAACATTTCCTCCCGAAGAACCGCAAATTGACGCAACTCCTCCTACAGGCAGGAAGGAGAAAATGTTCGCTGAGACAGTTTTGGAGTAGGATAAAAACGTTCTGACTGCTAACTGTTTTGGTATTAGAAACTCACCAGGTACTGTTTAGTGATGTGGGCCTCGTTGCACAGGGCACTGACGTAGCGACTCAGCAGGTGAACCTGTGTTAGCAGCTGCACATGCTAATGGGCACAGAGCTAGTCAGTCACATGTGACTTGTAAATAGGCAGTGAATGTGCGTTTTATATTTACCTGTTGCATTTGCTGCTGCAGCTGCAGTTTCTGGTTGATGTTCAGGTAGAGGGTGGTGCACACTGGGCTCTGGCTCACCACGATAGGTGTAGAGGAGCTGTGCTGTGGGTTGCGTTTGTCCTTCAGGTTCCTGTCCCCCTGGTGATTATTGGTCGTGTCCTGCAGTGCCCTCCTGTTCTGCAGGGCTTCAAAACGCTTCTTGAAAGTGCGTCGACGCTCACTCAGCATCCCTGCTAATGGTGCTTCAAAGCTAAAGGCCAAAGACAAAGTGATGGGAAAACTTACACTTGTCTGAACGATCCACCAACAACTTCAATCGACACTAAAGTCTAGAGACTCATACATATATACAGACATATATACATATAGTTTGACCTGTGATGTTTTTGTGTCCTGAATATAGATATATATTAGAACTATATTTGTCAAGCATGCACATAGTACCAGATCTGTCCCACCTGTATTCAGTTTGTAGAATAATTTCTACAAATAACCAGCAGGGGGCAAAGTTTGTACCTAGACAGTGTTTATAATAAGGTACAGTATGTCGCCTGAAGGGGGCGTGGTTCCACAGCTGGGTTTTGTAATGTATAGTATATAACCTGGAGTAGAAGTCATATGTCGCCCTCTGCTGGACTCCTCTTCACATTCTGTGAAGGCTGTAACAGCAGCAGCGGTCGTTTCTCTTCCTCCTGACCCAAACAGTGACAGCACTTCTCTGCTGCACCATCCCAACAGGAGGAGCCACCAGTGCACTACTGGGGTGATGACGTCATCAGTGTGGTGACAGCTAATGAACACTGTGTTGCTTTCTTACTGTAGAGCCTGGGGTACGTTGAATTTAGGTACGGTCTGTGATGAAACCTCTTCTTCCTCGTGTTCCTCCTCTTTTTCATGCTCCTCTTCCTCTGTCTCCTGCTGCTCCTCCTGCTGCTCCTCTCCTCTCACTGCCACCTTTTCCTCCTGCAGCTGCAGAGTGATCATGCATCAGCAGCAGAATACACACAACATATCCTGGTCAGATAATGTTGTTTAGTGACATCACTTCCTGTATGAGTTTGAGTCCACCCACAGTGTCAAACAGCTCGTCCAGCAGCTCGTTCACTTCCCTCGCTAAAACGAGAAATGACAAAGAGTGATGAAAATGTCCACGTTTGTCCTATAATGTTCCAAGGAGGACACCTACTGGTGATCTGGACAGCGCGGTCTGTCCTGTAATCCTCCAGGTCCGGCTCATCCAGGTCTTCCAGGAAGTTGTACTCAGGGTCGTCGTCGTCCTCAGCTTCCTCTGATGAACAAAAACAGATGAGAAATAAAGTCTCACTTTGTGTTTGTCCACAGTGAAAAACTTTTTTTTTTTAAACAGTTGATCTTCTGCCTCAAATAACTTTACACAAACAATGAAAACTTTTTTTTAATTTTCTTCTGATCAACAGTTGATCTTCTGCCTCCATCTCACCCCCTCTCCTGCCTCAAATACCTTTACACAAACAATGTCAGGTCCTTTTTTGCATCATCACTAAATCTTTCCCTGGCAACTGATATATTCTCTCTCTCCCTTTAGCTCACGTTCCAACCATCTCAAACTCATTTCACTGGCAACTGATATATTCTCTCTCCCCCTTCAGCTCACGTTCCAACCATCTCAAACTCACCGCTCTAACTCGCTAACTAATATCACAGATTAGTTAATTCATCTGGAAAATAATGAAAAAAAACAAACAAAAGATGAAGAAAAAAGTGAATTGAACACTTGAATTTTGATCTCCAACCTTCGTTATCAGGTGCCATGAGACCCTGCAGCCACTTGGTCCAGTGACGGTCTTCCTCCTGCTGCTCGTACATGTCAGCAGTGATGTCAGGGGCCAGAAGCTCTGCCTCCAGCTTGTCCAGAGGAACGTTGACCAGATGGAGTTTGGATCGTGTGCGGAATGCCAGGCTGTCACTCCCGCCACTCTCATCGTCCTCCTCATCTTCATCAGCGTCCCTGTCCATAGACTGAGAGACAGGTGTCAGCAGAGTGGGTGGAGCTAGTGGGACACTGGACTGGGCGTGGGCTTGTTTTACCTGATTGAAGGAGTAGGCGGAACCACAGTCCATCTCTGCCTCCACAGCATCCAGCCTTTCTAAGAAGGAGCGCTCAGCAGGAGGACAGGGGGAGCTCATGTGACCTGGTGACCTCTAAAGAACAACAAAACAGAGGTCAGGGGTCACAGCAGCTGATGAGAATTTGTTCAAATGTCAAAGAAAATATTCACCTCCTCTGCTATGTCTTCATCCTCTTCCTCCTCCTCGTACTCTTCATCATCAGGACAGTACTCCTCATCTGATGAGTCTTCTTCATCTTCAAGTTCAATGTCCACAAACTGGGGAGGCTGAAGAAACAGACAGGTGGTCAGAGAGACAGGAAGTCAGACACACAGACTGGACGGTGGGACAGACACTCTGATTTTACCTTTTCTGTGATAAATGTTAACTCCCCAAAGTTCAACGGCTGCAGACAGAGACGGACAGAAAAACAGTCAGTTTCATTTTAATGACTGAGCAAATGTAACGTAGCAGAGAGGATTATGGGAATTCACCTGTTCTTCCTGGACAACTTTTCTGAGTCTGGAGCGAGTCATTTTTTGTTCCTAAAGGGAGAGACAGACAGGTAACGAAGATAAGAGAAAAACCGTGATGTTGAGAGACAGACACGAACTGTGTGACCGAAAGATTAGGACTCACAAACAAAGGCAGATCTTGAGTTTCTCTGATCGCAGTTTTCATCATGGCTACAACATGTTCATGGGTGATGACCTCCTGAACAGAGAGAAAGACGGACACAGGTTACACTGTGTGTGATGTGTGTGTGTGTTCATGTGAAAAAATACAACAGGTGGACACACTTACATGCAGGATGGCACGAACATTCCCTCTGGTCAGGTTGTGTTCTCTGGACTTCCTGTCCAGGTCAATGTCCAGTCTGCCCAGTTCATCATCACTGGACTCACTTATCTCCTTGGTGAATGGCTCAACACCTGCGGTCCTGCCCAGATGTGGCATCCTCACCGCGAAAGGTCTTGTCTGTGTCCCGGTCCTCCTGTCCATCTTCAGACTCTTGGGCTGAAGTGGACACATGTCGTGTGGGGCTGGACGCCTGACTTCTGTCTGCTGAGAAGGCTGGGACATCATCAGTGATTAGTACCACAGCGTCTGAACATTATTATTATTATTAATTAATAACACACCTTTCTTATAGTAGCCTCTGTTAAAAAGTGAGCTAAATTTAACAACAAATGCCAAACATTTGGTACAAGAATGTTTTAATATTACATTCTGCTAACAGGCTGTACCATGTGTCCTGAGTGATGTGTATCCAATGGAGTAAACGCTGTGAACGGTGTAATTCTGTTTTTGTTTACCGTTTTCACAGCGTGTCAACTCTTCATAGGAGTTAGGGTTTGTATAAACAGTACGTCTGTTTCCATGTAACTATAAATATATATAAATAACCTTTGGTTACTTACTAACTTATCAGCGTTTAGCGACACTGCTTTACTAACTAGCCTAAACTGTACTAGGTGTTCGCCACAAAATAGCTGCAGCGTTGCTAACGCATTTCATCGAATACAGGTTTACGGCACAAAATGCAGCGCTTCAATAAAACGAAAGTATAAAGTTAAGCCCCTACCGCTGGAGCGATGTCAGCGGCCATCACAAAAGCGTCAGACTATCCCGGTAAACCCGGTTAGCCCGGTTAGACCCGGTAGGTTCTGTTAGCTCCTCTGTTAGCTCTGTGTGCTATCCTTCCGCCAACAACATCCTCACTTCCGCCCAGACACCGTCACAATAAAAGCGGAGTGACGACACAGTTTTGGGTCAATAGTTTTTGTCACCATTCTCTGTCCACTGTGGTGGAGACTGCGGAAGATTTAGATGATGCTTTTTAATGAGCCTTTCCTTTTCTGGAAATATTAAAAACTAATAATTAATTATGTATGAATTATTAATAATAACGTTGCTGTTTCTACACACACACACACAACCGCCACCATACTTATCTGTCTCAGTCTCTCTTTCAGTTTTGAAGTATCAGTATCAGTATCAGTCCAGGCCTAAATTCAAACCGTTGGTTGATCACAGTCTACTCTGATTGTCCTTATTTTTCACAGAATACTTTTCACAGAGACCTGCACAGTGATCTAACATCTTTATCTGGACATGGTTTGGTTTCAAGGAGCAGTTTTTTTTAAAGAAATCATGACAATTGTGTTCAGAGATAATGATTTACTAAAGTTGTCCCTTTTTGTTTGTCTCTGTCAGTTTGATTTATTTTTTTAATGTACATCAGACCACAGCATAGACATTACTGGACAGTGTGTTCTAATGCCAATTAAATTCAACATGTGATTAAAAACGATCAGGGATGGTACAAGACAAGCTCCACTGGACCACTCACTGGACCACTCACTGGACCACTCACTGGACCACTCACTGGACCACTCATTGGACCACTCACTGGACCACTCAAGTGGCTCAACCTGGGTTAAGGTGTTCTTACACTCTAACACTGCAGTAAACTGGTGTGATATTGTAGCGTGGTACTGCAGCTGCAACTGTTATTATTAAACAGTTATTTTCATTATAGTTAACCAATGATTCTGTTCATTTTATATAAAAATAGTGAATTTGTCTGTGTGTGTTTGTCCTTGTGTGTGTGTGTGTAAGAGGGAGAGAGAGACAGAGAGAGAGAGAGAGAGAGTGATCGTGGGAACTATTCTGCAGGAATCCAGCACATCAGTTGCCATAGAAACTGTGTTTCCATGGTAGTCAGTGTGTGTGTGTGTGTGTGTGTGTGTGTGTGTTTGGGTGGACCACTTGGTGGTTTAGTGGACATGTGGGTTCAGACCTCACAGCTGAATATTACACATGTGACGGTGACAGTCAATACTGACAGCCTGCTCCTCACACACACACACACACACACACAGCACATCCACTCCGCAGCGACGCTGCTCCAACGACCCAGGCTGCATCCACACTGTTCCACAGCCTTACCATACACACAGGTGTGGATCTGTGGTTGGTGTGATGCAGATGAAGTTGGAATGTTCTGATTAAATCAGGGGAACATATAAATATATATATATATATATATGTATATATATATGTAAATATATATAGATATAGATATACACTGTATATATATGTGTGTGTTCCCATATATATATGTATATATAAATGTACATATATATATATCATCATCATTGTAGGAACAGTGACTATAGGAGCAGGACTAATGTATATTGAGGGCAGATGCAAAGTAGATAGTGTGTAGTACAGGTGCAGAGTACACAGAGTATTTGTGCTTCAGTGCTGAGTGAATGTCAATGGAGTCATAACGTGTTGTGTAAATGCATAAAAGAAGGGCAGGTACAGTCATGTGTCGTTTAGGCGCGGTGTATTATCAGTGTACGTACAGTACACTGTATGTAGTGCAGTCAAGGTGCAGCACAGTGTGAAGGTGGAGTCAGTTCAGATGATCTGTCTGTGTTAATGTCCTAAGAATACTGTAAAATATAAATATGAGTAATGAAGACTGATCAAGGTGAACGGAGAAGTGGGTTCAGTTCAAAGTAAAGGAATTTTAGTTTGTGGGGAAACATCGAGGAGGGAGGGAGGGAGGGGGGGCGAGGAGGGGTCTGCGGATACTGTTGTCGCAGCTCTGACGTTGTGAGGGGGACGAGGAGGAAAAAGAGGAGGAGAGGGTGGGGAGGAGGAGCGTCAGTGCAGCAGTCGCAGCAGCTCTGTCAGTAAACAGTCTGTACCAGAGAGGAAGAGGGAGAGAGAGAGAGAGAGAGAGAGAGGGAGAGAGAGAGAGGTCAATGTGTATTGGAGGAGCAGATTCTTCAGCAGCACAGCGGTAAGACAAAAACAGACTTGATGAGACACGAGATCCTCTTCATCAGTCATGTGTGTGTGTGTGTGTGTCAATGTGTATGTTTTGACTTTGGTGATGATGCAGCGAGGACAGCATTCATTTGATGCAACACATGCACACCTACACATACATGTACACACACATATATACACACACAAAGATAAAGTGCACACTGCGTAAATATAGACATCACTGCGTCAGAGCTGCGGACTGACGTAAAAGCCGGGAAATCTGCATGTCTGTTCTGGAATGACATTCCACCACACTGCTTCTTCATCATCATCATCATCATCATCATTACCACGATCACTATCACTGTCACTATCACTATCACTATCATCACCAACTCTTTCCAGTCCCTTCGTTAACCCTTTGTGTCCTCAGAGAAGACCAGTGATTTCAGCTCACAGTTGTCCAGCAGCTGCTGCCTCCATCACTCCAAGTTCAAATGTGTTATTTTGTGACTTCGCTCTTTTAAATATTGTTTAAATTTCCCTCAGCAACACAAACTGACCACAGGGGGCAGTGGTGGACCAGCAGCTCTTCTGTCTCTGTGAGCTTAAATCACTGATTTTCAAACCAATACGTAGGAGAGTGAAAACAACTTCAACAATCTGTATGTAGTTTTGTTGTTGTTTGTTTTTTTTTCTAATTGTGACCAACACCAATGCATTTCCCTGCAGGTCATGTGACTTCCTGTGACAGGTGGGTTGTCAGCATTCAGCAAAGTTGCAGTGGTCAAGAGGTCTAAGCTGACGTGGAGGATCATGGGAGATGGAGGCCCACTGCAGACTGAGGGTAATGCCCTCCTCAAAGCTGTCTTCCAGGGAAAGCTTCGACTCGCCCGTTTGCTGCTGGAAGGCGGAGCCTACATTAACGAGGGCAACGAGCGCGGTGAGACGCCAATTTCGGCCGCCTGCTTGGCAAGCTACGATGACCCACAGACCCGGCATCGCATGGTTCGATACCTGCTGGAGAAAGGTGCCGACCCAAACATCCCTGATAAGAGTGGACGGACCGCGCTGATGCACGCCTGTGCCGAACAGGCGGGGAAGGAGGTGGTGTCCCTGCTGCTGGAGAACGGAGCGGACCCTAGCCTCAAAGACTACTCCGGCTCCTCTGCCCTGGTTCATGCTATAAACAAGGGAGACAGAGACACGCTGCAGGTGCTGCTGGACACCTGTAAGGCCAAGGGCAAGGAGGTGATTATCATTACTAGTGACACGTCTCCATCAGGAACCAAGAAGACCAAACAGTACCTCAACTCTCCACCTTCCCCAGGCATTGTGGACAAGATGTCCCCCGCCTGCATGTCCCCCTCAGAGGTAGAGATAGGAACGTCCTCACCAGCAGGGGGCCAGACTGAGGAAGGAATCTTTAGTTTTGCACTCACTTCAGCTCTCCCGTTACCCTCCGCTCGACCTCCGGGTGAGAAGAGACCACCACCGCGCAAGCTTCTGAAGAGGCTGAATTCAGAACCCTGGGGTCTGGTGGCGCCCTCTGTGCTAGGCAGCATTTCTCAAGACCGTGAAACCAGAAAAGGTCTGGAGGAGGAGGACAGTAGCAGCGATGTCAACAAGACGGTGACAGAGATTAACGGCCTCTACATCTCAGAGCCGGCGAGACCTCTGCTGTCCCGCAGACACAGCATCGAGACCCATGACCCATGCTCCCCCAAACTCACCGACAGGTCCTCCTCTGAGGACTACACTGCCCTCTCTGCATCCTGGGCTGAAAAGGTCCAACAGCACCAGAACCTGTACCGCAGGAACACGGCCCCAGAGTCTCAGGAGAATGCAACTGGCCCAGGTCCCGTTGCAGCTCGGACTCTGGCTTACCCTAAACTGACCCGAATGGAGCACTACGAGTCTGACACTCACCTGTGTCCAGAGTCTATCCCTGGTTCTCCAGATTCTGGTCGTGTGTCTGTGGAGCGGAGGAGGTACAATGCCTCCCCTCTGTCCCTGGTCACCAGCTCCTCCAGGGAGTCATTGGAGAACATACCCAACTCTGTCTCACCCAACTCTCTTCGCCGGCGTCCCCCTGGACTTCTGGAGCGTAGGGGATCCGGGACCCTCTTGTTGGACCACATCTCCCACACCAGACCCGGCTTTCTACCACCACTCAATATTAACCCCCAGAGGCCCATACCTGATATTCGAGCCAACGGAAGGCCCACCTCCCCAGTTCATGCCGGACACAAAATTCTGGTCCCGGTGGCGCCAGCTTCACCCAAGAGAGGGATGGACTTCAAGATGAAGAAGAAGTTGTTGAGGAGACACTCCATGCAGACTGAGCAGATGAAGCAGCTCTCCACTTTCCAGGAGATTCTCGCTGAAAAAGTGGTCGAGTCAAACGGAGACTGAAGGGTCTGATGGATGGTGGGATTACAGACATTTTAAACCACTTCCTGGTGTGGACAGCTGCACCTTCAGTCTGAGACTGACTTCATATACGACACCTGAGTGACAGCGACAGTTCATGTTTTTCTAGTGTGGTTGTATGACATGTTTCATGAGAGTCCATACAAAAAAACCTGGCTTTTTTAGCTTGTGCTGACACAGCTGAGCTGCTGGCTCACTGCTGCCTCCAGTGGTCAGTTTGTGTCACTAAGGCATGTCTGACCAAAGGATATGAAATATTAAAGTCCAAAAATAACAATAATGACAACAACAACAACAACAACAATAATAATAATGGAAGCAGCAGTGGATCAACAACTGCTGTGACGTCTCTTATGGCCCTCGGTGTAGATGAGTGGTTGGTAAACAAACCTGCGACAAGAAGCAGAGAACTTTATTCTTTACGACTCCATTAGCTTTACTCACCAAATTCCAAAGAGAAAAAAGGGGAAACGATGAAAGAGTTCATTTGGTGAGCCAAGTAATAGGTGGTAAAAAATGTATTTTGTGTTTTAGTTGGCAGCCATGTTTTTACCGAGTGGCAGGTGGCGCTATTTTCCCTCAGCAATGTGTTCATACAACCACCTTTTAAAACCTGAACTGCCCTTTTAATGTTTAAAACTTCAAATAAATGTTATCTTCAAAAATACTTCCATGTGTAGGACAGTCGAGGACTAAGACTGATGTGGACCAGGACTCCTTTGGTCCACAGCCAGTGAGACCTGAGGCTGGTAAGGACCAGCCCCGATGTGGACTGATCCTGGTGCAGTTTGTTGAAATTTTGATGTTTACTGATGCAGTTTTTGCACCGAGCCAGGTATTTCTGCTGCTCTGTTCGTTCAACGACGATCAATAGTCAATAGTCAATCAATATGAATTATTTATCTGTGTTTGTTATGTTTAGAAGGATTGTGCTATTAATCTGTTGATTCCAAAGAAGCCGAGTGGTGATCCGAAAGTGTAAATAACCGAACGATCCTGAAGTAGTTCACCTGCTTTGACACAGGAGGCGCTGCAGTTCTGAAATTTGCAACCAATAACGTCATAATTAAGAAGTTAGGACTGTGACATCACTTCCTCAGGAAGTTACACAATAGTACAATTTTCTGTTAGATCATCTACAGCTCTAACAGTATCTGGACTCCAGGACGCCTCAGGGTGGTGATCCACAGGTACTGCAGATCCTCAGACTGGTTTTGGAAATACGTGTTCTACATGTGGGTCACTCTGGTTTACACGTGTTTAAGGTGACTCACACTAGCACCGGAGTCGGAAAATTGGTTTAGAAGTTTGAAAAGTTTCAGAGTGATTTAAAAAGATTTTCAGTGGTTTGAAGTGGTTCGGGTTCAGGTCTTTGACACTGGTTTGAAATAATGCAAACTGGTTTAGTATTATGTCTAAACTGATTCAAAATAATAACACTCATTGATTCAGTCAATTTTGCACTGGTTTCAATTGGTTTGGACTGGGTTTAAGTGGAATCCTTGGGTTTAGTCTTACTTACATCTTTGGTACCAACTGTATCAAAATGATTTGACCAATGAAAATGAGTTACACTGTTTGAAGTAGTTCCAACTTGTTTTAATGGGTTAACACCAATTTGAAGTAGCATCAGTTGTTAGGGATTTATTAGCATCGTTTTTAAGATGTTCACACTGGTTCACACCAGTTAGATAGGCTCAGGTTACTCTACAGTGAGGTTTCAAGGACCGCTAAAGTCTTGATTGTTATCTGGTCAAAGAACTGAATGATCGTGATTGGGTTAGATTGTTGTTTGGTGCTAAGTTTGGTTAGGTTATGGTTTATAAAGTAATGAGTAATATCTTCCAGACCTGTTTGAAGCTGGTTTAAGAACTAAACACACCGTTCAGGGTATGTACTTGGGTCAACATTATTAAACTGCCTTAAAGTAGTAGAGTACAGTAAATAACCTGGGTATGGTTAATCTGAGTTAAAGTTGGTTGACTTTTTTTAAGGTGGTTCACAATTTAGTTCACAACAACAGCTGAAGACTATTGGTTAAGGTCTTTTTACACTGCTGAGGTGGTCGAGGGAAGTGGATCCAACTTGACACTAATTTGTACTGATTTAAATTGGTTAATACTGGTTAAAATAAGCTAAGACTGGTAGAGTACGAGAATTTGATAACTGGTTTAAGTGTTTAAACCTGGTTGATATTTTTCCCCCTGTAGTTTGTACTGAAGCTTTCAGACTGCGGTTTACACCAGCTTCCAATTGTTCATTGTATTTTATTCTGGTTCAAACTCGTTCACATTGATTTAAACCAGTGAATTGTAATTCGGATTGGCTAGCTTATTCTGTTTCAAACTGGTTTGCACTGGCTAAGTATAGGTCAGACCTGTTGATACTGGACAGGCCTGTTGCTGCTGGTCGATACTTGAAGTTTAAACTAAATCAGAGTATTTTTGTAAATGGCTGCTGGTGGAGAGAAATGTCTGTTTATTTTTCTTCTTTCTCTTTGATTGTGACGGTGAATAAACATTTTAAATGTCTTAAACAACACCATGTACACTGAAGTTACTGTGAATACATATTATAATAGTCTTGACGTTACAATATGAAGATTTTATCCAATGCTAAAATGCCTAAAACATTTTGTTTTCACAACAGGAACGACCCTTTGATGAAACTTAAGTCGAACGTTTTAAAGTTTAGGCAGAGTGAAATGATGAAAACAAAGTTGTTAAACCATTAAAGGTAAAAGTGTTTGCTGTTACCAGGGCAGCCATTGTTCTCAAGCTTTTCGAACATCTGTTAGCCATCGTCTCCAACATCATTACGGCTCAGCTCAAACAAACGTCAAAGCTGCCGCGGGGACAGAACCGCCTTCGGCCATAAAGCTGCCATTATCTGATTTTAAACGGACAAATTAGTCACTTACCCGTCCTTAACATCACATTCATCCATTTTCACCTTATCCGTTGATACAGCGCTCTCTGGTGACGGCACCCGGACAGGACATACAGTAACTACAGAGCGACGCTAATGCTAATTGCTAAACACAAACCGACACGTCAGTCAAAATGTTGTGTTTTTTTTACCCGATGTGGGAATATTTGATTTATTGATTAAATACATTTTAAAATGACAGAAAATATTTACAATTATTGTTCAATAACAGCAGATACTGATGAATAAAAACTGTTCAGAAATCAAGAACAGCAGATACTGATCAGCAGTTGTTATTAAGTAAAAACAAAGACGGGTAGCAGAGATGTCTCACTCTGCCCTGACACCAGACATTGAATAAGTGCAGATAGGAAAAAAAAAAAAAAAAAAAAGAGAGAACAAAGCAAGCATCACACTGCCACACATTTCTATGTGAGAAAATGCAACAGATATATATATAAAAAAGAGATGTTCCACTCAATATCAAATTAAAAATACTGCAGGTATTGTATCTTTATAGGTTTTTTAAGGAAGTTAGTAGCGTGTATAGCTGTTTTACTGTGGGCCATACTGTGGCATTTTAAAATCAAAAACTGTGTTAAAGTAATATTGGTGATAGCAGAGTGAACCGAGATGTGTCACTCTGTTCACTTCTTGAAGAATTTCTTGTTGAGCAGAAATATGAGCAGGTTGACGTTGATCTTGGCTTTGTCGAACATTTTCATCACAGCCACGCCGTCGTACTGAAGCTGCAGCAGATCCTGAAAAAAAAATCACGTTTGTATTGAAGGGTTTAACCATGTCTGGCTGAGTGTTTATTTTGTGTCACCCAGGTTAGTGCCCAGTTAAGCGAGCACTGGTGCAGTCTCACCTGGTACTGAAGCAGGAACTCTTCCATCTCAACACCGAGAAAACGGGTTTTCACTCTGAAGCTTCCTTTTTCAGGACCAGGAACGATGTCAAAGACCACATTTTTAAACCTGCAGAGAGCACAGCCACATGTTTGAAAAACAAAAACAAAAACATGATAATATCATTGTTTTCAAATAAGTGATGTCATCAGTGGAGGACTCACTGTGTACTTGGCAAGTCCTGGATCTCTATCAGAACTCCCTTCTCTTGCAGCCGGGTGGCGCTGTAGCTGAGAGCAGGAACCTTCTTCTTCCCTTTGCTTTCTGCTGTCTTCTTATTGGTTGATTTACTGCACCAAAACCAAACACCACCAAACAGAGTGAGTTTTATTCTGGTTAACACAACCAAACAGAATGAGTTTTATTCTGGTTAAATTGAGCCAATACTCCACTCCATGATTATCCAGGCTGGATTTAAAACATGTACCTGTTTTTAGTCAGGTTGTCCAGACAGGAAGTGATGTAATGTCTATAATAGTCCACTTGTTCGCTGTGGAAACGGCTCTTGGTCTGCAGGCTGCTCAGCGTCTGACGCAGCTTCACTAGCTCCGCCCCTCTCCGCTGACGCCTCAGACGCTGCTGGCGGATGTCCTGGTGGTGACAAGTCAAGTCAGACCTGGGCTGTGACCGGCGCACAGGGGCAGGAAGTGATGCGTGTCCTACCTTAGCAAGCATCTGCAAGATTTGCCTTTCACTTTCATCTTGTCTCAGAACTCCGAGTCCCTCCAGACGACGCAGGTTCCTCAGAATCTTCCGCTTCTTCTCCTCCAGACTCAGTTTCCCGTTGGCGATCAGGGACTGGTTTCTCTTCAGCTTGTCAGGAGTCCGGGCGTCCTGCTGAGTTCGCCGCTGAACCAGCCAGTCATGGCACGCTTCCTGTTTGGACAGTAGCAAATGAGACGTTGTCAAAGTGTCAGGACACGTCCATGACGTCACACATGTTTACAGGGAATGACCTGGTGGTGTGAGGGTGTGGTCCTCAGGATATGACTCAGGCAGTCTCCTGGCTGAGTCCTGATGACGTCTACAATCAGCTGCTTCGTACTGGAAACAAACAGAGAGGACACGACACGTCACAGGATCAGCTGAGCTAACCTGACCATGAGAATCCAGACTGGTGTAGCCTGCAGAATTTAAGAAGCTGCCGAGCTAACCTGACCATGAGAAGCCAGACTGGTGTAGCCTGCAGAATTTAAAGGTAAGACACAAAGCAGAGACATCAAACAAGCTGCTGCTATCATGCTAACATGCTAACCTGAGCAGCAGACCTCTGGCGTCTGGTTTGTCCACATCGTCATTAAAGATGTCAAACTTGTTTGTGAGAGTTAGAGAGATTTCATGTGTGAGTGCAGACTCTGGTCCATGATCCACAGGTGATGAACATGTCTCTCCTAAAAACAAAAAATGATCACACACAAAAAACTTCAAACATAATTTGATTTAACATGAAACAAAAAATGATGTAAACTTCAAACATAATTTGATTTAACATGATTTAGTAAACCACAGTAAAAAAAACCTAAAACGGACTGACCGTAAATAAAGTGTACATGTGTAAAACCGGGGACAACAAAAACTAAACCAAGTACATTTGAGTGGAGGTGCAATACCAGTTAGATCCTGCAGGGTGGGGACTGATCCCAGGTCCTGGAGCAGCAGTCTGAGTGGGTCAGAGGAGTCTGGACATAAGGTCTCCTGATGTTCCAGCAACAACTGACGACAAATGGACAAATAAACCATTATAATGGACCAGAACAGAACTGGTCTGGACGGAGACCTGGTGAGTCCTGGTCCGTGTCTCACCTTGTGTGTGTTTATGAGTTCACTGACGGAGACGTAGATCACGGGTCTGGTGACATTAAGAAGTTCAGAGAACTCGTCCATACTGAAGCGCTCGTCAGGCTCTGGTACGTCGCACACGCTCACCAGGAACCTCCTGCCAGAACAAAGGAACCGTTACCGCTTCCTGCCGTTTCACCAGGTGAGCCTGATGTTCTGGACAAACAGCGACACCTGCTGGACTGGGCCTGATGTTGGATTCACAGACCTGAACTTTCCATGCATCTGGCTGATGTACTCGTTCAGCGCTCTGATGTGACCGCCGTCTCCGTGGAAGTGTTTGTTGGCGGCGGCGTGCTGCAGCATGCGTGCAATGGTGCCCAGGAGGTGGCGCACGTCTGGCTGCAGGGCGGAACCGGCAGAACGCTCCAACACGTCGAACCCGTCAGGCGCCACCACGGCCGGGTTCATGTAGCGATAATAGACCAGGTTCCCTACAATCTTTGTAAAAAGAGAGAGTCTGAGGATCGGCTGCTGTTCAATAATTCAGGAAGTGACATCGGATCGGCCGCTGTTCAATAATTCAGGAAGTGACATCACGGCCCTGACCTTGTAGAGTTCATCCTCCCTGGCGCGAGGAAACTTTGCTTTCAGGGCGTCTCTGAGAACTTTGGCTGTGTAACGAAGTCCGTACCTACGGAGTAAAGACTCAGTCAGTGGACATGTGAGGACAGGTACACGAAAGACGAGACAACTGCAGGTTAGAGACCAAAAAAAGGACAAACAGGTGAGAAGCAGTGAGGACAGACAGACAGACAGGACTCACGGCAGTTTGCTGAGGTTGGAGATGATGGCTTTGAAAACTCTCTCTGTCATATTCTTCAGGTTGATGATGGCGATGTCCACTCGTCTCTGAACCTCTGGGTGAGACAGAGCCTCCTCGGCTGAGACGTCGTAGGGCAGACAGCTGAGAGACAGGCAGTAGAGAGAGTGAGACAGGTAGAAACCGGGACAAACGAATGCAAACGAGGCAGACGGACAGACGCGCCCACACGTCAGACCTCTTTAGTCCGGTCCGGCTCTCGCTCTGGTTGATCCAGGTCTTGTAAACCTCCACAGGATCGGTTTTGATGCTAACACTGGAATCCTGGAGGACGTCCTGCAGCGCTGGAGCCAGGATGTGTCGCAAAGCGCCATCGCCGCCGGCATGACGATAAAAGTTCACCAGCATCTTGATGACCACGGGGTTTCCTGTCACCACATCCTTAGGCTGCTCCACCTTCAGGCTGAGAGAGGAATTACCAAAGATTTATTAACGGACTTCGTAAATATGGAACCTGATGAACGATTTGGTGAAAAAAACAAACAGATCCCATTTCCACCATCTAACTGGTGAAGGTGTGTGTGTGGGTACACGTGGTGACCACAGTTACCGGATCTCGTAGCGCAGCGCCGCAGTGAACAGCTGCAGCAGCAGGAAAGCGTCTCTTCTGTCTGAACCGTAGTTGAACAAACTGAACACCAACGTCTCCATGAAGGAGGCGGAGCCAGACGGAGGGAGGAGGAACAGGAGCTGAGCCAGGTAGAGAGGCTGAGTCTGTGCATGGGGGAGAAGACGAGAGAGAACGTGATGGAGGTCAGCTATGATGTCACTGCTCGGCAACGTCGCTGTCCGACAGAGCATTCACAATGACCTATGTCCTGGACCTTTGACCTGTGTGAAGTCTGACCTGCAGCAGGTAGAACAGATGTTGGTAACCCTCCAGCTTCTCCCTCTTGTCTCGACTCAGAGCTTTCAGACCTTTGTTCTTCTGAATGTCCATCATGTCCGAGAGCTGCTCCTTGTTCTTCTTGGTCAGTTTCTTACAGTGAGAGACCACTTCCTGTTTGCAGCAACACATCGTCTGATTAGCGACTCGCCCCCCGCGACCCTCAGTTCCAGACTTTTCGACCTCACCTGTAGGCGGCCACTCACCTGCAACGTGGCCCGGTTGCGGACCAGCAGACCGATCTTCAGGTCCATCAGGTCTAGGTCGGACTCCAGTTGTCGGTTAAAGCGGATGCCCCTCACCACCTCCTCCCTCATCTTCAGGAGCTCCGCCTCCTCTCTGATGTCACTATCACCCATGTCCAGGAGATGGAGAAACTTCCTCACCACAGACAACGGGGGGGTGTCAGCGTGCACTGAGACACAAGGGGTGAGGGGGACGGGGGGGAATCACATCACAGATTCAGTCTTCAAACAGACGACAGAAGACGTCACCCAGTCAGAGGAATCGTCTGCTGATCGACTCTTACCTAACATCCTGTACTGATCCCGAGCTCTGCTGGCTCTGAAGAAGGCCTGGATCTTTATAATAGCGCCCACCTGTGGATAACACAGGGCATGTGTTTATGGTAGGTGGGGCGACAGTCTTTCACGCTGGTTCATCAACACGCTAAAACCCAAGAAGTGATGAAATGTATTTCTGGGATATCAATCATCCAGTGACTCACGTTTCGTTTGAAGAAGTTCAGTCGAGCTCTGTACCTCCTTCTCGCCAACCACATCTTCACCATGGACTGAATCTGAAGGAATTCATACGATGATAACATGTGAGAAAGTCACACACTCACACACACACAGATGATGCCACTCACCTTCACCACAGCTCTCCAGTTTAAGTAGAGGAACTGAAGTCTCTGTCTGTACGCCCTCTGCTGGACAAACCTCCTCCAATGAGCCTGAACACAAGAGCAGAACAGTGTCCTCACATGTCTGTCTGCCTCCACCTACACTGTGGTTTGTTAATAATGGATCTAAAGTGTTTGAGAACCTCCATCTCAAGAACCGACCTGGACCTGGGTGGAGGAACAGTGATGATGATGATGATAATGATGATGATGATGCTCACCTGAGGTACAACCACAGCAGGTGTCTGACGGATCAGGAACCGTCGTCGAGCCTCCACCCCCTGCCTGACCAGGAACCCTCGACACGCCGCTTGCAGACCAACGATCAGGGCTTCATTGCTCCTCCAGAGGGCGCTGCGATTGTGTGAACTCCACACACTGCTGACCACTTCCTTTAGGCGCAGACGTGACATCACCATCATCAGAAACTAACTTTCTAACTTTTGTAGAATATATTGGCCTCGGTGCTGGACGACATAATGACTCACCTGGACGTCCTCTCTGTTGACGAAGACATTGTTTTGAATGAAGTCCGAGGGTTTGTCCCATGTCCCCTCCAGTTTACTCAGGTGGAAGTAAAAGTAGGAGTCGTCCTCTAGGCGAACCCTAACCCAGGGACTCCTGTTGTCTCCTGGAGGTAAAGTGTGTTTACAACAGTTACAAAAAAAGCGATCTCCAACCGTCGTTGGTTTGGTCCAGAGTGGTCTACATAGGTCTACACAGGGTCAGTCTGCGGTGGTCGGTGAGGTTCTTACCTGCTCGCCGCCTCTGTGTGACCTCACTGCTCAGCTGCCTCTGGTAATCGTTAGCGCAGTCCGACACCAGTCTCTGCAGCTGAAGCTCAGGTAGGGACAGAACACGCAGCGTCTGATTGGCTCTGTTCTCCTTCACTGCCTGGTTCACCGCCGCCACTGCCAGACACACTGGGAAACAACAGCAATACATCAATCAATGAACGAATACACCAACAAATAACCACGCCCCCCAGGGTCTTGATGATGTCACTCACACTTCAGAGCTTTCTGACGTTGCTGATTGGCTCTCCTTACTTCTTCCTGGATATCGGTCAACCACAGTGAAGCTCCGCCCACTCTGTTCATCTATTCAGATGGGAGGAGGAGGAGGAGGTTGAGGAGGTCACATGACTTCAGGTATCGTAGAGGTCACGGTGCACCCGTGTGGTCTTACCTGAGCCTTGCGGAGCAGCATCAAGTAACGACTGATGTTTTCAGGCAGGACCTCCTCCACACCACAAGAGGGCGCGAGCAGAGCAGAAAGCAGCTGCTCACAGTTTCCTATGAAAGCTGCCTCACTGATGAGCCGCACGGCTTCCAGCTCTAAGGTCACAGACAGAGACAAGGGTCAGAGGTCAGCAGTAGTGAGGTCAGCGTTATCGGTCAGCTGTTCTTACGCTGATGTTCCTCCTGCATCGAGCTGTTGACCTCGTTGATTCCCTCCTGCAGCTGATTCCAGGTCAGAAGATCTGAGCGCTGCTGATTCTTTACGTCAACCAGACACTGGAAGTACCTATAGACGCCACCAGAGGGAGAAACAGGTAAACAGACATACACTTGACCGTCCCTAAAAAGGCCCCAGCAGAGACAGACAGAGTACCTGTCCATTAGAGTGTAGTCCACATCGGACAGTCCCGCGGACGAACTGACCAATGAGGAGCAGAACTGCTGCCGGTTTCCTTTCACCATGGCCTCATTGATGAGAGCCACAGCTGAGAGCATCTCTACTGCGACAAACAGCTCCTCCTGCTGCAGCTCCCCCTGGTGGACACAAGAAACCACATCAGTTTTTGGCACAGTAGGTTCATTTCTCTTCAGTAAACCGACTGTTTGGAGCGGGTTCTGACCTGAGCAGCCCGTCTCTGCAGAAGTCCCAGTTCTCTGTGATACAGAGCAGCGGCAGAAGGAAACACTGGAGGCAGCTGGAGGTCAGGGTTCATCAGACGGCTCACTGTCTGTCTGGGGTCACCACTACGCAGGGCAGCATTCACACTCTGCACAGCTGCCTGCACTGGATATTCAGAGGCAAACTGGTCAGTACAGTCAGACCAGTGAACAGCTGCAGCTTCAGAGTCTGTGAGAAGAAGTGGACCTACTGCTGCTAGCTTTCCTGGCCTCCTCGTTGGCGGCGGTCACTCCTTCCTGCAGCTCTGTGGGGTTCAGAGGATCAACGCAGCCCACGTCCTGTCAGAGGACACAGGACAGGGGGTCAATCAGGTCTACTTTGTCAGTACTGTTTAACGTACAACAGTGGGCGCAAAAGTATACGTACCAGTGCCTTCTGCTGTCGATCCAGTGACAGCTGGTCCAGGTACCAGGGGCCATTTTCAGTGCGGAGCCCCTTAAGGGCCAAACACGGCAGCTGCAGCACAGAGAGCAGAGCCAGCTCGTCTGCCTCGTCCAGAGCCTCGTCCACTTGCTCCACAGCTGAGCGAACTGCTCATCAATACGATCAATAACCATCCATCAATAATCATCATTGCTGTGTGCAGCAATAAGCCACATATAATCTCTTCACAGAGAAAACCACTCACTGTCCCACACCAAAGACAGAGGAACTGCTGGTACACTGCTGCCTCCTGTGGTCAGTTTGAAAATGTATAAATTACGCATTGAAACTTAGCAAAGCTCTCTGACTTTGGTGTGGGAGAGTGAGTGGTTAACAACCAGAGCCGCCTTTGGAATCATCTCAGGTTCATTTAGATCGTGGTTGCTGTGATTGAAGGTTGCATTAACACATGTGATTAGAAGATGATTTCTTTTTTTTGATTTTACCATTAACGATGTTGATGTTTTCCTGAATCTCTTTCTGTGTCAGAAACTCTTCATAAATGTCATCAGATCCTTCACACTACACACACACACCATTGTAAAAAAACAAAACAACACAACAAAACAATTAGCAAAAAACAATGCTACTGAAAAGAAAAATTATAATTAAGTTTAGGAGAAAAAAAAAATCCCCAAATCAGCCAAAAGAAAACCAGGTTAGTGAACTATGGATTTAATAATTATTAAAAATGAATACTTAACAATAGTTGGCCCTTAAATACCTAAAACATGTACACAATTATACACAAAATATACACAATTACCCATAATCAAAATTACAAATGTGTTTATACTGTGGTGATTCCTGGCTAGAAAAACCTACAATCCTAATGCTTTACTCAGATGTGTCACAAGAGGGCGCTACATAGTTCTATTCATTTCAGGTACTGTATTCTGAAACATCTGAGCCTTACCCTGCGTGCAGCGCGATCACACTTCTTCCTCTTTGCTTGACACAGCATCTCCTGATAGACGCTCACCAGCGCCTCCTGTAGGTGTTTCAGCATGGCATTTGGATTCCTGAGTGCCACTGCAGTTACGTCCACGTCCCCTCTGTCCACTGCCTCATTAATGGCAATTACAGCTGCATGGACTGTTAGAGAGAGGAGGGGTCAGTGGGTGGAGGGGGCAAAGTGCTTCACAACCAATCAGCTCCTTCTTTTTACCTGCAGCTTCATCAACTGACAGCTCATTGGCCAGGAGTCCTCCAATCTTGTTGAAGGCTGGCATCTGGATACCATACTGATCCAATGCCCTCTGCATGTTGTTGATCTCCTCCTCTGTGAGCAGACAGTGTGACATCACTGTGACATCACTGTAAACACGTGTCAAACCGTTAAGAAAACTTTGATCGTTACCTGTAAATTTAACTTTCCCATAGAGATCGTGGATCTGAGGGGCCACGCCCAGTCTGTACAGGTACATGCTGTAACACACAGGTGCAGGTAAATGAGTAAAATGTGGTCAAAAAAACTAAATTAAAATTTTAATGTTTTTAGGCAGACATTATCATTCAGTACTGGCATATAGATTGTTTGAGAACAATTAGCTTTTGTTCCTGTTCATAGTTTTAGCTACAAATTCCTGCAATAAAAAAAGCATATAATTTCCCGTATTATCTTATTTCTAGAAGTCGTTACTTTGGTTAAAAAAAATCATGCAGGCCCTGGGCCTGTTTCTGAGTCCCTAATACTACTCTCTGCCAAGAAAATGCATATGTCAGACCTGAGAGCGTGGATACAGTACACGGCTCGGGGCATGTTCTTCTTGTCGTAAATGTCCGTTGTTTCTGGATGAAATATCTTTAAAAAAACAAACAAAGAACAAAACATATCATTTCACATTCAAACCAATCAGCGGATCAACGTCAGGGTTTGATTCCTGTCCTCACTCACTGTTGGCAGTCCCAGAACAGTCATGGCCTTCCTCCAGTGGTTGATGTTATCTGTGTGTCTGAACTGAAGACCCAGGGCCTGAGTAGATCAATACATTGTTGATTATTGACTATTTATAGTCAATATGTATCTTGTATATTATTATTATTGTTTGGTTAAACAAACCAATAGACTGTCAATCATGGATCACTGAATGACCTGAAATCGCTGCTGATCAGGGTCATAAATCTTCTTCAGTGGGACGACCTCTGGAGCGAAGCGCTGGCCCAGTTTGGCCAGGATGACTCCGTTCCTCAGCGCCTCCTCCAGTTCAGTAGGAGCAGGAAGCTCCTCCCCCAGACAGGCCTCCATCCACCTGGGGAAGAACAAAAAAAAGGAGGGGCAGTGTATTGAACCCTGCAGGATGTAAACATGAAACGGAGACAGGAGCGTGTTGATGACATCACACTGACCTCTTGGCCTCCTCCAGTCTGCACAGATACTGGTAGGCCACGTTCTGGATCCTCTGCTCATCCATCTGCTCTGCTGTCAGACGCTCATCTTCAACAACATGACAAGCAAATAAATGTTTGAATCCAGGCTTTAGCCAATTTAGTGATAATGTTACACGTTTTGAAATAAATATTTTAAACGCCAGCAGGTGGTGGACAGAAATAGATAATAAGTATTATACTGTATGGTTAGCAGCTAAATCTTGTAGTGCCCTCTAGTGCTTCAAAGTTCACTCAACTTTGTTGATTATACTCCATTATGTATATATATATATATGTTATATGCTACTGTAAGCCTAGCAACATGGTGGTAACACCTGCAAAAAGAGGAACTAAATTCAAATATGACGGAAATGACAAGGAATAGAAGTTTAGTTCACGCGTAATAAACGTGTGGGATGAGAATTTGTACGAAACATTAGTTTTAGTGGTGATTCCTCGATTAGCGGTTAAAAATAGTTAATAGTTAGTAAGTAGTTAGTACGTTACAAGTGGGTTATCGTTAGTAAAACCATTAGGCAGGAGTTAATGTGAGCTGAAATAAGCTCATAAACTCACAACGGCTCTCTGTAGCGGCAGCTCTGTCCGCCATCCTTTCTACTGGTTCACTGTCTCTTCCACTCGATGAAAACCTGCGTTTTATCTTTAAAAAATCCCGTATTATTTCCCACTAAAACCACTACACGGTAAAAGACGAGCGAACGTCAAACGCCTTGTGTTCATCTGACGCTTCCTGTCTAAAGTTTGAAAGCTCCCGCTGCCATCTGATTAGTCCGTGGTCCCATACGCTGCTCTGATTGGATCTGTTAGATATCGCAAGGCCTTGTGGTTAAGGTAGTGTTTTAAGCCGTTGCCTGACACCCACCGTGCCCGGGGGGAAACGTAATTTAAGAGGACATTAAAACTTTACTATCGCCACAACTTCGTCACTTCCGGGTTGCCGCAGCAACAGAGTCAAACTTTGGAGGAGGAAAGAGACACAAAATACAGAAACACAGTCGCAAAATATTCATTCGAGAAAAAAGGTATTTTGTTGGAACCAGGTGAGTAGTGTTGTTTTGTTGTTTTTTATATCGGTTACCGTACTAGCATTTTTAATATAATATGTGGTAGTTCTGTTTATGTTAGCATCCAATTTCAGTTTGTTAGAGATTGATGTCAGCGATTTTCCATCATTGAAATAGTAATCGTACTTGTAACCAATAGACTGTCAATCATGGATCACTGAATGACCTGAAATCGCTGCTGATCAGGGTCATAAATCTTCTTCAGTGGGACGGCCTCTGGAGCGAAGCGCTGGCCCAGTTTGGCCAGGATGACTCCGTTCCTCAGCGCCTCCTCCAGTTCAGTAGGAGCAGGAAGCTCCTCCCCCAGACAGGCCTCCATCCACCTGGGGAAGAACAAAAAAAAGGAGGGGCAGTGTATTGAACCCTGCAGGATGTAAACATGAAACGGAGACAGGAGCGTGTTGATGACATCACACTGACCTCTTGGCCTCCTCCAGTCTGCACAGATACTGGTAGGCCACGTTCTGGATCCTCTGCTCATCCATCTGCTCTGCTGTCAGACGCTCATCTTCAACAACATGACAAGCAAATAAATGTTTGAATCCAGGCTTTAGCCAATTTAGTGATAATGTTACACGTTTTGAAATAAATATTTTAAACGCCAGCAGGTGGTGGACAGAAATAGATAATAAGTATTATACTGTATGGTTAGCATCTAAATCTTGCAGTGCCCTCTAGTGCTTCAAAGTTCACTCAACTTTGTTGATTATACTCCATTATGTATATATATATATATGTTATATGCTACTGTAAGCCTAGCAACATGGTGGTAACACCTGCAAAAAGAGGAACTAAATTCAAATATGACGGAAATGACAAGGAATAGAAGTTTAGTTCACGCGTAATAAACGTGTGGGATGAGAATTTGTACGAAACATTAGTTTTAGTGGTGATTCCTCGATTAGCGGTTAAAAATAGTTAATAGTTAGTAAGTAGTTAGTACGTTACAAGTGGGTTATCGTTAGTAAAACCATTAGGCAGGAGTTAATGTGAGCTGAAATAAGCTCATAAACTCACAACGGCTCTCTGTAGCGGCAGCTCTGTCCGCCATCCTTTCTACTGGTTCACTGTCTCTTCCACTCGATGAAAACCTGCGTTTTATCCTTAAAAAATCCCGTATTATTGGCTACTAAAACCACTACACGGTAAAAAAACGAGCCAACGTCAAACGCCTTGTGTTCATCTGACGCTTCCTGTCTAAAGTTTGAAAGCTCCCGCTGCCATCTGATTAGTCCGTGGTCCCATACGCTGCTCTGATTGGATCTGTTAGATATCGCAAGGCCTTGTGGTTAAGGTAGTGTTTTAAGCCGTTGCCTGACACCCACCGTGCCCGGGGGGAAACGTAATTTAAGAGGACATTAAAACTTTACTATCGCCACAACTTCCGTCACTTCCGGGTTGCCGCAGCAACAGAGTCAAACTTTGGAGGAGGAAAGAGACACAAAATACAGAAACACAGTCGCAAAATATTCATTCGAGAAAAAAGGTATTTTGTTGGAACCAGGTGAGTAGTGTTGTTTTGTTGTTTTTTATATCGGTTACCGTACTAGCATTTTTAATATAATATGTGGTAGTTCTGTTTATGTTAGCATCCAATTTCAGTTTGTTAGAGATTGATGTCAGCGATTTTCCATCATTGAAATAGTAATCGTACTTGTAGGTCACTGTGTCCAGCAGGCTGTTGTTGATAATGACATTAAAATGTGTCATTTTTAAAGATAACTGTTAAGTCAGTCAACTTATTAAAGTCTGCTCCAACTCGATCCAAGTGTCTGATCAGTCATGGCGTCTGATGCGGCGGCCTCTGGTGGGAAAAAGACAAAAACAATGAAGGGGATTGAAGAGCTGACAAACGCGGGCCATCGAGCTCTGACCGAACAACGTCACAGTTACGCTGTCACCTGCTTCAAGGACGCTTTAAAATCTGCAAAGCAGGTGAGGTCATGTACTGTACATCAGATGTGTGAGTGTCACATGATCAGGGTCTGGTCAATCTCCCATCATGCTCTTCTTTCAGCTGCAGGACTCTCGGGTGGTCCGGGCTTGTACCTACAACCTCGGTGCGGCTTATGTAGAATCAGGACAGCCTCAGAAGGGTCTGGAATTCTTGCGGCGAGCTCAGTCCGGTCCAAAGGCCGAGCGGCTCCCAGACCTTCAGTTCAACTTCGCACTGGCCCACAATGCACTGGGTCAGAGCACTGAGGCTGCCGCCCACTTCCTGCAGGCTGCTCAGCTGTACAGGTCACAGGGAGATGGAGGCAGCGAGGGAGACGCCTGCATGGAGATGGGCCATTGCTACAGCAGGACCCAGGTCAGAACTAGAACCAGGTCCAAACCCGACACAAAGGTCACACCCAGAATGAGAAACTAGGTCAGAGGTCTAACCAAGACCAGAAACTGTACCATGAGCTAGGTTTGAACTGAACCTGGTCAGAACCAGGTTTCTGTCTTTCTGTTTATTCTGAATCTTCATCAACATCTTCAGGATTTTTTGTTTCTGTTTATTCTGAAATGATTTCATCTTCATCAACATCTTCAGGATTTTTTTTTGTGTGTTTTCAGGACTGGTCTCTGGCGGTCCAGGGTTTCCTCCGCGCTGCAGAAAGCTACAAAATGGCTGACATGTTACACTCTGCAGCCGCTGCCCTGAAGCAGGCGGGAAATCATATGATCCAATCACAGCAGTTCAGTAGTGATGACATCACAGGCGTGCTAGACGAGTGTCTGTCCTTGACCCACGGCATCAGCGAGCCAAGGATTCTGGGTAATGACTCTGTGATTGACAGTCGATGAGCTGATTGGTTATGTGGTTGTTGATGTCATACTGATGTCACACAGGTGAGCTGTACCTATCAGTGGGCGTGTCTTTCTGCAGACTGCGCTGTTTCCCTCAGGCGCTACAGTGTTTTCAAAATGCTGTGAGTCCTGCCGCTCAGTGGCCTCCTCTGCTGGCCAAAGTCACACACAACCTGGGAGCTGCTCTGAACTCTGTGGGTCAGTTCAAGTCTGCCCTGGTGTACCACAGACAGGCGGCTGGACTCTACGGTCAGTCGGCCGTCCACCTGTTGGCCGTGTTCCTGGCTTATATATTGATGTTATTTGGTATTTGTATATGTATGTGTACTCACTCAGTGAGTGTTTATGTGTGTGTATGAAGGCTCCCTGGGCTGCCGTGGAGATCAGGCTCGCTGTTTCAGTAACCTGGCTGTAGCTTGCAGTGAGCTGGGTGATGAAGAGGGGGCAGCAGAGAGCTTCATACACGCCCTGCAGGGATTCACAGACGCAGGTTTGTCCTCGGATTTGTGGCCTGTCTGTCTCTCCGACCTGTCTGGATTTGATCTGTGGCCTGTCTGTCTCTCCGACCTGTCTCACCTGTCGGTGACCTGTCTGTGTGTCTGTCTATAGAGGAGCACCTGTCTCAGGTGCAGGTGTGTGTGTCCTTGGCTAAGTTTTACCTGAGGCAGAAGAAACATCATAAAGTGGTTCAACTCTACAAACAGGCTCTGAGTGCAGCCTCCCACTGTGAGGTAAGACCTGCACCTGGAAATGAACCAGAACTAAGACCAGAACCAAGACCAGAATCAGTGATAAAACCTGAACAAGTACTGACCGACTTCACTTCCTGTTTCCAAACATGTCTGCTGGTTTTCCAGGACACTACTATTCGGGATCAGCTCTTGGATCAGCTGATGACATCACTGCAAAGACTGAACCTGCAGGTGAGATCACGTGACCACACCAGTCATCAGTCACTTCCTGTGGACAGTTTTCCGACCTCAGGTCTGTCTTTGTGATTCAGAGACCACGCCCCGGCAGGATGCGACCAAAAGGCTTCCCTGTGGAACTGTACGTCAGTTAACGTTTATCACACTGTCACCGATGCATGAGTTCAGAGAGTGATGTGATGATGTTATCATCTGATCGCAGAAAGTCCGACATCATAGACAGTCCAGGAAGTGAAACCAATCAGGAGCAGGATGAGAACAGAGAGGAGCGCTCAGGTGAGACTGTCCTTTTACCTGTGACCTCTGTGACCTCTCTGTGATGATGGGGTTAAACCTGTGGCCTCTGTGACCCTGTGACCTCTCTGTGATGATGGGGTTAAAATCATGATCATCTTCACTGTGGACAGAGGAAGACGCTCCAGGTGGACAGGAAGCTGCGGAGCGTTATGAGAAGCCAGGGGGCGGAGCTTCTGGAGATGCAGGTAAAGAAAACAACCCTCATGACTTTATCACCTATAATCAATGAGTGGAAGTGTTTGTAACACACAGAACTACCATCGTTTGAGGTGTAGTTTTCTCTATGAACTTTACGAGTGACCTGTCAGTGGAGACATTCCTTTAAACCATCAGAACAACTAGAATAAGAGAAAAAATACAAGATGCTCACAGAGGGTTTGACATCAACTGTAGTGGTTACGTTACACTTTATACTTTTTTCCAGGTGTGGACAGACAGAAGTCTAACTCCAACAGGTAACTGTCAATCAAAGCGTCCAGTCCACGTCCACGACATCACAGGACATGTCTTTAATGTCTACTCTTTCCTGCAGTAAAACGTCATTGGTGCAGCAGACAGAGGCCCCGCCCAACAGCCACACTGAGCTGACACACGCCACTTCTCTGGTGGGACGGTTGAGGTCCAGGTTCTGTTCTCTGATGTAGATGAAGTCCACATCAACTGATCTCTGGACTGATCATGTCAGAAGGATGTCGAGCAGGAAACCGCTCCAGACCCAGAGCCCAGACTGAGAGTCCAGTGTAGACCATGATACAGCAGGATCTCAGTCTACATGGCAGATGTGTTTGAGACAAACACCGCCACCTGGTGACGAAATGAAGTCCTGTTCCAAAACTTTCAGATTTGCCAAAATTAAGAGTCATTTTTTTAAAGACATCTGCAGAGTTTAGCTGTAGAACACGTCCATATCCGACCTGACGTCTGGAGGGCATTTAAAACCAGGAGTCAGATTCACATCTACAGACCAGAGTCTACGTCAGGAGTCCAGCAGGGATCCAGAGCCGGGATCAGTGACCACAGCCAGTAACAGCTCCTCCTCCTTCTCCACCTCCATCTCCCCGCTACAGTCTCACAGTTTCAGTAGAGACCTGGACCAGCTGGAGACAGAATCCCGCACCAGGAGCAGAACCAGATCACACTCTGACGGAGTTCTACTGGTTCAGATGAGTTAGAGACCATGAGGAGCAGAGATACAGGTATGTGTGTGTGTGTGTGTGTGTGTGTCCTTAAAATGTTAAAGAGTACAGATTCTGTGATCCAGAACCAAGACTTTAAATCCTGGTCATGTTCTGGTCAGTATGAAGACTGTCCACGTCGGTAATAATCAGGAATAATCTGGTCAGGATTAGGAGGCATTTGGATTGGACAGAGGTCGGTCCAATTTAGATTAAACTGGAAGTCCAGAAGTTACGAGGTGAGGTCGTATATCACACACACACACACAGAGTCAGGGCTGACTGTGCTGTTAGCGCCACCTGCAGCTAGAAACAGCAGCTAACTTTCAATGCAAACATTGGTTTTGGCAGGAAACTCTCCTGAACAGAAAACTGGACAAAGAAAATACACACGTACTCAGCCCAGAGAAAACTGTCAGTCATGATCACAGTCAGCCGTCACTCTTTCATTTTCTCCATCAACTTATGTGTTTGAAAACATCTTAGTTACAAGTTAATCGAGTCAGCAGAGTAGGAAATCACACCATAGTCCACAGAGAAAATCAGTGATTTAGACTGACTGGGTCACAGGAGCTGCTGGTCCACTCCTGCCTCGTGTGGTCAGTTTGTGTCACTGAGTTAAAGACGATGAAGTCGATTACAAACTTTTCTTTCCTTTTGTTTAACAATAATGTTAATACACTGTTATTTCTGCGTCACTGAGTTTGTTAAAAAATGTAACTGCTCCTTTAACCATGGATTCGTCAAATACACACACACACACACACCCTGCAGGTAAAAATAACTGTGTTGTCTGTGTGTGCTGTAACCTGACCTGTGCGTGTGTGTGTCTGTTCAACAGTATCACAGATATTTGTTATTTTTTCAGGGCTGATCTTTGAATCATTTGTGTTAACTAACCACTAACCACTAACCACGAGGTTAACCCTGTAGTTCCCGCCTCCTGACCTCTGTGTGGTCTCAGGGAAAACCTCAGTTCAACTCTGGGATAATTCAACTCTTTGATCTTCTTTGTCTCTCCGCAGGATGTCAGATAATCTGTCCGTCCTGATCCCGTCATCGTTGGCCCCGCCCCCTTGCAATACTTCCCAGCATGCCTGTCTCTCAGACTGGGAGGCTCCTCGGTTTACTCGTGCGGCTCAGTTCCGGGTCGGCATCACCTTCGTCCTCTTCCTGTTTGCCGCCTGCAGTAACTTGGCCCTACTGGTCAGCGTGTGGTGCGGGCGTGGCCGGAGGCTGGCGTCCCATCTGCGGCCCCTGATGCTGAGTCTGGCGTCAGCTGACCTGATGATGACGTTCGTGGTGATGCCTCTGGATGCGGTGTGGAACGTGACGGTGCAGTGGTACGGCGGCGACGCCCTCTGTAAGCTGCTCTGCTTCCTGAAGCTGTTCGCCATGCACGCCGCCGCCTTCATCCTGGTCGTCATCAGTCTGGACCGCCATCGTGCCATCCTGCACCCGCTGGACGCGCTGAGCGCCCGCCACAGGAATCGCCACCTGCTCCTGCTGGCCTGGAGTCTCAGCCTGCTGTTTGCATCGCCGCAGGTCTCTGACCAATCACAGCAGAGCTTTCACACCATTATGTAAACACGTTGACATGACTCCTGTATAATCAGTGACTGCTCGTTAACGTTCTCACCTGTCAAATAATAACATTTAACATCAGCAGTCGCCCACTGGGTCACGACCCTCGTACTTTAACGGCCGGTGAATTGAGGAAAATCACCGGTGGTTTCACAGGAGCACATTTTTCCTGCGCTCTCGCAGCAGCAGCTCCGTTCTCTCTAAATCTCGTTAGGAATGTTGTCAGGATTTGTTATGGAAACTTCCTGCTGTTAGCTCAGGCTAAGTGCTGACTGTGAGAATGTGAGGTCTCTTGATCTGATGGAGGTGAAGCTGCTCTCACCCGTCCCCCTCTCTCTCTCTCTCTCTCTCTCTCTCTCTCTCTCTCTCTCTCTGCAGCTGCTGGTCTTCAGGACGGTGTCCGTGGACGGCATGAACTTCACTCAGTGTGCGTCCCACGGCAGTTTCATTCACCGTTGGCAGGAAACCCTCTACAACATGTTCCACTTCACGTCTCTGTATGTGCTCCCCCTGTTGGTGATGAGCTGCTGCTACAGTCAGATCCTTCTGCACATTCACCGGCAGCACATGAGGGAGACGGGTACGTCTGAGAGTCAACCGTTCACTGACTCGAACCCTGACTCAGACTCAGACTTTTCTCCTGTGGCTCAGACTTGGACGTTAGCCCTTTTGGTCCCTGACCTGGACTGGACACTCTCTTCCTCTCTCATCTGTCTCACTCGTCTTGTTAAACTAGCATCTCTCACCTGTCTCACTCGTCTTGTTAAACTAGCACTAGCTTTGAAATAGTTGCCGTGACATCACCATCGCAGCCTCTTCCTCTCTTTCAGATGGTGAGTCTTACCTGCGGCGCAGCGGCACCGACATCATCCCCAAGGCTCGGATGAAGACTCTGAAGATGACGGTGGTCATCGTGCTGTCCTTCATCGTCTGCTGGACACCCTACTACCTTCTGGGCATCTGGTACTGGTTCCAGCCCGACATGGTGCAGGTCACGCCAGAATACGTCCACCACGCGCTCTTCCTGTTTGGGAACCTGAACACCTGCTGCGACCCCGTCATCTACGGCTTCTACACACCGTCCTTCAGGGCTGATATCGCCGCCTGCTGCCACCGCGGTGCCAGCTCCGCACCGAGGCTTCCGCACCAGAAATCGGACAAAGACGGAACCAGTCCAAATCCGCCATCGACCGCCAGACCAAAGACCCAGCGTTCGGAGGAGAGGACACTGACGTTGACCAATCGGGGCACTTGAACCTGTCGCTGAGGACGCTGAGCTTGAACTGACCAATCACAGAAATGGTAATGCATGATTAATCAATTAAACAATTCATATTCAGCTGCTCTGATTGGCTGTAGACGAGGAAACTTCAGACGGTTTCTACAGAGTTTATTTGGCTTTATATGTCGACAAGTCATCATCATCATCTTCATCATCTTCATCTTAATCATTAACATGAGAGGCATTGAGGAGACCCATGTTATTTCTCACTTCCTGTTCTCTTTAAAGCTTTGACGTATTTGTTGCGACACATTATTGAAAAATCAAATTTGAAACATTAAAGCCTGACTTTTCTCATTGGTCCTAGCTTCATCCTATACGTCTACAGTTTTCTTTTCCTACGCTTTTTTTTTACTTAACCTTTTTTCAGTTTCCTTCAGCTTTAATATCTAAATCTACGACCTAAACCAAAGTCGAACATATTTAAAACAGAATCAATAATATAAACAATAATTGTAAAAAAACAAAAACGTCACGAATGTTTCATTATTTTGGCAGACATTCCTCGTCACTGCAGAACGGCAGCAACGTGAGAATAAGGAACTGAAAGAAGAAAGTTCTAGAAAAAGAACATTTAAAAAGAACGAGCTCTGAGCAGACAGTGACCTTTGACCTGAGGCTCCACAACAGACACAAAAAACTTGGTGAAATGACACGAGACTCAACACAGATCTATTTTAGTAAATAGTAAAAGGAGTACATGTTTTAGAATATTCCGGTTTCTCCTCTTTTTGGTCGGTCTGGTCTTCAGAGTCACTGTGTCTCTGAAGTTTTTTTCTGGTTTCTAAAGTCTGTTCCAGAGCTCTTGGTCTTCAGGTCACTGTCAGCAGCAGAGACAGAAGCTGTAAAGACATTCAACCTTAGTGTGAACACAGAGAACCTGTGGTGTTTCTCCAGGCATCCTGAGGTTATTAATGAGTTATTACCAAACGATACTAACTGTTAATAACAGCTGTTATTAGAACCTGTCTGTGTTCTGGCAGTTCCTCTCAGTGTTTTTTTATTTTTTTATTATAAACTATGAAACAGCATCTGTAAGTATCTACTTGTTGACAGGTTTATATAATTCTGACTCTTTTGGTTTGGACTCATTCTAAGAAAATACGGTTTGAAATATAAAAGTGTTTTGGTTTTGTTTGTTTTTCAACTGGGAAAACAAACCGTTTGTAATGGAAACCATTTTTTTCATCTTTGGACGTTTTTCAGCTGTTTTTCCATTATTACATCATTATATTTCTTCAATGTTTAAATTCTTAAATTTGGCTGGTCCTCGACCGGGAGCTTCTTTTAAAGGCAGCTGTGGACTTTTACAGAAAAAAATCACTGACATCATAAAAAAGCAATCCGACGACCAGCAGGGGCACTCTTCCATCCCTTCATTCTCAAACTGTCCAACAGACTGGGGACACGTCTGTCCCGGAGGTCATGTGACCTGCAGCAGCTCATTGGTTCAACACTCAAACACACTCAAAGCTCAGTCAGGGGGGCGGGATCAGGAGGGCGGGGTCATGGCGTTAGCATTGGCACTCGAGGTAGAAAAAAAATGGCAACGTGGCCCAGAGGAGCCTTTTGGTTCGGGTCGGTGACCAGCAGCGGAGGTATCTCTCTTTGGAGGTGGTGACGTGGGTGGGGCGACTAGCTGACGCTCCGTGTCCTCTACATCCTGACCACAAGTGACCAGTGAACAGGATAAAGCAGGGTCCGTGACCTCTGCAGACCCAGGTGAGCTGAGGCGGGGTCCTCAGAGGAGGGACCAGCGCCCCCTCAGGTGGATCTGAAAAGGTCGGGACCTGGTCCTTGTTCAGCACAGACGGTGAGTAAAACTGTTTTGGTTTCAACAGGAAGTGTCAAGAGGTCAAACGTGATCATGTGACTTGTGTTCGTGTAACGACGGCAGCAGAAGAACTGAACTTTGGTTTCAGACATTTTCATCATCATCAGGAGCAGAGGAGCAGACGTCAGCTAGAGCTAAGGAGCGGGGGGGCGGGGGAGGAGGCGGAGCTCTGAGGGTTTATCCAGTGCCTGATTGGACAGGCGAGTTCGGCTCCACCATGACCATCACAGGAGGAGGGGCGGAGTCACATCTCTGTGAGTGGAACAGAAACGGTTGGTCAGTGAATTTGACTAGCTGTGTGTGTGTGTATGTATGTGTGTGTGTGTGTGTGTGTGTTACCTGGTTCAGTTCGATGCTCTCAGATACATGACCTTTATGACCTCTGACACCATTAATGGGCGGAGCCTCCCAGTTTGCTGCTTTTCTACAGAACAAGCTGTGGAAACAACAGGTGATGTCACTGATGATGTCACTGATGATGATGATGATGAGAATGACAAGAGTGACGAGGTAGTTCTACAGAATGAACAGTAGGCGACGATGATGATGATGATGTTGATGATGTCATGGAGGACACGATGATGGTGACACCAGTTATCCCTGACATCATCACGTTGATAATTATGATGATGGTGATGAGGTTCTGACCTTCTGCGACCCTGCTGGATGAAGAGCAGGTGATGGACCTTCTGTGACCCTGCTGGATGAAGAGCAGGTGATGATGATGTCAGTGATGGGGATGTAAATGACTATGATGGTGACGATGACCACGATGCTGAGGTTCTGACCTTCGTCTGTAGCCCAGCAGGATGAAGAGCAGGCAGCACAGGATGCAGGCCAGACCACTGTGAACGCCCACCAGGACAGTGGACATCGAACCATCCGACTGGTTACAGTTACAAGTGGCACCAGCTGAGAAACAGAGACAGGGTCAGTGGGGTCATTTAGAGGACAGGGTGGGGTCAAAGGTCAGAGTTCCCACCTGCTGCGCTCTTCCCTTGGTCTGCCAGAGACACCAGACGGCGGTTGGACACACTGTCTCCGTTTCCGTTGAACGCCACCAGCAGGATCTCGTAGACAGTGGCGGGTTCTGTTAACAGGAAACATCCTCAGGTTAGCCTAGCCTAGCTTAGCACAAACACTGACAAACTGGACGACATGTCAGCCAGTATTGGTATCTGACATGATTCATCCTGTGGTACTGACCCAGGTGGGAGATGGTGTGTGTGTTGATGTGTCCCGGAAACGTTTCCTGTCCCTGGATGTTGGGGTTGGAAACGCCACGGTATTCCAGTCGGAAGCCTTCCAGCTGTCCCGGTTTAGAGGGAAGGTCCCAGTAAACCTGCATCGCTGTCTGGTTCAGAACCTTGGTGAAGAAACTGGGAGGAGTCGGCACTGAGGCGCACGGACAGACAAACGTGTTAGTGGTCGGCGAACAGGTGAGAGGTCATGACGTCTGGGCGGACTCACCTCCTCCCTTGGTGGTTGTGATGACGGGGGCGGAGCTCCGACTGCCACCCTCAGCAGAGTAGGCCTTCAGGTAGATGGAGTACGTGGTCGCTGCCTCCAGGTTGTTGAAGTCGTGTGAGAAGGTGGATTTACTGACCGCCTCCTGCAGCTCCGCACTGTCAGGCTCTGAGATCACACAGGTCAGAGGTCGTGAGTGAGGTTACCGACTGGACAGTGACCTCAAGAGATATTTTGAAGTGTCTAAATATTTGTCTGGATGAAAGAACACCTGAAATATATCTGATGAAGTTTGTTTTTAATCCGTCAGAATAAGAATCAAAGTATTCTGATGCTGGAGGTGTTCAGATCATCAGTCCTGGACTGTGATTGGTCGATGGTGACTGGACCAACTGATAATATTGTCAGAGCTGTCTCACCTCCCAGTCGTCTTATGTGCAGGACATATCCGATAATATGCTGGCCACCGCTCTCTGTGGGTGTGTCCCAGCTCAGTCGTAGGCTGCTGAAGCTGAGGGGCGTGGCCCGGACGCCTTCCGGGGCCTCGGGTAGCTCGGGCCCCTGGCTGATGGCCAGTCGAGCGCTGGCCTGGTTGGTGCCGGCGCTGTTTTCAGCGATGCACTGGTAGATGGCCTCGTCGTTGGCTGTGATGCGAGTGATGGCGAGTGTCCTGCAGAGAGAAAAATAAATAAATAGATGTTATGATGTCACCAATGATGTCATCTGTCTGACATCAGAAACCGTAGTTCTTTTCTGCTGGGTCGTACGTGTTGGCGTTGGTGAGTTTGACATTTCCACTAGGTGTCAGCAGTTTGCCGTTCTTCAGCCAGATGAGGTGAGGTTCAGGGACGCCTGTGGCTGTGCAGCTGAACACAGCACTGCCCCCTGTTGGTCTGGAGACAGACTGCGGCCACTGCACAAACTCTGGAGGAGCTGCAGGGAGACAGGGACATGTGAAGATAGAGAGATTATTAGAGATTATTATTCTAATTGATAGTAAAAAGAATGTTTGGTATATTATCTTCTAAAAGATAGTAAAGTAAAAAGAATGTTTGGTATATTATCTTCTAAAAGATAAAAACTTAGAGTAAAACATCCGTTTGTTGTTGTTTTTATGATCATGTTAACATGGCTGTGCAGACGTCATAAAACCACTCTTGTCTGCCACACTACTGCAGGAGTCCTCAGCTGTCCAGCAGAGGGCAGTGGTAAACAATCATCTGTGTCATGAGACAAAGAAATTCAACTTATGTGAACTTGAACTGACCTCTGACCTCTCTCACTCTATTAATCTCACACACACACACACACACACACACATCCTCTCCAGCAGACAGGCAGGTGCTGTCTCGCCTCACACACACACACACTCCGTCTCCACGGTCACAGAGGGACAGAGCACACGCATGTGTCCCCACAGGACCTCAGTCCTCAGGCTCCACCCTCTTCATCTGAATCTGTATGTGTGTGAGGTCAGAGGTCAGAGGGGAGACAGGGTGAAGAGGAGCAGAAGGAGGGGGAGTCATTAACAGGGACGTGAGGGTGACGTGAGACCAGACGACACACACACACACACACACACACATCCATCGCGGGTGTGAGTTGACCTCCTTCAACATGTCATGTTCAAGAGCAAAATACACACATGATTCACACACACACACACACGCAGAGTGAGATGTTGTTGTTATCTTCATTATTTTTGATTTTTTTTTTTGACTGGTGCTGGACTCAGTGATAAAATCTCATAAATCTTCAATAACGATTTGTGGAAAACCTTTGGATATTCTATGGTTTTATTTATATTTTTTTATTTTACATATTTTGGATTTACTTCTACTTATTTCTGTGTATCACTTCGTAAAAGAAACTTATGAAATATATATATATTTATTCAGCTAACTTTCTATATTTTTTTTTTACCAAACCTGTAGTCAAATTACAGCCTGATTATTTCTGTGTATCACTTTGTAAAGGAACATATGAAATATATATAATTTTATTCATCTAACTTTCTATATTTTTTTTTCACCAAACCTGTAGTCAAATTACAGCCTGATATTTCTTACTTTTTAACTATTTGGACCTCATTTAGCGTCAGTTGTTGTTTGTAGACTTTCATTCCTCGTCTTTTACTTTTACTGACGTCACTGTGAAGGTTTTGTCTTCAGACTGAGCAGATGTTTTATATTTCTCCTCATTAGACTCAGTTTTTAGGTCAGTGTTGACAGAAGGGCAGCACACAACACAAAAGACAGAGAGACACGGCCTCAGTGTTCTGCTGTGTGTGTGTGTGTGTGTGTGTGTGAACAACATATTCATCAGTCTGAAGTGTTTGTCTCTCTTCTCATGTTAATCCATATTCTAATGAAGCTCAGTCTGGGAAACAAACACACAATGAAGCCTGTTTGACCTCTGACCCGCTGCAGCTGGAGCTCCTCCCCCTGCACGCATCAGTGATGAGGTCAGAGGTCAGGTGACTCTCAGCTGCTCGTCTGATTTATCATTTTCCCCCGCTTAAAAATAAAATCACAAATTTGATTTCTTGAAGCCCCGAGGTCAGAGGTGAAGAGTGAGAGCAAACTCACTGTGAAGTGTGTGTGAGGGCGAGAGAGTGAGAGAGTGAGTGTGTGTGTTTACACACTTATAGGCAGCAGGAACAGCAGAGCTGAAGTTTAGATATTGTGTTTAAAAGACGAAAAGTAAAGACTGTTACTTTAATAATATTAACCAGACTAACTAACCTAACCTAACCATAATAACTAATGTGACTAACTACGCTAACTAACTTAGACCAGGAAGGAACTCTCTGTAAAGAGAACGTGCTGAAGGTTGATGATTGGGTGACAAACAATCACCAAACAATCACGACATTTACTTTTAAATGTTATTTTACTTCTTAGCTGTGAGGTACTTGAAAAGTTTGAAAAAAGGACCTTGAAAGTCCTTCAATAAGACCCAGGAAAAGAGTCCTGAATTCTCACCATCACCATCATCACCATCTTCATCAGCTTCATCATCATCATCACCATCTTCATCAGCTTCATCATCATCATCACCATCTTCATCAGCTTCATCATCATCATCACCATCTTCATCAGCTTCATCACCTTCATCATCATCATCTTCATCATCATCTTCTCTCTACCTAACAAGCTCAGCATCTGCAGGTTTGCCTAAGGTGTTATGTCATGTGTGATGTCATCTCTACCTCAGCATCTGCAGGTTTGTCTAAGGTGTTATGTCATGTGTGATGTCATCACCTTGCACCACCAGTCGTCCCAGTGCCGTCCTCCTGGCACGGCTGCCCGGTCTGTTGGCAGAACAAACGTAAACTCCAGAATGTTGAAGAGTGGCATCAGAGATCATCAGGTTTCCTGTTCCCAGGACCTGGATCCCCTCCACGCCGATGGAGCGTCCATCTGAGGGAACCAAACACAGGTCAGGGGTCATCTTCGTTCGGCTGAACCCAGGTCTGTTGACCGCTGATTATCACTGACAAACACAGCTCTGTCTGTTCTACTTCAATCTGACTCTGTTCGTCACTAACAGGAAGTCTGCGGTGAAACCGTTACCTAGGCGACTCCAGGACACGATTGGACGGGGGTTTCCTGTGGCGATGCACTCCAAGATGGCCGTCTGGTGCACAGTGATGGTGAGGTTCTGAGGTCCAGACAAGATCACGGGCTCACGGTAGATCCTGGATCCTGCCACTGTAGCAGAGAAACAGAGGCCGACATCAGATCGCTGGTCTGAGATCCTGGTTTTTTTTTTCTGACCTCATCATTTCTGACCTGAGTCTGATCTTCCAGGTTGTTCCTCCGCGCTCTTACCTGTGACTGACAGCTGGGCCTCGTCACTGTATCGAGTGTTGGCCATGTTTGAGGCCATGCAGCGAAACAAACCCGCGTCTGTTCGCTGAACACTGGTGATTTGTAGGACACCGTGTGGCAGCAGGGTGTATCTGCAGGAGAAGAAGAAACAGTAAGGCTTCAGTAAGTAAGAAGTTTGAGTTTGTGATAAAAAACAAACATTATTAATATTCTCGTATAAATGATTATTCGATTGTTCAGTCAATTTATTAAGTGATCAACTGTTTTTCAAACACAGACCTGGGGTCGTCCGTGGTCAGTGGGCGTCGGTCTCGTTGCCAGGTGATGTTGGCCTCAGGGATCCCGTTTACCTGACAGGTGAGTCTGGCCACGCCCCCTTCGTCTACAGTCACGGACTGCGGGTGGGACAGGAACTTGGGCAGAGCTGTGACCAGATGATACGTATGTTAGAGCAACGTCCGGTCACGTGACGTGACACCACGGACACATGTACACGGGCAGCGCTCGCACTCACATGCTAGCTGGACTCGAGCCTTGCGGCTAATCAACATGCCGTAACGGTTCTGTGCGGCGCAGTCGTATTCGCCCGCGTCAGTCTCGTTGCTCTCGCGTCTCTTGGAGAAGTTCCGGATGAGCAACGTTCCGTTGGCCAGCACGGCGGCTCTGCGTCCGGTCTCAACGGGGACGCCGTTCCTCCTCCAGGTGATTGAGATAGGCCCCTCCCCCTCCACCTGACAGTCCAGCATTAGCGGGCGATCTCTCACCGCGATGACGTCATTGGGTTCCTTTATGAAGGCGAGTTCTGAGGCTGCGCTCACACCTGGAAGGGACAGACAAGTACGACGTATCAGAGATACTGTAGTACTTAGTACTCTGAAAGTACTCCAGACTTTCATCACAGTACTGATGGAGGGAAGGAGAGCGGGTACTGAGTCTGTGATAGATTTTTAAACCGGTATTAGAGAAGTACTGAAGCATATGTTTATAGTACTTACTAGTACTACTAGTACTAGTAGTAGAAAGTGATAAATTAATCAGTAACAAAATCAAAACTTAACAAATTCATAAATGAACAAATGTTGATGACAAACATCACTGAGTCCAGATGATGATGATGATGATGATGATGATGATTAAACCTGCAGCCCTCCCTCCACCCCGTATCACAGTGGATGATGTCACAGCCCCTCCCTCCAGTCTGTGAGGACCAGACCCCTGATGTCTGGAGCTGCAGACCCCACACCTCATGCCGAGTCTGAACCTCATGTGGTATCAATGGCAAACAAAAAACGTGGGATAACAGACACCATTCACAGCCAGACCCCGCCTCACCCTGACCCCACCTCACCCCGACCCCATTCCCCAAAATACTCCAAAACCATGAAATTCATCCTCACTCCCACCCTGCCCCCCCCAAAAGGTAAAATCTTGTAATTTGGCACAGTTTAAAAGCTGTATATTCACCCAAATGTGGCATCTATTAAATTCGCTATTTTAAAACACACACACACACACACACTCTCTGATGCAGAATCCTGTAATGTACAGATTCTGGGCCACAGACCACATGTTGACGTCTTCATCCCACTCTGGTCAATTAACAGTAATGTTTGTAAACAACTTCGTCTGTCACCGGAGAACCAAAACCAGGGATTTTAGTTTAGAATGACTTGGCAGTTCAGTGACCTAAACTGACCACAGGAGGTGGTAGAGGACCGACAAATCACGTATCACTGTTCGCTAAAATCACACATTTTCTCAACGGACTGAAGTAAATGTGTTTATTTTCAGGGGAAACAAAGTTTCATTCCTAATCCAACAAATTCACAGACGCTGACGTCTTCAGACCTAAAACCAAGAACAACCTGAGGAGAACCGTCGTTGTTCTGGACTCTGACGGACTCAGATGATCAAGATGATCATAGAAGACTGAAAGAAACTACTGCTAACACAACTCATCACTGTGGACCAAAACCAAGAGCAGAGAATATGTCTCTGGTTTTTATCATCGGTCTGATGAGTGTGAAAAAGTTTGGGCCAAAATCTCTCGTCTTCCATCTGTGATCTCATTATAAAATGGTGAATAAAAGAGGGAGGAGGAGACATTTAAATCAGAGCAGCAGACACTGCCCCCCCCCTTCCTTGACCCTGAACCTGAACCTGACCCTGAACCCCCAAATCCTCTCCAAATCCCCCCCCAGCTCCTAAAGGTCATGAGAGTCTGACCTCTCCCTCTGTCTCTCTGTAGCATATTGTCGTAGCCCTGACTGTGGCCGTGAACGTGACTTTCACGGTGATTGTGGTGACAATGACACACACACACACACACTATATTTATATATAAATACATATATATATAGCACTTATATAAAAAGCATAAAACAATACTGACATGGAAGTGGAACACCAGAAGGGAAAACATTTTGTTCAAACTTTTAAAACATTGATTTGATCAGATTTTTAAATCTGAGAAATTTCAATGTGAGAGAAAAATACTTTTAAATAAAATTAAATAATTTAATAAAACTCAGTTAAATAATTTAGTTGAGAAAACAATAAAACTAAAATAAAGTAGTATATGACAAATAAAGTAAAACTTTTCATGTTTTTAAACGATTATCATAGAAACATAAATATACATATAAAATATGTTTTGAAGAAATACTTGTTCAAAAAACTTTTATTTTCCTTATGAAGAAATGTATTATGAACATCAATTATATGAATGATATGAACAAATATAACATATTTACTTTATGAAAATAAATTAAATAATTGAATCAAATTTGATTATTTTCTTTTCTAGCAGAACATTTGACACGTGATCAGTGAAATTCACTGCAGATAAAACACTAACATTTGGAATAATGAGTCAGTAATCAGTAGAAAACAGTCAAACCTGAGCAGAAGAAGAGGAGAATCATCATCTTCATCATCATCTTCCTGGTTCTGTTTCTCAGTGTTCAGTGTTGTATTAAATCCAAATCATTACTGGTTTATCCTCAATCTTCTGTTTTTAATCCTGATTTTCTTCTTTTTTTTTTTCTTCACTCTTTTCTACCTTCACCTCTTCTCCTCCTCCTCAGCTCCCGTGTCTCCCTCTTCTTTGATGCCCTGTTAGGATCTGAATCCAAATCTGAAGCTCCACTGAATGACTGACAGTAGGGGTGGAGTCTGACGGAGATGAGGCGGAGACTGAGAAAGGTCGAGTCTGAGGTGAGTTGATAGGGTCCTGTGACGCAATATACAGCTCGGGCAGTAGAGGGCGGTATAGTAAAGAAACTACAATCCACAGAAGAAGATGTAACGGCGACAACGTTGGCCATAGAAGAAGCGAAGGCGGAAGTGAGTGTAAACAAAGATGTTCTCCTGAGGATGTGCCGTTGAGGAAAAAAAAAACGAGTCCCCATGAGAAGTAACAGGTTCGTCTGCAGGAAAGAGATTGAAGGTAAAGGAAGAACTGACTGAAAACGACGTAGTTGCGACTGACGCTGTTGAATAACCGCTGCTGATACAATGAGCTAACGCTATTTACATAGACACATGTTAGCATCAGTTAGCACCACCTCGACTAGCTGCAAACCTTAAGTTTGAAAAGTTCATCAGTAGAAGTTAAATAAGTAAATAAGTTTGTTATAGATAATGGCATAGTTATATGGGTTATTTATATATATAGTTATATTTGTATATAATTACCATAAATCTTTATTACATTTGTGTTTGCTAGAGCTCTTGTATTTAAAGTAGAGGTTGGTAGTACGACTGTATGAAAAGATGAAGGAATTAAGAAAAAATTCCATAAGGAAAAAAAAGGAAAACGGAAGAATGATAAAGAAACGATAGAAAGGAGCAGGGATATCTGAAGAAAGGAACAAACAGAAGAAGTTAGAGAGAGAAAATGAATGAAGTAAGTAAAAAAACAAAGTCTAAGTAGAAGTTAAATAAAGTTTGTTATAGATAATTACATAGTTATATGGGTTATTTATATATATAGTTATATTTGTATATAATTACCATAAATCTTTATTATATTTGTGTTTGCTCAGAGCTCTTGTATTTAAAGTAGAGGTTGGTAGTACGACTGTATGAAAAGATGAAGGAATTAAGAAAAGAAATTCCATAAGGTAAAAAGGTAGATAACGGAAGAATGATAAAGAAACGAACTGAAGATAAAAAGGAGCAGGGATATCTGAAGAAAGGAACAAACAGAAGAATTTAGAGAGAGAAAATGAATGAATGAAGTAAGTAAAAAAACAAAGAATTAAAGGAGGAAGGATAGAGGGAGGGAAATTGGATGGATGAGATGACATCATATCGGATAATAATAATTATCTCTGATCTATATCTCTGTTAGGACCTGGACCCCGACTCTTGTTCCTGGTGCAGCAGGTTCCCTCTGATCCGGTCTGATCCAGTCTGATAAGCAGCAGCGATGGCGGGTCGTGGTCGTGGTCGCAGGGCAATGTCCTTCAACGTTGACCCCGTGGCCGTCAACAGAGGAGAGGGGTTGCCTCCATCCATACAGCAGCCCACACCTGTGTTCCCGGTAAGAACCTCAGTGTGACATTCCTGAGGAGGTTTGATCCTAGTGCATTGTGGGTCACGTAGTCAACTCTGTACATTTGTGTCTTTGTCTAGGCGATGGAGCATAAGCCACTCCCCCTCACAGGTGGGGAGGAAGCAGAGTATTTATTAGCGCTCAAGCAGGAGTTCAGAGGAGCCATGAAGAGCCTGCCCTTCTTCATCCAACCAGCTCGTCCGAAAAGAGGTCAGAGGTAACACAACACACACAAACAAACACACACACCACATTTACTGGAGGAGTATTTTTTGTTTGATTTATTGCAAGTTTTATTGTGAAAGAGTCTGTTTTTCACATCTATGAATTACTACCATATTATACCTAGTATCCTTATGATTTATTATTATCTATGTATTTTAGTATTTTGTGTGTTTACTGTACCTTGAATGCATCTGCTAAATGTATTGTAATGTAATGATTTAATTGTGAATTCTCCATCTTATGATTTTACTTTGAAAGCCTGGTTAAACATTATTTTTCACATTCTTAGTTTGAGTTTTTGTTTTTCTGTTTTTCTGTCCAGATGTGGAGAGATATTCAGATAAATACCACCTCAGTGAACAGACTGACAATCTGATGGACTGGAATCAAGGTGAGGTTATTTTGATCAACCCTCATCGTTGGTTGATTGGTTGTTTAGTTGACAGAGGAGACGGAGGTTGAGTGATTCTGGTTCTGGTTTCAGACTGGAAGAGGTTTCCCAGAGAAGTCAGAGTCCTGGTCAGAAACCCCCCCAGAAAAGGTCAGTACCCATGAGTATTGATGATGATGTGCAGTAACTTGACACACAGTCAGTGATCTGTACAGAGAACTGTTAGCTCGTGGTAATCTGATACTAACTACAGTACATTTACACGACCGCCGCGTTAGCCAGATTAACACACTGAGTCAGATTAATATGCTAACGGTCTTCAATCAGAATGACATGTTTACACAGATTAATGTGTCCTGTCCTCAGGCGTCTCACTCGCTGTCTCTGTCAGTGCTGAGAGTGGACAGGAGAAGAAGAAGAAGAAGAAGAAGGAGGTGGTGAAGGAGAAAGAAGTTCTGCTCAGACTGGAGGTGAGCTCTCGTGTTAGTCTCAACACATTTCTAACTCTAAATTACATGAACAAACGTGTACACTTTAAAACAATGGGCCTGGAGTCGCCCCCTGGTGGTTAATCTGTCAGGTTTTTACCAGTGGCTCTTGTGTCTCCGTTTCAGACACTGGAGAAGAAGGAGGAGCAGGCCAGCTCTGAGGAGGATGAGGGGGAGGAGAAGAAGAAGAAGGAGGAAGAGGAGGAGGTGGAGGAAGAAGAAGAGTTTGATGAAGATGAGTTTGAGGAGGTGAGGACCACCAGGATTACTAACAGTTCTGATCACGTGGTACTGATCCTGATCTTTACTCATTGACTTCTCTGATGGTCCACAGGAGACGGATTACATCATGTCCTACTTTGACAATGGAGAAGAGTTTGGGGGAGACAGTGACGACAACATGGACGAAGCCGTTTACTAACACACACACACCGTCCAACACACACGTGTGAAGATCAGTGCAAGTGTCACCAGCATTTTACTGTGGTTTTAGAACAAGTCCAGCTTTTAATGGTTTTATATTTGTGTGACTGTAAGTCCAGGTTTTATATGTGTTTTTTTTAACTATTGGTGTGTTTGTTGTAAATGTTTATCTAAGTGAGGATCAAAACTGATCCTATCAAAGACTAAACTGTCCTGCAGGGGGCGCGTTTGTTGAAAGAACAGCTCAATAAACTGTTCTGTAAATGGACCAATGATTCATTCCTTCAGTCAGTGACTCTGTCAGTGATGGTGTTACTATGATTGTGACAGTGAAAGAAATCAACCACAGTTGTTTACCATCATTAAAAGTAGCTAAAAGTTAGCCGCAAATGTAGCAAACGAAGCTAAGTAGAAGTAGATAAAGTAATCTGTTTTTCAGAGAATTGTTTGTTATTTTTGTTCAAATATTCCTGAGACAAAGTTTTTAGCAGTGTGTGTCAACGTGTGTGTGTGTGAGTGTAAGACACACAACTCATCAGCTGCTGTCATTCAATCTAAGACACAAACACATGTTGTCCTTATATGGACATGCAGGGGCCGAGCTCCAGTGTCTGCACAGTCAGTTTTGTGTGTGTGTGTGTGTGTGTGTGAGTGACGATGCTGTCGTTTTCATTTCTGTCACAGGACAAACAGTTCCATCAGACAACACTTCTAATTATAAAACTTTTTTTTTTCACCGAAAAGTCCAACTGAAGTTTATTGATGATTGATTGTTGATGGGAGACAAAAACATTTCATCATGAATTCTAGCTGTGACACCCGGAACTGTGTGAGACTAAAATTAAAAAAAAAAAAAAGACAGTCCAGTGAAATGAGCAGCCTGTTACAAAAAAAGTCAAATTTAAAACAGGACCGATTCCACCAGTTCTATTGATCGGTAACAGGAACAGACTGTGGTTCCATTATTGACCAGGTGAAAGGACTGTTGTCTGTGACATCACAGAAACTTCCTCTAACAACTTGATGAAGTACCAGTTACTGTGCACAACTATCATAGTAACAACAGATAGTACCAGGACCATGGGCCTCTATGACCAGGAACTAGTACCGATATATAAAAACCAAGAACTGTGTAAACTTCTTTCAAAGATACAGTAGAAAGTACAAGTCGCTGTGTGCATTTCTAATACAGCAGCTAGTACCATAATCCAGACATAATCCCAGGATTTTCGAGTGTGTGTGTTTGCTTTAACTAAAGGAACATAAACTGGGATAAAGACAGTACCAGGGGTTTATCTGGGTTTAAACTGTAGCAGTGACTACAGCCAGTACTAGACACAACAGACACAGAGTCTGTGTCAGGGACCAGGAACTGAAAGAAGTAGGACGTCAGAGGTAGGATTAATGGGAAGTACCGGTACTTGCAGCACACACAGGTTCCTGATTGGTGGAAAATCTGTCTGTACTGCATTTCGCCTAAAACTAAAAAACTTTTATAGAACTGTTGTCTAGGAACAAGAAGACTCAGGACTGATGGAGCCGACAGGAAGTTCAGGTACTCTTTGGTTCCACAAAGATTACGGACACTGATCTTGTGGTACTCTAAGAAACTCCTCACAATAATAAAATGATGCTACATTGATGTCACACTCCCTCTGCTGGTGTGGATGTTCATCTGTGGTCAAATCCAGTCTCTGGTTTAACACCAGTAAAGATCTTTCTGTTCTGTCACTAGTTTCAGGTCTGTCCTGAACCTGTGAACAGTAGGACACCTGTGATTGGACGGCTTGTACTGTCCCACAAGACAAAAATTTCAGTAAAAAAACAAAAGAGACTTGGCCTTAAACAAAAGTCCAAAGGCTTAAACAGCTGCTTGTTTAAAAGCTTAAAAATATATTTTCTTGTTCATGGTCAACAGACTGGACCCAGAACCAGTGGTTGATACCATCTTTAAAAACCCTCCAAAGTCACGAGGGTCTCTGGGCTTTGTCTCTTCCTCTGTTGGCTTCTTAACACCAACTTTAACAAATAAATAAAAAAGTGGTTCCTTCTGAATTTTGGACCGACCCCTGACCCAGGTCAAACTGGGCCCCACCTCCTCATCCCACTGGGTTCTTGGATTCTGGTTTCAGTTTGCTGCTGTTGGACGGAGGAGTGATGGAAGAGGAGGCGTTGGACGAGTCCAGTTTGTTATAAAGTGACCTCAGCTCCTTTACCTCCTCCAGGACCTCCTGAGCCTGACTCCAGGAGGCGGCCGCCTCCTTCAGGAGCCGCTCCACTTCAGTCAGCTTCTTCTTCTTCTCCTCCTCCTCCTCGTTTTCCTCCCTCTGCTGATGCTCCACATGAACCTCCTCCAGCAGCTCCTGCGTCCTCCTCAGTTTCTGACTGATCAGCTCCTGCAGCTGCTCTACGGCCGGCACCTGTGGGCGGGGCATCAGTACCTGGGGGCGTGGTATCATTGTGGCTTTCCTCTCGGAATTAGAGGGAATCTCTTCCATGGAGGCGCAGCGGTTCTTCTCCGGTGGTGTCAATTCCCAGGCCACCACCACGTCACGAGGCAGACTCTGGGATTTCTCAGAATTCTTGGTGGATTTGGTGAAAAGAGTGTTGTCAGCTTTTGACCTCGGAGATTCAGGACTGACATCAACCGGGAATTCATGACGAGATACAACGTCCTCCTCCTGGATCAGGTCCAGAGTCAGAGTTCCAACAGAAGAGGAGGTGGAGGCCTGGACCAGGAGGAGGAGAAATAGTCAAATTCAAGGTGGAAGAGGAGGAAATAATGGAGGAGAGGGATAATAGAAAAAAGAAATTTTCAAGTAGGGGAGCATAACTGAAGGGGTTAAGTGTCATAGAGGAGTAAGAGAACAAGACCGAAAATAAATATGTGAAGGAGGTGGATTTTCAAGTAGGGAAGCATAACTGAAGGGGTTAAGTGTCATACTGACCACAGCCAGCAGGTGGCCTCTGGTGGGCAATCGTCGGTTGTGAGGAATCTTGGCTCGGTCTCGAGTCAAATGAAACAGCTGCGAGTCGTCAACTGTCACCTGCAACACAGACATGTGAGTTTAGGAAAAAAGCTGCAGTTCCCCCTGACACCAGCAGGGTACATTCAGGTCAGTACAGAAGCTAGCAATACAGATTGTTAGCATGTAGCTCTGGCCTCACAGCTAGCTTGGTAGCCAACAGTAAAATGTCAGTGAGGATCTGACCTCGTCCAGGATTCGGTTCTTTGCCCTGGTGATGGAGACGTTGAGAGCGTTGATCCATAGTTCTTTCTCTTGTGGACTGACGGCCAGGAAGAGCAGGTTAGGAACCTACACACACACACAGACACTTTCAGCTTCTTTTATAGAGCCACATTAGAATCTCGGTGGGATCTTCAGGTGTCGGGACGGTCGGTCAGTCAGGATTGTTACCGTGTTTCCTGGAGAACTGCAGCGCTGCAGTCTGAACTTGCTGTGACTCTTTTTGCTGCGACTCTTGTTTTTGCGAACTTCCTCACAGCGTTCATAGTCACACAAATCCAACACGTCCTCCGCTCGGCCCAGATCTTTCACCTGAGGGATCAGTTCAACGGTCAGAGAACGTCTGTAGTCCCGCCTCCTCTTACAGATAGAGTGGATCTTCACTAGAGTGGAGTTAAAGTTGTGTATGTGATAAGGTTCTACTGGGATGTTCTGTGTGTGACTGATGTTCTGTATATGGTCTTATTCCAGACCTTTCTTTCCTTGTTAGGACATCGTTCTGAACTCTACTGTAACTGAGAGGTTCCATGTTCTAAAGGTTAAAGACTTTAGTCCAAACGTTGTTGTACGCATTTAATCAAATTGTTTGTACAAGAGCAGCTGCATCTTCAAGGTCATATGATGCAAATCAAGTCAAATAGAGAAGAAGAAGAAAGGATGACCGGCTTTGATTAATTTAAATAGAAAAACAAGTGATTTTCATCGAATGTCTGGGTTTGTGACTCTGAGCTGACGAGCGCAGACTGAATCCACATTTGAATATGAGGACCATTCAAATAGTGTCTGCCCACCACAGTGTGTAAGCACTGGTTGGGAGTGCACCAGGTGAAGGCGCTATGAGCAGACACACACACTCGCAAAAAATAACACTGCAGCTCTTTAATCGTCATGGAAACAGCATCCATTTTTAAACAGCTTTAAACTGAGACTTCCGAGGAGAGAAGCTGCTGTGCCCATAACACACACACACACACAAACACAGGCGACACAGTGAGGTCAGTGTGCGCCTTAGGCGTCCTCCTGTTGCCGTCACTCTGCCTGCATCACTGGTCACATGATCAATAATCAATAGTGAATGTTCTGAGTAAAAACACTTGATCACCAGCACAGCAGAAAAAACCGCCCCGTGATAGACCCTGTGTAGTGCTGGTTCTGTCGGGACGTTCTGTTTGTGCTTCAGGTTCTTTGTAAACTACGAGTGTAATAAGGATTCTGGGACGTCACCTGATGCAAACAGTTCTGTTGAGATATTGATTAGGTGCTGAATGTTATGGACTCAGTCACTGTGGCTCTGTTGGGTGGTTCTGCATAAAATATACAGTAGGGTCTTCCAGAATGTTCTGTGTGCAATGCAGGTTCAGTCAAAAGGGTCGTTCTTCCATGGTCCTTTTGTGTGAGTGTGTGTTAGTGACATGGATACGGGCATGGATTCTGTCTGATAAATGTTCTGACAGGACTTTCTCATGGACAGAGGTTCTGTCAGGACCTTCCTGTCCTGCACCAGTGAAACCTGAGCTGTGAGTGTGTCCACAGCAAAGACTGAAACTCGACTCCTACAGAAAGTGGAGGAGAAACTTTCTGTTTCCAGCCAGAACCAAAAACACTACTAATACTACAGACCACGTGTACACACCTGAACCGACTACTACAGAACCGAGGGAATATCACAGCTGCCACCCCCCACCCCGCACCCTCGCTGACTAACCTCTTTCTCACAGATGAACAGCTGATCTCCTCGCAGAACCACAACACGGTTCTTCCAGATCTCTCTGAAGATTCCCTTCCCACAGAACTTCCTGATCCAGCCAACTTTATCAGGCTGCAGGTTCTGTGACACCGTGTCCTGTGGACCCTAAACAATAGGAAAACAGGAAACAGGTCAGGTGACTTATTATTATTATTAATATTAATATTCTTCATTAAAATATATGTATTCCAATCCCAACAATTACCAATTTAAATCAAAGGCAGTCGTGAATGAAATTAATGTTATAAAATTCTTACTATATTTGGATCAAAGTAAATGACCTCACTGTGACCCCAGCGTTTGTTGACAGGAGCCTGGGTTGCATTCCCAGTCACACTGTGCTCAACAAGGCGCTTGTGCACAGTCACTCCTAATCATTATTAATACTATCAATATGATTATCAAAGAGGCCATGAGGCAGAAGTAATAGGAAAGATGGAGGTGACTTTCAGAACAAAAGCGTGACGTGATTAAGTAAACAAACAACATTAGTACCACTTTAAAAGCCAGGTTTTCCCAGCGTCTGGAAAAAAAAACAGGTGCTGCTAAGATCTGTTTCTGAGCACAAGTGTGAAAAAAGTGCAACAGTAAACAAAACAAAAAAAACCCATTGCTGACGCACTGACAGGCAGCTGTTTGCTTTTCTTTCTTTTTTTTTTTACTATTTTATTCAAGATTACTATTTCTAGAGTAACTGTGGTTATGATTATTCGACTTTATGTTTTTACAAAACTTACATTTTTGTCTCATTAAGACTTTAGATTTACATTTAGACAAACCGTCAGATTTTTACGTTACAACTAGTGCAAACTTTGGGTGCACTTTGTCGCAAACGAAAACATCTTAAGGCTAACATTTAGCAATTTCTTCCATACTATTAACTAATCAAATATTTATATAAAAATGTTATATTTTCGTTGTTAGATTTTTTTTGTTTTGACTATGTTTTTTTGAAGAATCGTCTCTCCGATTGAACTACAAAAGTTGAAGTGTTTTCGGCTAGCTTTAAGCTATTTCTGTTCTATTTAATTATGTTTAAATGATAAATGATTATTGTTTTCGAGGGAATCGTTTTATTTTATTTTACTCATGTCAGTTAGATATTTTACTATTTTGTGCTACCCGTGCTGAATACTTGTACCCAATATAGTAACTTCTTTTGATAATATAATTTAGGAATGAATTTAGCCTTTAGTACGCTTGAATTAGACTCTTGTTGTGAAAAAGGACGGAAGTTGCGCTTCTATCTTCCTGTCCCAGTCATGGCAGTAGCAACTGCTGTTGTTGTCTCTTCACAGTAAAAGCATACTTATTAATACTCCCATGTCGCTTTTGTTTAGTCCACTTTAACGGAGCAGGAGAACTCGGTTCTTGTCTGTGCTTCTCCACTGCTGCTGCTCGGTTCTCACTCACCCTCTGCTTTCCTCCGCTGTTCTTCTTCATGGTGCCGGCTCCGGGCCGGTAAGGACAACTTCACCCGAACTCCGTTATTCGTCGGGAGGATAAAAAAATAAAAATACTCTGGAGAGACAGAGGAGGCAAGAGGAGGCTGAGGCTGCTCCTATTTTTTTTCTTCTCCTCTTGCTCTTGCTCCTCCTCGCTAAGTCTGTGCTCCAGTCCCCGTTGCTACCCTCACTCTGTGTCGACGCCTGGGATTCTGTCAGTCGGTGTCCGGTTACTCTTGCTCCTCCCCCTCCTCCTCAGGACTCCCCGCTGGCTCAGCGGATCCTCGGCAGCACTACAGCGCCGCAGATGGACACATCTCACCAGTGTTTGTGTGCCTCGGGTTCAGTTGTTATTTCAGACCAACAACTGGGTCAGACAGAACTGAGGATTATCTACTGCCACCCTGTCTTTTAACCGCAGCAGCAACAACAACGACGACGACAGTAACAACACACTTGCCAACACAGCTACAGCTAGAAATATAAAAAGCAGACTCAGCTGATATAAATCAACACTGAAACTGTCTTCAGAACCTACATTATGTTCAAAGACTTCAGTCCTTAGTGTCTTTAGTAATATCCATTTTCTATTGTTGTTCTTTGCAGCTTGTCTGGACCTCTATCTCCTCTCCCACATCAATGTCTATAGAGAAGAATATAAGGGTTTGTCTCACAACGTCCTCAAGTCTTACTATTAAAATTTGTTGTTGTTGGTTTTTTTCAAAACACAATTTTAAACACCAAAAATGTCTTAAAATCTGAATGATTTTATTTTGTGAATTATGGCTTTGGACGGTGGTGTGCTGTAGTTCACTTTCCTTCCTTCCATAGTCATACAAAAGACACAAATAAACAAAGGCTTTCTTCCCTTTGACCTGATGGGGGCGCCAGTGTCTAAACAGTAATTGCAGAAAATCAGCAGGTGTCTTTTAATCCAACCAATCGTGCGCTCTCGTCCCACAGCCTTTTTGCCACTGCATCGTCCCGGCCCTCTGGTGCTGCTTCTTTCTCTGCACAGTCACTGAAAATACACAAAAAACCGTTACTGGTTAAGGTGTATTTGTCTGTTACTTGTGTTAATAAGTTAATTAGTATTATATTACAATACTAACTGACATTCCTACCTGAAGTAAGAACCAGTCTTCTGGTCCAGACCAGGTGTCAGGGCACAGTACAGTGTGGTCTGACACCCCTGAATGGGTGTCTTCATTAACAGCAGAGAGGGAAGACTCAACAGCGCCCCCAACAGGGGAAACCAGCCCTGAACATGACGACCCAACTCTGTACGGATAACCCCTGGATGGAGACTGAAGGATGACACACCAGTGCCTGTAGACAAGGTACCATACAGTGAGTGGGTGAATGGGTGAGTTAGTAGGTGAGACAGAGGAAGAACCCTCCACAGTCTAGGGAGAATAATTTATAATATTTTTAACTTTTAAGCTCAAACTTAGCTGTTGGGTTTAAAACGTTTCTGGTCTGTTTTTGTTCTTGACATGAAGTGTGTGTCAGGACCTCTAAGTTTTCGTGCCAGTTCTCTGGAGAAGAGGACGTTGGCCAGTTTACTCTGTTGGTAGCTCTCCAGTGAGCTGTACGGTGCTGAAGAACAGGTCGTCAAAGTCAATACGACCTGCATTCATAAAGAGACGTTCTGTTATGAAAGTTAAAAAAAAAATCTAGAAACAGAATTTGAAGGCAGCAGTCATACCCCCTCTGTGTGCTATGGACGACACATTGACTACTCGGCTGGGGGCGGAGCTCTTGAGTTTTGGAAGAAGCAGGTTGGTCAGCAAAAAGTGACCCAAATGATTGACAGCTAGCTGAGTTTCAAAACCGTCTTCCGTCAGCCATTTCGGACACATCATGACACCTGGAGAAGAGACTGGTGAGACGCGTCAACACAGCGGTGACAGTGGACAGTAACAGTAGGATTTACCTGCATTGTTAATAAGGATGTCTAGTCTGTCTTCACTGTCTACGTAGTCTTTAGCAAACTGTCTGACTGAGTGAAGCGAGGCCAGATCCAAGTGTCGGATCACTACGTTTCCATTTCCTGTTGCCTCACGGATCTCTTCTGCGGCCGACTCCGCCCTTGTCAGGTCTCTGCAGGCCATTACTACCCTGGCTCCTGGTAGACAGACAAACACAAAGTCAGCTAATAAAGGTTCTGACACAAACAGACACTAGGTGTCCCTGTAGTTAACGCTGTAATCAGCCTGCAGGGCCACACTCACCTCTGCGGGCCATCTCCCTGCTCGTCTCTTTACCAATGCCTGTGTTGGCACCTGTGATCACAACTGTTTTCCCGTCCAGACGAACTGAGCATCGACAAACTCCACCTGCGATCCACTTCCTCAGTACTGCTACACCTGCAGACACACACACCAACATGTAGTGTGGCTGTATGGATACTTTTAAAATGGAACATGAAACGTTCTTCATGTCAGATCAACTCTGGACTGAACTCTTTATTGAATATGAAAAAACACTAAGATTAATTTTAGTGGAATATTTTAGCCATAAAGTAACAAAATGTAAAGAGTGGGAGTGGAACCAAAAATACAATTCAAATTGTGCTTTCACAGTATAGCGGTTAGCACGCCTTCCTTAGAAGCAGAGAGCCGGGAGTCCTAATAAAGCTAATCCTCCTCTGTAAGTTGCTTTGTATGAAAGCGTCTGCTAAATGCATAAATGTAAATGTATTTTGGTTTGTTTGTCAAGTCTGTAGCATGTACAGGACATAAACATAGTATTAGGATGAATAAATTATGAATCCCATCCTGGGTTTCTTCAGAAAGACCCTCTCTCTAAACGCTCTTTCAAACCACTATGAAACTAGTTCTTTGGTGAATGCCAGGCTGAAAACGTTTTTTCATGCTCTAGTGTGGACGGCTAAGTGGTTTTAAGTGGCATTCCTTTGGTTAGTGCAGAATGTGAGTCAATGTCCCAAACAACCCGACTTAAAAACAACCTGACACATCCTCAAAAACTCCAGTTACATGACACATTATGACAAACAGATCATGAATCAGATGTATGGTCTTACAGATCAACGTGACACCAAAAGCAGCTCCACACTTCAGCAGCAGTGCTCCGTGTCCTTCCTCCAGAGGAACCACCTGTGGCTTTGATACCCCCCCACCACTGTCGGACAATGGCAGCATCAGGAACTCTTCAGGCGCCGCAGCTACCATTTTGGCAGGTTTGAACAAACTGAGTGATGGAGCTGAGCTGGGACAGAAGGGTGGGGGTGGGGTCAATGAACAGATTAGGACAGATTATGGGATCAGTTCACAAGAAAGATTAGCAGCAACAGGGGAAAGCAAAGGAAAAAACAGGTTTACACATGGTTAAACATTATTATGCAACATTATGTATGTAATGGGAAGTTGTTGGATTTTTTAAAATAGCTTTTGTAATATTTTATGATTTTTTGAAAATGCAAATAAGTTTTATTTTACAAAATATTTTTATTTTAAGTATGCCCACAGTACTAGGGGTATATGGAAGTTTTTTATCTCTAGAGGAGGTTGACCAACCAGGAAGGGTAAACCTGGATTGTTGTATGAACTGGGGTTACTTAATGGTCACTTAAGGGTCTCTCACTCATATCAGTGTTGTTGGCTGAATTCCTCTCCTCCTCCCAGGATATAAAAAGTTCATGATGTTGCTTTACACACATAAATGAATAAAACTTGAATTTCATTTTATTTAGAATCACATCAGACATTCGAATAAAATACATTTTAGATCTGCCTCTGCCACCAGTGTCTGTGCTGTTTTAATAAAAACAAATAAACAAACAAACAAGAGCAATTTCTATCCAACCAAACCAATAAAAGACCATAAGCGGTTGGAATCATATTTCTAAAATTTGTTTGCGTTTGATATTTTCAGATTTAGCAGATTTTCAGCCTTTTTTCTGCCTTTCGTTGTGACGTCGGAAGTGGCGCCCCGCCCAGCAACATATAACAAAAAACAAAATGGTGGTCTTGTCCCCCTGGGGTACTGTTTTCAAAAAAGAATTACGCCGCCAAGTTGGCTCATTGCAAACGCAGTCGCTGTTATATCTGTCGACGTTTGTCATTTCACTGCAAACTAATTGAAAACCCGTCAAAACGGCCTCATTTCGATGCTTCCGCGAAAATTTACACCGACCAATATAAAGCGCAGCTGCCACACAAGGAAGTGACGTCGAATCAAGTAAGTTAAAGTGTAACTCTGATTGAAGCATGTATCGGAAGTCCTGCCTCCTCCGAATCAGAGCGTGCAAGGAGAAGAAGAATCGAACCGAGGAGTCCCCGCTTCTCTGTCTTGCCCCAAAGCTACAGGTAAGACCGGCTAGGACGGTTCTGTTCTGTAGGACGTGACCACCTGCGGCAGTATTGAAATTGTTTTTATCAAGCGTGTTGTCTGCTGCATTTGTCTGCCTGTGAGGGGCGGTGCTGCAAGAAACAAACACACCGCAGATGCTTAAGCTAAAGGATGCCAGTCTGGGTCTGGGGTATCACTGACCACGGAATATATATTTTTTAAAACTTTTCTTTCACCCGGACAGCAGTATCGCTTCTGCGCTCAAGGAAAACACATTTAAAATGGAGAGAAACAGAGGAAATAGCGCCCCCAGTGGCCGCCGCTCCACACAAAACCGCAGAATAAAAAAACCTACATACTTTGAAATAAAAGTCCGAACATGTATTACTACTTCTAAAGTGCAAAGCTGTACTATGGAAGTCTGTTACAATTTGTTCTGTGTCCAACTTCATATTTTTTGTTAAATTCAATTCAGTTCTGCAAATTTACCATATTTCTGACTGCCTGCTACTTTTGACCTTTGTAAAATTGCCGGTTTGAAACCCAACCACAGAATATCTATAGGGTTTATTTTGTCTTATATGCTAAAAATGAAGTCCTTGATTAGCATTCCAGAACAGTTGCCGGTTGTTTACGTTGATGTCCAGCTAGTCTTATGTTATTGGAATACATTTTTCAAATTAAACTTCCAACAACTGCTAGCAAGTACTATACTTTGTACTACTCCTAGTTCTTGGTACTAGTGGCTGCAGCAGCATTGATTAACAAACCTTTCTGGCTTCCAAAGAAACATGGATGTGGAACTGTTTATGGAGTGCGAGGAGGAGGAGCTGGAGCCATGGCAGCAGGTGGATGATGAGGTAGAGGAAGACGTGATCGGGTTTGATGACAGCTATGGACAACCAGGTGGGAACAACACAATTTCTGTTTTATTTTTTATTCCAAGGTGACTGTTGACAGAATTGCCAAAACAGTCACAGTCAGGAGTGTTAAGATTCGCAGATTTTTATTTCTTTGGAATTACTTATAATATAAAAATATTTGTTTCTGTGCAGTAGAGGACTCTTCATCTCCTCTTCCTGGTTATGAAACTCCGCCCCCCAGCTCTCCACCCACAGGTAGACGTGTCGGTGTATGTTTCAAATTCCTCATGTTGAGTGAAGTTTTGACGCCGCTGTTTTTACACTCAGATCTTCTTCCGTTTCCTCCCAAAGCTTCACCTCCTGCTCACCCTGTCTCGTCCTCATCATCCTTCTCCTCTGGGCCGGTTCCACCCCCCGCTCCTGTGACCACGTCTGTCACACACCTCGCTGCCCCCCTGACTCCTCCCATCTCGGGACCAACGGTGATAAACCAGGCCCAGCCCCTCATCTTTACACAGACAGCAGGTGGGACGTTTTTGCTCCCAGCAGCATCGGGGGCCGGCAGCAGCCAACCCATTCTTCTCACACAGGTATGTGAACCAGAAGCATAATGGTTTCATCTGCATTCTCTGATGTTGTAGTTGCCTAGGAAACTACAAGCACTATAAGAATTATGGGATGTAGCAGCATATGGTACCAGTGTTTTCACTAATAACACATGTTCTGTGGGAACCTAATGTTAGCAGTACAAGCTCAATTGTTAGCATTTATGCATTACTGTTAGCATATAAATATAATTGTACTTGTTCTCTGTTGGATTATGATGAAATTCTTGTTGGTTGTTATGAAGTGCTTTCAAGATGAACATTTGGAACACCAAATGTCATGTTAATCCTCAGTTTTTATCTCCCCGGAAAGTTGGATGAGTTATCTAGACTTCTAACTCATGACCGTGAACTGGACCTTGGAAGGTTTCTATTTCGGACAATCTCAGACCACGTTGTAGGTTGCGACCAGCCGCTCTTAACTGGCTTTTCATCCCTGTCTCACCCAGATGACAAAAGTGAAGGGTTTCAGATTTGAGGATGACCTTGGTCGGATGTTTGTGAGCAGAGGAGACACAGTGAGGTGCGGAGGGTGTGGACAAATATTTCTCCGGATCGTTTCTCATCTGAGGAAATACCCAGAGTGTTCCTCTCACCTCAACCTGGACGTTTTTGAGAGAGAGTTATTTTTGTACACCAGGAAGAAAAAGATGAAGTCTAACTCTCAGGCCAGTGAAGCCTTACCTCCACACACTCACTGACCTTAAACCAATTTTGGCTCATCGGAGTTTGAACCCATAGTTACATTCTGTATATCTTTAGGAGGACACCAGGGCTTGTGAGTAATTCTGACAGCTACCACGAGATGGCAGTGTTGGTTTCTTCATTCGATCAGACCAGTGATGTTTTGTATGGATGAAAGTCTTATTTTGAAGTGGTTAGGGTTTGGGAATCGAAAACCAGAGTCTGTTTAAAACAATCATGAACTCTTCTGTTATGTTTGAACATACCGTTCATCGCTGTTGTTGTTCTCTGTGAGAGTTTATGTTAGAATAGTGTTTTCAAACGTTGGGAGATGTACCTCTGGTTGTACTTGAGTCACTGAGACGAACCAGTTGTTGTTCTAATTCATTCTACACTGTGTCTGTATAATTAATTAATTCCTGTCACGTACTGGTCTCATCTGAACAGTGTAGGTGTGTGCCTTGTCATCCAGGTCATGGTCAACGTTAAAGAGTTCTGTTCCCCAGGAAAAATACTGGAAAACAGTCTTGACAACTGTTTACACTTTCCCAGTTGACCCCAAGGACCCACCCAACAGGGTGGAGCTGAAGTAGCTTTATTCTTTCCCACCCACAGTATATATCTGCTGTCCTCCCCTCCCCCAGTTAGAACTGCAGAAGCCTCTTGGATGAGAGGTGAAACGTCTTCTTTTAGAAAATTCACGTCCAGTTTCCTAACAGAACTCTTCATCCTGGTTTTGTGTTGTATGTTGGTCACACAGGTGGCACTGGGAGACACAGCTGTGTTTAGAGGTGGTTCAAAGTTAAAAAGTTAAATGATTTGCTAAAATATTTGCTAACCGCTAGCTCTTTCTGGGCTTTATCTTGGTTGTCTTTTGACTAAGCTCAGCTTTCATTTGATCATTTTCAGTTCTCAGATGTTTGACTTTTCCTTTGTTTTGGTCAGCAGGCTCCTCTGTGATGTCACTGTGATGTCATGCTTTCCTGTCTCCTCTACAGGGTTTTCCAGGGACTTCTCTAGTTCTGAACCTGCAGCCAGGTCAAGCAGTCCAGCCGCTCACCTTGATTCAGTGTAAGCTCCGCCTCCGTCGTCACTCTTTGATTATGAGTCAGGATTAACTAATCGTGGATGTTTCTGTCCCCACAGCGCCATCACTGGGTCAGCTGGTGCGGCCGAATGTAAGCGTGTCCTCCATCCTCAATCAGAGTCAGAACAGAGTGGGCTGCAATCCCCCTGGAGGCTCCGCCCACCCACCATCTTCTTTCACTGCCATGCAGTTACCAACCACGCTGACCATCCACAACAGCACACCAGGAACCCGTCAGTCCCTCTGACAGCACTGATCTCAGTTACTGACTGACCCATTGATCCACTCATTCTTCATCTGGTGTTTTTTTGTTGTTGTTTTTTCTTTAGCTAACCTTCAAATGTCCCAGGTGAGCGGGACTAACTTTCTGAAGCTGGCAGGTTCTCCAGCTCTTTCCCCATCTTCATCAAATGGAGTCACAAGAGTGGCTGTGATTAGCAGCAGTGGAAATCAGCCAACGATCAGTACTGGTACTGTTTGTGTTTGGTTCTTAACATCAGCCAGCTCAGCCTTTAGAGACCTGTTAAAGTCATGACATCCTGTGTCTGATCTCCAACCACAGCTCCAACCATGTCAGCATCGCCATCGCCATCGCCATCCAACCCCACCAAGGTGGTGATGAGTGTGGAAGAGTTCTACTACGGGAAACATGTGGGTGACCAGAATGTGATTAAGCCGCTGCCACTGGGAATCAAACCCCCGACCTTCACCTGTCAGATCTGCAAACATCTGGCAAATAACAATCTGAGGTTAGAATCATGGGACAAGTTGACAAACTCCAACTTCCTGAGCTGTCCTAAACACGACTGAATGGACAAACTCCTGAGCTGTCCTAAACACGACTGAATGCAGACAAGGATTAAACAGTGTGTGGTGTCTGTGTGTTCTTATGTGTGTGTGTGTGTGCAGGTTGATGCAGCATGTGCTCCAGCACTCACAGCTGGTCGGTTCTGTTGACCAGACGTTCTGCAGGTTCTGTTACCGACAGTTTTCATCACCTGATCAGCTGAAGATTCACAAGTACCTGGTCCACGGTCATGTCCTGCCCAACAGTAAGAACGACTTTTCCTCACGTGTATCTAGAACAAGAACAAGTACTTCTATGAAATGCTGTTTTGACACGCTGCCCCCTCCTGTTTCGTCCTAGGCATGTGTCGTATATGTGAGTGGGCCTTTGAGAATGAGCCCACCTTCCTGAACCACATGAAATCGAACCACAAACCTGGAGAGATGCCGTATGTCTGCCAGGTTAGTGTGTTCTCCCTCACGTGACCTCTGACCTCTGACGGGCGTGGTTGGAGGGGGTGACCTCTAACTGAGCTGTGATTTGCAGGTGTGCTCCTATCGCTCCTCCTTCTACTCCGACGTACTGCAGCACTTCAGCACCTTCCACAAAGAATCCCAGTTCCTGCTCTGCATCTTCTGCCTGAAAGTGACCAAGAACTCTGTGAACTTCCACGATCACCTGCTGAGACACCAGGTAACTTTAGGCTCCTGGGAGTTCACTTCACGTCTCACCACTCCTCACGTCGTCTGGTGCGTTAGTAAAACCAGCTCATCTCTCCCTCTGCACCAGGTGAGCCAGGCCTTTCACTGCAGCAAGTGTCGCCTTCAGTTCATTACCTTAAAGGAAAAAATGCAACACAAGCAGGAAAACCACCGCAGCTTCCGACGACCAGCTCAGCTGGAGGGTCTGCCACCGGGGTCAAAGGTCAGACCTCGTGACTACTCTTTCTTTAACTTCCTTCATCAATATACACTTCCAACCGTGTTTCTTTCTCTCTCTCTCTCTCTCTCTCTCTGTCCCTTCCTCCCTCCTTCCCTCGCTCCCTCCAGGTCACCATTAGCCCTCCCTCGCTCCCTCCAGGTCACCATTAGGACCTATGGGAAGGTCAGGCGTCCACCACCAGAAAAAGAGCAGGTCTCTTCCACAGTTGTTCAGCCAGTCAACTTGAAGACGGAGCCGACTAAACCTCTGCAACAGAAGAACATTGTCATTTCCAAATCCCCCAAACCCAGTGCTCAGAAACCAGGCAGCAGCCAGGTCCACAGGTGAAACACCACACACCACATGACTTTATGCCAGGTTAGGGCGATAAACCTCTCTCCAGACAATGCATGGACAAACACTACACCTGAGACATCCAGGACACTTGGTGGACACTGTCTTAGAGAACAGAGACTGTCCATGACAATAATTGTCTTCATCGCTCAAGAGGTTGTCTGATCTGATCCTCTGCTCTCTGACCCATTTTTGGTTAAAAAATTGTGGATTATGAATCAGTTCTGATGGATCAGTATCAGACATGAAACAGTAACCAGAGAGAAGAGGCAGAAGAACCGACCCTAACAGTATCAGACCCTTTTTTACACTCTGTGTTTTACATTCTGTGGTGTCTCTGAACTCTCACGCCCTCTGCAGGTCGTCGTTATGTGAGGAGGAAAAGTTGATATGTTTGGAGTGTGGGACAGATGTTCCCAAGTTCACAACCCACTATCCCACCTACGTGAAGTGTCTGCTGTGTCGATATAGAACCTGCTGCTCCAAAGCCTATGCTGCCCACATGATCCAGTACGACACACACACACACACACACACACACACACACACACACACACACACACACCCACACCCACACACACACACAGAGTCAAAGTGATCACTTTACTTAATTTGTTTTCTTCTTCCTCAGTCACCACATTTCTCATTCTGCCGACCGTCAGGTTCCTCTGCACAAACGTCCTCCTCCCTGGTGAGAACCTTTGACTCTGAAGAGATCGGTTCAGATCCGATCAACAAAAAAAAAACTTTTATCGAACTGAACTTTGTTTTATTGGCACTGACCAACAAAAAACTGTTTTTTTCAGTATATTCCTGCTTCACTGTTCTGACTGCAACTACAAGTCCAAAACAGCAGACCTCATGGCTAACCATCTGATGACCAATCCAGGACACTACAGCGCCACCTGTCAGACACGCTGTAAGAACAAACACAACATGTTTTACAGTGTAATGGCTAACGGAACAAAACTGATAAACCCTGTTATGAACTACAGGAGTAGCAGATACTGGTACACAAGCCTAGAGTGCCCTCTAGTGGCTGTCAGTGTGAAAATAACAACCATGTGAAATTATATATTTTAATATATAAATTGCACCTGAGTATTAGTTTCAAACCCAGCTAAAGGATGAAAAAGAGTCCAGAAAATACAGTATATAATATTATGTTTTCAAATTTCCTATATTTTATTAGGATTAGAACTCTTTTTCAAGCAGGATCATTTGCCCTTGTTGAAAGTAAAGTTGCTCCAAGTTCTTTAAAGGCACTGAATTAACTTTAACCTGCATTTTGCCTCTTGTCTAATGGTAACAAACACAAAACAATAATAAAAAATGTCCTGCTTCATTTCAGTGTTGATGGATCCCGACATCCAGATATTCTGCAGCCAAGAACAGACTTCCTCAGAAAAACCAAAACCTGATCAGACTCTGGATTTACCCAATCCCTCCTGGCATTCAGCAGATTGTTGGAAGTCCCCCTCAGAAGGTGACGATGCCAAGTCGGCCATTGTCCCCTTCATGGAGGAAAGTGGACCTCGTCACTTGAGTAGAAATAGCGATGCAATTGACTTCTTCAGCCTGCTGTTTCCTCAGTCACTGATGGAACTCATCACCAAGGAAACCAACAACCACGTCAAGACCTGCCGCTTTCTGGATTCCTCCTTCGCCGACTGGGTCCCTGTCACCACTTATGAGATCAAAGGTTTCATTGGCTTGGTGATACTGATGGGGATACAGAACCTGCCCGACATGTCGCAGTACTGGTCCATGAGTCAGTATGACAACAGCTATACCTTCTACCGTGCCATGAGCTACAAGCGCTTTAAACAGATTGCTGCCAACATCCGCATGGGCAGCCTTGTCACAGACGAGTATGTGGGTCCAAACCACCCCAGCGATCCACTGCACATCTTCCGTCCGATGTTAGACATCTTGGGTCAAGCCATGTGGGACGCCTACCGACCCAACTGCTGCCTGACCGTTGACCGCACACTGCTTCCTAGTCTGGAGGATGACAACACCAGTGCTACGCCTAACTCTAAGGCCCAGCCCCAGGTTTGGCTGCTGTGTGATTCCAAGTCAGGCTACTGCCATCGCTTCTTCATCCAGGTGGGAGAGAAGGAGAACCAGGAGCCTGGCTTCACTGTGGTACCACAACTGGTCAAAGACCTGCAGGACAAACACCACCAACTCTATCTCACCAACTCACTGGCATCGGTCCCACTTATGCAAAAGCTTCTGGACCAGGGAATTTACGCCTCTACCTCCTTCCCACCAGCCAACCCCATCCTGCCTCAAGAGCTGTGGAACGAGGGACAGCTGGAAAATGCCGGGGACTTCTTGCAGAGGCAGTTTGGGCCCTTGTTGGCAACTCGCTGGAGAGACGCCAAGGAAATGGGCTGTCTGTCAACTAATGCTGGTCCAGGTGAGGCCGACATTGTCTGGAGAAGGTCTCAAACAAAAGTTGGAGCTTTGGATCCTATTGACCGCCCCATGGCCTTCCGCCTCCTGCAGGAGAACATGCGGGGAGTTGACATCTGTAAGCAGCTGCTAGCTTGTAACCCACTTGCGGGAATCCCTCAGGACAGACACTGGCGCAGCCTCTTCTGGTTCCTGGTAAACCTGAGCATCGTTAACGCCTTTATCGTTCTTCGGGAAAGTCGTAAGGAAAACCCTCCCTCCTGGGTGCAGGATGGCCTCTTTATGCAAGTCCATTTCCGTAAGCGTTTAGGTAACCAGTTAGCCAAGTGTGCCCAGAAGTCCTCCGACAAGATAGAGGTCGTCAGCTCCCGTCCGGTGAAAGAGGAGGTGGTACCGAAACCAGGAAACCAAAGGCATAGACTTGCAAAGATTAGTACCATCAGCAAAAGGTGCAGAAACTGCAACGTCAAAAACGTCCGCCGCGAGAGCGTAAACGGCTGCATCATCTGTAAAGTCAACCTCTGCAACCAAGCCAGCTGCTTCTGGGAGTTTCATGGCCTTTCACCTCTAAACCGCGGTTAGTGCCTTAAAAAAAACTTGTCAGCTTTGAGAATCTTTAAAACATTTTCTTATTTGAACCTGCTCCATCTTTAACAGGTTCAGCCAAAATTGGATTCCTGAAGGAGGGCATAAGGTATTTATTTAAAAAAATTGTCAAAAAAAGAAGATAAATAACCAAAACATGGTACTGTTTTTTTAACTTCCACATTTTATTTTCTGCAGTGGAGAGGTCGGCGTAGAAGATTCAAAGGACTACATGGACGACGCGATGGCTCCCGTGGAAGACATAGACTTCTCAGATGATGAGGACTTGGGCGACCTGGATGACATGGATGAAGAGTCCAGAGATATTAAAGAAGAATATTTCAGAGAAACAAAACCTGCCGTGTCCGATCTGAATCTTACAACAAACGGTGACATCCAGCCACCAACCGTAGTCGCTAAAGAACAGGATGAGGGCCTGACAGCCCGGCAGCTGAGAATCGCTTTAATGGCTTTGAGTGAAGGACTTGGTCAAGCTTCTAGAGTCTTTTCAACCCACACCCAACTCATCCAAACGTGGCTGACGGAGGCAAAGAAGCGCCTGAAGCAACATGGGCCGGAACAGACCGATGATTCTGATGGTGAAGA
>NC_024319.1:3024955-3035806 GCF_000523025.1 Cynoglossus semilaevis | reverse complement strand
GTGAGCAGCAGTTTCTCATTACAGAGAGCAACCTCTTCCACCAAGTATCCATGCTGAAGAAGATGGGCAGCTTCAGTGAGTCTTTCAGCATCTCCTACGACTGGGCCGTCAACTTCATGCTGAAGCACGAGCTCGGCATAAAAAGCATCGGCATCGAACCCACACTTACTCGCACTTTACCAGCGTTCCTGGACGCCAAAGTCAAGTCTTTTCAAACCTTTACCCAGAAGATGGTGCAGGATCACAAGCTCTCTGAAAGCTCAGTTGCTGCCATGGACGAGCTTTCGCTCTTTGTGGACATGAGGTTGATTCAGGATGAGGGCCGTCGTTTGGAAGCCTTGGAACTTACTGGGACGATTCCTCTGGCCACGGTGTACCTGGTAACACTAGCAGATGGGACCATGCTGCCCTCTTTGTTGCTGGCAACTCGCAATCTGGCCAATAAAAACCTTCCGGAGTTTATCTGGCTGGAAACTGTCTCAGAGGCGCTCTCAGCAGAAGAAGCCTTGGATCTTTGGATCAAGAAAGTCTGGATAACGCACCTGTCTAATGGACCTCAGCCAAAAAAATCAATGCTTATTTTGGACCAACACCGGGAACACGCGGGGGATCATTTTCTTAGTTCCATCAGTGGGTTGGGTACCCTCCCCGCGTTAGTTCCAGGTGGAGGCTCCTTTAACCTTCATCCTCTGGAAATGTGCATGAAGCCAGTGCTGCAGCGCTACGTGCTGTGGCAGTGGGCAAAGTTTACGGCAGAAAAACCAGCAGAGCTGGAGGAGGACTCGCCTCAGCAGCTTCAGGAACATGTCCTTCAGAAGTTGGTGGACTGGTTGGTGGAGGCTCTGACGCACCTAAACAAACTCCAACAGATGTGGAAGACGTCCTTCAGGCTGACGGGCCTTTTGAAGAAACAAGATGAGCACAAAGAAGACACGGGTCAGATCCAACTGGACCTCCTCAAGACTCTGACTGAAACCCTGCTCGGTGCTGACGCCCTGAAGGAAAATCCTCCTCATCTACACGAGCCCGACGACAGGGAGGACACTGAGAAGAAACCAGGAGGACGAGGACTAGAGTCTCCAGAGGAGAAACCAGAAGGACCACTAGAGGCTCAAGTAAAGGAAGAGAAGAAAGAGACAATAGAGGAAGAAACAACCGGGGATGAAGACAAAGGAGAAGATGCAAAATCAGACGACAGTGAGGTGGACGCAAAAGAGACAAAGGAGGACAAAGAGGTCAACAAGGAGAGACGGGAGTACAGGATAGTGATTGGAGAGGATGTTGGGGACGAGTGGACAGTAAAGAGCAGGACAGAAGGAACAGAGGCTGGTAGAGATGACAACGGGGTGATAGACAAGAGCTGAACTAAAGGGAAAAGACAAAAAGGACCAAATGTCTTCTAAGGTTCAGCCCTAGATGAAGGTTGAACGGGATGTTGATAACAAGGTACTAACCAAAGCTGGGACACATGTCGGTCAGGCAAACCCTGCCCATACTTGCACTTGTTGTCCCTTTGTACTGTCCAGAGGTGCTGGTCTTCTGCAGCCCAGTGTAGTGTGCTGTGCTACAGGTGGAACTGGCTCCAAACCAGATGGACAAGGTGGATCTGTCCAGGTTGATCCAGTCCAGGTGGGCAGGGTGGATGTAGTCCAGGTTGATCTGGTCCAGGTGGACCAGTGGATCTATTCCATGTTGTTTACATTGGTCAACTCCAGATGGAAACGTTGATCCGGTTGATTTGGTTCTGTTGTTCCAGTCCTAACAGATCCGGTCCGTGTTAATTTGATAATGTGCTGATGTGATTGTGTCTCAGTGTTAAACATGTTCTGTTTTTTTGACAGTAAAAAAAAAAGTATAAATAATAAACAGTTGTTTCCAAAATACCTGTCTCCAAATACCAGCAGTTCCTGGAGGTAGGTTTCCCAACATGCACTGTGTGAAATATCTGGAATGTTTTTCCCAAACCAAGGAACGTGTATGAATAAAAAGCTAAAGTGTTTAGTTTTTTATTATTTAAAATGCTCTTTACTGCTTCATCCTGACTTCGAGAGCAGAGTTTGAGGTTTATTCTAAAAAAAAACTAGGGCAAGGACTTTAACACGATTTTTTATTCATTATTTACATAAAAAATAATAATAAAAAAAACATTAGTCATTTATATTTATTTATTATATATTTAATTCTGAACATCTGAAGTCTACATCACAACAACATCACAGTCTATTTGTAACTCCACAAGTCTCAGCAGTTATTAAATCATGTCTATTTTTATATTTACACTATAAAACCAGGAAGTGTTTTTATTTTTTTTCCTGGGTTTAATCTTGTTCCTCACACGTATGACTCCAGCTTTGAAAAGAAACAATCACTAATCCTGTAATTGCACAAATGTGAGCCTTTTACTTTTACTTCATATTTATTTTAAAATGCGTTTTCATACATTTTTTATCAAACTTCTGACTTCACCTGAGACCCTGAGGTCTTTGCTGTGGAGCAAACCTGTTTACGACAGACAGAACTGCGATTTGAACCGCGTCTAGAAACGGACCGTTAGTTCATCCGCAACAAGTCCAACTCTGTGGAGAAGTTTCAAGTTTGTGGCCAATGCAGGGTTAATGTTCAGTGGTCTTCTTCATTGGTGCCATGTTCCTGGTCAAACTCCACCCCCCAGGGTTTTCACGTAGTACTTTCTGACTAAGTTCAGGTCAGATAGGATCTGGATCTGGATCGAGTCAGACATTTAAGTTCCCCAGACAAAACGGAATTTGAGACTGATCAGTTCAGACCAGGACCAGGACCAGGACCAGGATCAGAACGCTGACATGGGTGAGTCCTCTGCAGCCTCTGCTGGCTCATGTGTTCATCCTGTCTCATTCTAGGACATTAACGTTAACTCTTGCAACACAAACTCACAATTGAACAGTCTGCACTTGCAGTCAGGTTCTTTTTTTTATATATGGCTGCAGCCTGAGCGAATGTAAAGCAGAACAGAACATTTGTCTTCAGAGCAGCTATAATCTATACTGTAATCTGTACCATTTATTCACGTACACCTTACGTTTACAATTACCTGAAAAACTGGCTCGTGCTTTTTGTTAGAACCATCTGCCATCGTCCACACCCGAATCAAATGACAGCTGCTGTTGTTGAAGTTATTTGTGCTTTTTTTTTCTCTTCCCGCCACACTCTGCAGAGTTGTTCTTTTTCTGTTTTGTTTTGTACGAACGGAATCTGACCCAGTGCTGCTGAAATGCCCTTCGAGCTTCAGGGGAGAGGAAGTCAAACCTCTTCACAGATCATTGTAAAAGACACTGTGTGTTTATGTCTGTGTGTGTTCTACTGTACTGCACACACTGTACAAAGGTCTAATGCTGGTCAGACTGTAGTATGATTGATTAAAAGCAGTAAAATCTGGTTTAGTGAGGCTGACACCAGAGCAGGCATGGGCAAACTATGGCCCGGGGGCCGGATGCGGCCCGTTTGTAGTTGTAATCCAGCCCACAGAACTTGTCCAGATTGTATGATTAATTTATATATTTTCATTTCACTTCTGCCTTTTTCTTTCCTGCAATGCATGCATTTCCCCACTAAATGGCATAGAAAAGGCTAAAAGCGTTTTAGCATTTTAGCTTTGTGCATGACTTTATCTTACTTCACACAAACGCTCCATTTATCTGCTCCTGACCCGGCCCCCATGACACATTTTATGCCCCACTGCAGCCCACAAGTCCAAAAGTTTGCCCACACCTGCACTAGAGTCATATGGTCCTGTGTATATATATATATATATATATGTGTGTGTGTGTGTGCGTGTGTGTATACTTTAACTATATAACTCATCTATTTAGTCGTCAACTGAACCATCTTGTTGTTTGTCTTTGCCTGTGCGCACCGGTTCGTCGTCTCCTTATCTGCTCAACAGTTTGGACTGGTTCATGAGAAAGAGGGCGGAGCCTGACTTCTCCTGGTTAGTGGCAGTTGTTGTCAGAGTCTGCTGCCATTAAAAAAAACAAAAAAACAAATGTTTACAGACCCTGTCACATCCCTTATGCAACCACACAGTCCTTGGCCAGAGCAGATTGTACTAATATTGACTATCAATGATGAAGAATAAATCAGACTTTTTTGTAAACATTTGACATTCAGTTATTTGGATGTTTGGACGAAAGTCTCCAATGTCAGACTTTAAAAATGTGTGTGGGTGTTTTCCACTTCTTTTAAAACAGCATAAATATTTTAGTGGGTGTTTTCCTCTTCTTTTAAAACAGCATAAATATTTTAACTACATAGACACAGATGTTCGTCTGACTCAGCTAATGCCTGCAGTTTGTTTGCAAAGAGACATGAAGCCTATTTTGGCTTCAAATACCATATTTGACTTTCAAATACACAGATGATTCACATCTTATCATTCCCTCTGTCACCGAGAGTGCACGGACACTGCCCTCTGTCTGCTTTTTACTCTTACTATCTGTACGTTGTTAGAATAATGCAATAACGTTTCCAGCTTTGGCTCATGAGATGGACTGGGTCAATGGACGAGGTCAAAGCCGGTCAGGGGTCAAAGCAGGTCAGGGGTCAGAGTGGGTCTGAGGTCAGAACAGGTGTTTTTTTCCCACCGGTGGAGTCACAGTTAGAAGTCTGATCTTATCATCATCATCTTGTTGTTGTTGTTGTTGTTGTGGCTCCTCTGTGTCTGATTAATAAATGTCCCGCAGAGTGTCTCCCTGTGTCCTGTTGTTGTTGACATGTTGGTTTATCTTATTTTTTTCTTCATTAATGAAGCTCCCGCTGAGCTCTGCTCCTCTGTTTCTGCATCAGTCTGATAAAAACAGGACACAGAATCCTCCTCTGTCCATCTTCGCCGCGCGTCAACTCCGAGACGCAGCGATATACCGCACGGCTATGACAACCCTTCAGGGATGACAAGAGTCGTCCATCCATCCATCTACGAGACACTGTCTTCTGTGTGGACGTCCCTGTCCTTCAGACTCTCATGTCTGTCACCTGTTGTTGTGTTTTTTCAGCCAACTGTTCAGGATGTGGACCAGGATACCGCAGTCCTCTGGATGCCATGAAAGGTGAGACGGCTGTGTGTCTTTGTTGTCTGTAATCTAACATCACACCACGTGAATTAATAGTGTCAGTGTTTTAAAGCTGTCAAATGTACTTGATTTCATACATTTGACCACAGGAGGCAGCACTGCAGCAGCAGTTCTCATGAACTAAGATCATTGATCTTGTTTTTTTTGTCCTTCCAGGTCCTCGAGAGCAGATTGTGTATTTGCCCTGTGTTTACCGCAGCACTGGCATCCAAAAATCTGACTATCTGGCTACTGTGGACGTGGATCCCAAGTCTGCCACCTACTGTCAGGTATGAGAGCTCTGGACCTGGTTCCTTACCCTGATTGGTCACTGGTCACTGACCCTGGACCCTCCTCCCCCTCAGGTCATCCACAGGCTGCCCATGCCCAACCTTGGAGATGAGCTCCATCACTCCGGCTGGAACGCCTGCAGCAGCTGCTTCGGAGACGCCTCCAAGAAACGGAACCGTCTGATTCTGCCGTCCCTAATGTCATCCAGGATCTACGTAGTTGACGTGGGGACCGATCCTAAAGCCCCACAACTACATAAGGTACCAGCCAATCAGAGATAAGAATGCAGTCCGAGTCAGTTGTACTGTCCACCCCACCTGTTTGAGAATGTGAACTTGTCTGTCCTCAGATGGTGGAACCCACTGAACTGTTCTGGAAGTGTAACTTGGCGAATCCTCACACTTCTCACTGTCTGGGCAGCGGACAGATCATGATCAGCTGCCTGGGCGACCCATCTGGCAACGGCAAGGGTGAGATTCTCACACTCCTTTCTCCCCAGAGTTGCAGGTTGTCGGTGGGTGTGTCTTCTCACCGGCTGTGGTCCTCTCAGGTGGCTTTGCGTTGCTGGATGGAGAAACCTTCGATGTGATCGGGAACTGGGAGCATCCCGGAGAGGCAGCCCCCTTTGGATACGACTTCTGGTACCAGCCACGGCACAATGTGATGATCAGCACAGAGTGGGGTGCTCCAAAGTATCTGGCTGGGGGTTTTAACCCTGCCCACGTCGCAGAAGGTGAGCTTCAGAGACCGGTGTGATGTCACTGGGACAGGTGTCGTGGCTGACCGGTTGGGACCTGTGTTCTGCAGGTCACTACGGCAGCTCTCTGCACATCTGGGACTGGACCACCCACGAGAAGCTGCAGACCCTGGACCTGGGACCAGAGGGAGCGATTCCTCTGGAGGTTCGATTCCTCCATGACCCTGATGCTACAGAAGGCTTTGTCGGATGTGCTCTGAGTTCCAGCGTGTTTAGGTTCTACAAGACACCGGTCAGTACCACTACTGCTTACTGACAAGTTCCTCCAGACTGGAGTCTATTTGTACAAGTGTTTTTTTTTTGTTTCCAGAAAGGAGACTGGGGTTTGTACAAGTGTTTTTTTGTTTCCAGAAAGGAGACTGGGAGGCAGAGAAAGTGATCAGTGTCCCCAACAAGAAGGTGGAAGGGTGGGCGCTGCCCGAGATGCCAGGTACCTCTCTGACCAGATACCTTTGATCCTGAGGGAGTGCCTGTCTGTACTAGTACTGGTCTGTCTGTTCTAGTACCTGTCTTTCTATATGACCCAGTCCCTGCTGGTCTTTTTAGGATTGATCACAGACATCCTGATCTCTTTGGACGATCGTTTCCTTTACTTCAGTAACTGGCTGCACGGCGACATCAGGCAGTATGACATCACAAACAGGAGGAAGCCACGATTGGTCGGACAGGTCAGATTTTTAAAATACTGCAGAGGAGAAGCAGGTGTGAGACGAGAGCATTTATGACAGACAAGTCTGATTTCAGGTATTTCTGGGAGGAAGTCTGGTCGATGATGGACCAGTGAAGGTTGTAGACGATCCAGACAACAAGCCACAGCCTCCACCACGCATCATTAAGGTGAGGGAACACAGAGGGACAATCATCGACAGTCTTACCTGTCTGTCTGACCTCTCTCTGGCCTTTTTCTTTGACCTCTGTGTCTGATTTCCCTTTGACCTTGCTGTGTGACCTCTGTCTGACCTCCGTCTCACTCTTCAGGGAAGGCGTGTCACTGGAGCTCCTCAGATGTTACAGCTGAGTTTGGATGGACAGAGACTTTATGTGACAACATCTCTGTTCAGCGCCTGGGACAAACAGTTCTACCCAGAAATGATCAGGTACACACACCACTGGGAGTACAACCGTCAGCTTCACAGCTGAACTATCATGCAATTCTAATACTACTACAGTACAACCACCATAAAATTGATTACCATAAAAACCTTAAGAACTTCTGATACAATGTAAATATTACATGGCTACTAGTTCAATAGGTTATTGCAACTGTTTTGCAATAATACAGTTATACTGTTATAGTAATGCCAAAGTAAAACCACTGCAGTACAGGTGTTAAACGTGTGCTTCTTGCAGTATGAGTGCTGTTTTGTTTCTGTCACGGACTTGTCAGATTATTGACGTTGTTGTCACGTCCTCATGTTGTTGTCTGTTTGTGTTTGTTGTGTGTTTGTTTGTTTGTTACAGAGACGGCTCTGTGATGATGCAGATAGACGTGAACACCGTCAGTGGAGGTCTGACCCTCAACGAGAAATTCCTGGTGGATTTTGGGAAGGAACCTGACGGGCCTGTTCTTGCTCATGAACTCAGGTATCCTGGAGGAGACTGCACATCTGACATCTGGATCTGAAACAACAAACCAAAATAAATGTCACAAAAATTATCAATGTTTCTTCATTTTTTTTATACAATAAAATGCCCAATGCTAATGATGCTTGTGATGCCGATTCCTCTAAAAATGTGGACTTTCTGGATGAATTTCTTCCTTTTTTTTACCCTATTAAGGCTTTTTCTTGGGAGTTGTTCCTCAGCTGATGCGAGGGTCCATAAAGGCCTTCTTTCTTTCTTTTTGTTTCTTGCTGTCTTGATGTAATGTAATGTAAAACATTTCAAGGTTGCATTGTGTATGAATTGTGCTCTATAAATAAATAAAATTGAATTGAATTGACTTTTAACAATAAAATAATAAATAATAATAAGGAGAAGAAGAGGGAGACTAAGATATACATACTGTATATCAATGTGGTTCATTGAAAACAAGCAAAAATTAGAAAGCCCATAGACATAATCTAACGTAAGCTTACACAATGTCGACCCCTACATTTTGAAATTGAAATTACAGTAGGCGCTGTTGCTGTTAAGAATTGTCTACGTGGCTCTGATTACTCCGGTGCAACAGGTGGCGCTGTAAGACCGGAAGCGGCAGTCACGAAGTCGGGAGGAGGAGTAGGAGGAGGAAAGAGTTGTAGGTAAACTACAGATGGGCTGTGAGAGAATCAATGGAAAACAAGTGGAGATAAACGAAAAAAAGTGATTTTTCACTGAGCCGCCAGGTAACTGACCAGAACAGACAAGATGGTCACTGGATAAATGAAGCTAACGTTAGTTTAGCACATAGCATCTCCAAACCTAAACACTGACGGCAACAGTTGGTCCAGAGTCTGCTAATGCTAATGTTAACGGTGACAAGAGTACAAAGTAGCGGTGCAGTGGTGACGTAGCATGAAGCTAGTTAGCATCAGAAGCTAACTGTTTGGTTGTTTATCTTAACAGGATAACAGTGAGTGTATAACTGTGTTTGTTTAGATGACAAGGTTAGTAATCGTTTTGTTACTAAGTAACTGTTAGTTAGTTATCGCTGTTTGCGAGTTACTCTCAATTTAGTTTAGATGGATTAGCTGCTGGTAAAATGTTGGTTAGCATCTGTCGCTAACTAACAACTAGTTGTGCCGCTTTGTAGCTGCTGGTTATTTGGTTTTAACATGTTGGTTTGTTTCCACTGAATAGGTACTATCAATGTCAAGTTAAGCCCAGTTTTGTTTGATGGTTAGCAGTAGCTTTTATTAGGTATTTATTGTTCGGTAAGCCACCTCTGGTTGTCTTCTGTTATTTGAGTTTTAGATGGTGTTCAATAACTGGTTAGATGTTGATTTGCTGCAGTTAACAGAGTTGTGTGTCTGATGCTGTAATGTAATAGTAGTAACATTAAAACTTTCTGAACCAGTATGGCAGTGTTTGTTGATGTGAAGGGCTAAAATATCGCACAACAGCTAAAGTCTAAAGTGTTAGTGTCAATAATAAACATCGGACACACACAAGTTAACACACATTTTTACATAGATGGAAAACTTAAAGGTTCATTAATTCTATTTACAGGTTGATTTAAACAATGTCATTTTAGTTTTACATTTTCTTCTGTTATTCTTAATTTATTCTGGAACTGATTAAATCAAGTAGACAAGGGTGAAAAAAACTGAACTTATTCTTTGTTGTTTGTCATGTGACTGTGATCACATGGTCTCAGCCCAAGACAGTTAGTTGCTAATACTGTAGCTGCAATTTATTTTCTTTATTCCTCATGCTAAAGTCATAGAAGTTACAAATCATAAAATACTTTTACTACTAAACAGAAGCAGATTTCAGGTTAGCAGTTTGTCAGAAAAAGTTTTTAAAAAAATGCTACACTTGTGTGATTTGCTGTGTTTACTTGGGTTTAGCTGATGTCATCACTGACTTGTGACAGACTCAGACTTCCTCATCAGTGTAAATCTGTGCTGTTGGCTTTCAATCAGATGCTGATTTTGTGATTTCTCTGGCTAATACAACCATTGTCAGATGCTGATTTTGTCTCTGTGATTTCTCTGGCTAATACAACCATTGTCATCACCTCTGACCTCTGTTTCACTAGAGGAGGGCGGAGCTTTCCTGCACCCCAATGGAGGACACAGAGCTGGAGATATCACCTGCCCCTTCTGACCAGAACAGCCCTTCCCTGTCCATCTCCTCCTCCTCATCTCCCTCCGTCTCTCTCCCCTCCACACCTTCCTCGTCCTGTGGCTCCACACAGCCCGTTGCCCCCCTTTTGGGTGTAATCAACGAGGGTGTGTGTGAGCTCAGTTTGGTTATAGATGCTGAGGTGGCTCAACGTGCATGTCACGAGGTTCTACAGAAGGTGAAGCTGCAGCAGGTGGGGTCTGATGATGTCACTGACTTACATGAACAAACGGATCCAGTGGTCCCAGGGGGCCCCAGTGGTCCCATTGCTGCTGAGGAGGAGGCCAAACCCGAGGGCCTGGTGCCCGGAACTGTGAAGAGCACGCGACGGCGGCAGAAACACAATCCCTCCAAACAGTCCTGGTTGCTTCGCCTCTTTGAGTCTAAACTTTTCGATGTCGCCATGGCGATCTCATACCTACACAATTCTAAAGAGCCCGGAGTCCAGGCCTACATTGGCAACAGACTCTTCAGTTTCTCCCATGAGGAGGTGGACTTTTACCTGCCACAGCTACTCAACATGTACATTCACATGGACGAGGATGTGGGTGATGCCATCAAGCCATACGTGGTGAGTTCACAACATCCAACATCAGAGTGAATTAGTGAGAATTCAAACAAAATTTTCTGCATTTCCCGGAAATTGAATCTGAACTCTTATTTAAATCTTAACATTCTTTAAAGTGAGTTTATGTGTGCTAACTTTCTGACAAATAAAAGCTTGTTCAATCACTGGCTGGCTGATGGGTGCATCTCTAATTTCTCCTATTTAGTGTGTTTCCTCAGACAATCTTCATTCTCTACAGGTTAAAATCTCACCTCCACAAATGCGTGGTAATTACCATTGGTTAACATAAACAAATTAAGGCATAAGGAGTAGGCTGTGTTATCTCACAACGTCAGTGGTCATACCATGAGACTACACACTCTAGTACAGTAGGTGGCGGCACA
>NC_024319.1:3014111-3022737 GCF_000523025.1 Cynoglossus semilaevis | reverse complement strand
GCTTTCCTGCACCCCAATGGAGGACACAGAGCTGGAGATATCACCTGCCCCTTCTGACCAGAACAGCCCTTCCCTGTCCATCTCCTCCTCCTCATCTCCCTCCGTCTCTCTCCCCTCCACACCTTCCTCGTCCTGTGGCTCCACACAGCCCGTTGCCCCCCTTTTGGGTGTAATCAACGAGGGTGTGTGTGAGCTCAGTTTGGTTATAGATGCTGAGGTGGCTCAACGTGCATGTCACGAGGTTCTACAGAAGGTGAAGCTGCAGCAGGTGGGGTCTGATGATGTCACTGACTTACATGAACAAACGGATCCAGTGGTCCCAGGGGGCCCCAGTGGTCCCATTGCTGCTGAGGAGGAGGCCAAACCCGAGGGCCTGGTGCCCGGAACTGTGAAGAGCACGCGACGGCGGCAGAAACACAATCCCTCCAAACAGTCCTGGTTGCTTCGCCTCTTTGAGTCTAAACTTTTCGATGTCGCCATGGCGATCTCATACCTACACAATTCTAAAGAGCCCGGAGTCCAGGCCTACATTGGCAACAGACTCTTCAGTTTCTCCCATGAGGAGGTGGACTTTTACCTGCCACAGCTACTCAACATGTACATTCACATGGACGAGGATGTGGGTGATGCCATCAAGCCATACGTGGTGAGTTCACAACATCCAACATCAGAGTGAATTAGTGAGAATTCAAACAAAATTTTCTGCATTTCCCGGAAATTGAATCTAAACTCTTATTTGCTTATTTAAATCTTAACATTCTTTAAAGTGAGTTTATGTGTGCTAACTTTCTGACAAATAAAAGCTTGTTCAATCACTGGCTGGCTGATGGGTGCATCTCTAATTTCTCCTATTTAGTGTGTTTCCTCAGACAATCTTCATTCTCTACAGGTTAAAATCTCACCTCCACAAATGCGTGGTAATTACCATTGGTTAACATAAACAAATTAAGGCATAAGGAGTAGGCTGTGTTATCTCACAACGTCAGTGGTCATACCATGAGACTACACACTCTAGTACAGTAGGTGGCGGCACATGCCTAAAACTGTTGGTTGTGGTCAGATTTGTGTTGTGTTTGTGTGTTGACGTCTTTGTTTGTGTGTGTTTGCAGGTGCACCGCTGCAGACAGAGCATCTCCTTCAGTCTTCAGTGTGCCTGGCTCCTCGGTGCTTACTCCTCAGACATGCACATCTCCACACAGCGCCACTCCAGAGGAACCAAACTCAGGAAACTTATACTTTCTGATGAACTCAAACCCGTGGGCGCTCGCGCTCGCAGGGAAGCCCTGACACTCACTCCCTTCTGTCCTGCCCTGCCCCATTCCACCGCCACTACAGCAGCTTCTGGGTCCCTGGTGCCGGACCACGGCCTGTCGCCGTCCAAACGAACACATCAGCGATCCAAGTCTGACGCCACTGTTAGCATCAGCTTGAGCAGCAACCTGAAGAGAACAGCCAGCAATCCCAAGGTTGAGAGCAGCCAGGACGAGGTAGGGACAATAGACTTGTTTTTGTCTCTGTGTGCTGTCATCTGATCTCTAGGATGTCTGGAGATACTAGGAGTAGCTAACTTTAGTTCTAGTGTCTGTGCTCAACATGTGGTACGTTGAGGTGATACTGTCGACTGAAAGTACTGCAGTGATAAGAAAACTGTTTGTTAAACACAGCCCTGTCCTAAGCTGAGGACAGAAAATTAAAAAAATCTGTTAAACAAAATCTAATAAAAACTACTTCTCATTTCATCACTGTTTCAGGTCATTATGGTGGGCAGACAAACTTTACATTTCTGCCACCTACTGGCTGTGTGCATCAGTGTTACTAATTATTGTTAATTAATCAAATGAACATAACATAACATGTTAAAATTCCAGTCCTAATCTCCAGCTATAGAGAATGAAGTGGCCGGTGTCTCACTCTGAGCCTCAGGGACTTTTGATGTCATCAAATAGCAGTGTGAATGGTGATTCATTAGCTAATTGGTGATTAGTATTTAGAAACGTAATCTGTCATTTCATCAAACCTGCCGTCACATTTAATAATTCAAGTTTTAATCTAAAAAAAAGTCCATACATGTTAATTCATTATTTAGAAAAACATGTGTTTTCCAAAGATGCCACAGCGGTGTACCAGTCTACAAATGTCATTATAGTCTAAAAAATATGTTAGATTTCCAGACCAAGAGAGGAACTTCCATTGTTAGTGTTCTGTACAAACGTGGTGTCACTAGAGGGCAGTCTTTGCTACAACATGACTCTTTTTTGAAGGCATAAATAATAAGAGCTATTTTATTTAAAGAGTTTAAAAGTTATTAAGTTATGAAAAATAGTCTATACACTCATTGTCAACACTGGTCATGTGACCAGTGTCATGTGACCAATCTTCAGACACACTCACATTTCATCAGTACTTAGAAAAGTGTTGATCTTTCCACACACTCTAATCCTCAGGACAGCAGCTCCAGCTCTGACAGTCTGGAGTTTGAGACTGGTCCCGTAAGTCTGACTGCTTCCTGTTCCTTACTCCAGGGTGCATTGTGGGAAATGAAGTGTGTGGGTTTTGATTCCGGTTCTGTGTTTGCTTGCATGTGAGAGAGCGAGTGAGAGAGAGAGAGAGAAAAAACCTTGTCAGATCAAATCAGGGGTTTGAGGAGTGGACTAGTCTGGGATCATTGAGCTCATGTGTTTTGTCTTCACCTCTGTCCACTCTGTGGTTCTGTCCACTCTGTGGTTCTGTCCACTCTGTGGTTCTGTCCACTGATCAAAACTGGAGACCAGATCATTCTGAGAAACTTATTTGACCTGTGTCCTCCGCCTGTCTCTGTCCTTTCTGTCCACCGCCACACTTCCTGACCTCCCCTTGTCTCCCTGTCCTCCTCCTGTCACCCTTCTCCTGCAGCCGGTGCGTCTCGCTCCACAGCGAGAGTTCATCAAGTCTTTGATGGGGATCGGGAAGCGTTTGGCGACACTTCCTACCAAAGAGCAGAAGACACAGCGTCTTATATCCGAACTGTCACTGCTCAACCACAAGCTGCCAGGACGGGTGTGGCTGCCGACCGCCGCCTTTGACCACCACGTGGTGCGAGTGCCACACACACAGGCCGTGGTGCTGAACTCCAAAGACAAGGTGAGGAACTTTAATCCAGATGTACGGCGTCTCAATTAAACTGATGATGAGCAGACGTTTGAGACACACAGCATGCTCTACGAATGTTCTCTCTCCCTGGAAATTCTAATTGTAAAAAGTTGACCTGTGACCTCTCTTAGGCTCCATATCTCATCTACGTTGAGGTTCTGGAGTGTGAAAACTTCGAGACGTCCAGTGTTCCAATCAGGATCCCTGAGAACCGGATCAGAAGCACGCGATCAGTGGAGAATCTTCCAGACTGTGGAATGACAGCGGAACAAAGAGCCGGAAGCTTCTCCGTTGTTCCCAACTACGACAATGACGATGAGGCTTGGTCTGTAGATGACATCGGGGAGCTGCAAGTGGAGGTGAGGAAGCGATGGCAGTAAATGACATGTTCAGTGTGACAGACAGGAAACAGTGTCATCAGGATGAAGTACTTTTTTTCTTCCTCCTCTTCAGCTTCCAGAGCTTCATGCCAGCAGCTGCGACAACATCAGCCAGTTTTCTGTGGACAGCATCACCAGTCTGGAGAGTAAAGAACCCATCTTCATTGCTGCAGGCGACATCAGGTCTGTGAACGGGAATCTTCACAAACGGGACGTAGTAAATGGGCTGTTTTTGCTCGTACTTGTGGACGGCTGAACTTTTTGCATTTGTCTGTTTTCAGGCGTCGTCTCTCAGAACAGCTGGCCCAGGCCCCCACCACCTTCAGACGTGACCCTGAGGATCCATCAGCTGTGGCTCTGAAGGAGCCCTGGGAGGAGAAAGTGAGGTAGGCAGTGCTGCAGGGGCAGACTTGGGTCTGATTTAACTGGCTGCAGTACTTTTGTTTGCCAGCTGAGGGACCGTATTTGATTCGACTGTATGTAGTCCTTATATTTGCCAACAGGAGATACAGCAACCGTATTTTACATAGATGCAGTACCTGTGTCTGCCTGTGGAGTATTGAGTGCACCTGAGTTTAACTGTCAGTTTCTGTTTTTTAGGAGGATCAGAGAAGCGTCGCCGTATGGTCACCTGCCACACTGGAGGCTTCTGTCTGTCATCGTCAAATGTGGAGATGACCTGCGACAGGAGCTGTTGGCTTCCCAGGTGCTGCAGCAGCTGCAGGTAACACTGACCTCCTCACAAAGATGAAGATAACATCTCTGATGGCGATGACCAGTTAGTCACTCGACCTCCCTGTCGCCCCCTGCAGTCCATCTGGCAGCAGGAGCGCGTGCCTCTGTGGATCAGGCCCTATAAGATCCTGGTGCTGTCTTCGGACAGCGGGATGATTGAGCCGGTGGTGAACGCTGTGTCGCTGCATCAGGTGAAGAAGCAGAGTCAGCTGTCGCTGCTCGACTACTTCCTGCAGGAGCACGGCGCCACCACCTCCGAGAACTTCCTGTCTGCTCAGAGGAATTTTGTTCAGAGCTGTGCTGGGTACAGCCTTATCTGCTACCTGCTGCAGGTGAAGGACAGGTGAGACAGGCGCCCCCCACCCACCTTTGACGTCGGTGCAGTGGACGTTGAGATTTATCCTCTGCGTCTTCTGTCCTCTTTTCCCGCAGACATAATGGCAACATCCTGTTGGACTCCGAAGGTCACATCATCCACATCGACTTTGGCTTCATTCTCTCCAGTTCACCAAAAAACCTGGGCTTTGAGACGTCAGCCTTCAAACTCACCGCTGAGTTTGTAGATGTGAGTGTTGTTGATTTCATAGTGATGATGTATGATGTAACACATGTTGTACATGATGTAACACATCGATCTGAAATGCACCCGATGTAACACATTGATCTGAAATGCACCGTCCCTCGAGGGCACCAGAGGAGTTGTTGAAGAGGGAAAGACGGGTGTTGTATCCGATACAAGAACTATGAAAGTGTAGAACTGGATCAACTGTAAACATTAATTTAACCTCTGCAGAACGGTGTCTGATACAGTCGACAAAAACCTGTGCCAGGAAACTGTGCTTTCTTTCAAAACAAAAGCCCCAGGAACACAAATCGAATCTGTTATTTACTTTGAAAACATCATTATGTTCTATGGAATGTTATGTTGAACACCACTGAGGTAGAAGATGTTGAGTGTTTAAATCATTGTCTCTACATTAACCTGATGATCTGTTTGTGTGTGTGTGTAGGTGATGGGAGGTCCAGATGGAGACATGTTTAACTACTATAAGATGTTGATGCTTCAGGGTTTGATTGCAGCCAGAAAACACATGGACAGAGTTCTGCAGATTGTGGAGATCATGCAACAAGGTGACACACAAATACTCACGCATACTACACACATACATGTGGTATTTCAGCTGCAGGAGTGCAGTTTACGAAGCGTTACCTCCAAAACGTTGGTTAGCTTAGCATTTGTTTCAAATGGTTTCTTTAGCGCCACCTGGCTCCGCTCTCTCACCCCCTTTTGCTCTCAACCAGGCACGCAGCTTCCTTGTTTCCATGGCAGCAGTACCATGCGTCAGCTGAAGGAGCGTTTCCACATGAGTCTGACGGAGGAGCAGCTGCAGCTTCTTATCCACCAGTTGGTGGACGGATCCATGAGGTCTCTGACCACCAAACTGTACGATGGCTTCCAGTACTTGACCAATGGCATCATGTGACCACCTGCCACAAATGACTGCGTCTGTCTGAGAGTGTGTCTGTGTGTGTGTCTGTGTGTGTCTGTGTGTTTGTCGTTATTTTATTCCACTTTATGTTTCAGTTGCGCCCTTTTCTTGTACAGTTGGACTGAAATCCCTCCTTAGCTGCTCAGCCGGGCTCTCAGCCAATCAGAGAGCAGCAAACTTTTAGCTGTGAAATAAGCAGAGACTCTTTAAAGGACCATCCTGCTCTTTTTCATGTTTTAGCCCTTTAACTGCAGACAGTGTGAAAACACATTAAATCAAACCAGTGTTTCCCTTCAGCTCTGTGTCCGTTACTGCATACAACCTAACATCCATCCATCCACCCAACCCCTCTTACATCCATCCTGTTTTCCAACCAACCATCTTTCAGTCATTTGTCTGCAACTTTTTACCTACAAGTCTGTCAGTCATCCAACCATTCAGTCATCCATCCACTTTGCATCCACTCATGAAACCCATCCAACCCCCATCACATACGTAACAGTGTGTCTTAAGTGTGTTTCTTACAGGTACTAACACATTGTCAGTAACTACTGTGCAGTGAGCGCCGGCTGCTAGAAACAGCCCAAGTCTGAAGGATTGGCTGTCTGTGAAAATATGGCCGCTACTAAAGAACATTATTGGAAAATGTTCTCCATTTCACAGTTGCTTTCGACTTTTACATCGACTTTTGTGCAACAAAAATGTCTGTTATTCAGAAGAGGCAGCAGTGAGCCGGCAGCGTCTGTTGCTCTGTGAAATAAAATGACTGATTTTCTCTACAATCTTGGGTGTGGCACAGCCAGTATTTCCCGAAATTTGTTTTGAACATTGTGATTTCAAGTATTTGAATTAAATTAAAAACCTGGTCACAGGTAAATGGGTTCTTGCATTATAGGTATCCTGACAGCAGAGGGCAGAAAAGTAGTGCTTCGTTGTGCAGCGCTAAGACGAGGTTCGTGTTTAACCTGGACACACCTGGAGTCCCGGTGGTGAACCGCATCACCCAGAATCCAACAGGAGAAGGGGAGGAGTCTAACCTGTCCACACCTGCACGGAGTTGACGAGTGTAGGAAAAAACAGGCAGCAAAATGTTGAGGCTGTGACAGTCCGCGGTTCTGAAGCAGTTTTATCCAGACTCGACTGGTCCAGGTCCGGTCTAGATCCTGACCCGGGCCAATCTGAGCCCACAAGAACCCCCCCCCCCTCCCAGGACACACTTGGAAGTGAAGAAGCCCTAAGTTTTTGAAACAGGAAGTGAAAAAAGGAGCAGACCACAATATGGTGAGTTTATGGTTTTATTGACACACATTGGGTCTAGATAAAGTCCGGGACCTTGTCCTGGATCTGGTCAGTCTGTGATCTATTTTAAAGTCTCGTTCTAACCATACAAATCATCAGGAATTTAAAGTTAATGGTTTGAATGTTGTTAAGGTTATAAAACAGGTCAGGTGCTGGGACTGGTCTCCGGTTTGATTCCGGTCTTTGGTTAGATTCAACATCTGTTTGATCAGTTACTGATAATTCATCACTGATTGGTTGCTGTACATTTATGTTTTCATTGACATGATCAGAATCCCAGAATTGAGTTCAGCAGTGGAAAAGGTCAAAGGTCCTCAATGACATCACTGATGAACAGTTAATATTTTTAGAATGCTAATGTTGTAGGAATGATGTCATGTCGTAATCTGTTTCCCTGCAGTCACCTGTCACATCTCTGCAGAGTTTCAGGAGATGTGATGATGTCACAAGGTGTCTGTCCAATCAGAACAGAGTGTATTTGGATTCTAGAAGTCAACCAATCAGTTTATCAATACTGTTACAGATGGTCAGATTTAAATTACAAACACTTTCCAGAACTGTGACACATAAGAGAATATTTGTCTTTAATTGAAAAGAACCAGAATGAGAATGTTCTTGGTGCGTTCTCTTAAAGTGGACAAACATGTCTATTTTGTGGACCCTAATGTCCCCATTGTAGCACAGGGTGAAGTGGGACATTGGTGAGACCAGGACTTTGTATCAGACTGAATGTGGTACACTATAAAGTCTTCTTGATGTGAACCACAGGAAGTGAACTAGTTAGTGTAAACACACCTTAAATGTGAACCAAGAAAAAGAAAAAAACCCAAACCCATTCATTTGGTGTTCAGACCTGATGGAGCAAAATGTTGATGAAAAAAGTCATGAGGTCTGAGTTTGTGTCAAACACAGAGAAGGTCCAGGTCTGTACACAATCACAGACAAACCAACTCACACATTCAAAGTGTCCCGCAGCTCTGCATGTCGAGGCAACAAGGCGGGGCGTGGTCCCTGTTCTGGTCCTTGAGACAACATGATCCCACAAGACAGAGGAATGTTGGGAATTTAGTAAACTCTCACCCCTCCTGCCCCCCCCCCATCCCACACACACAAACACATTCACTGTAATAATCTGTCAATATTAATGTGTTATAAATGAACAGTGTATAACGCTGACTGTGTTAATGCCTCCTCTTCCCTCTCTCCCCCCCTTCAGGGCAGTAAGGAGCGATACCATTGGCAGGCCCAGAATGTGAAGGTGAGTGGCGTGGACGACATGGTCCTGCTGTCCAAGATTAGCGAGGACGCCATCACGGAGAACCTGAAGAAGAGGTACATGGACGACTATATCTTTGTATCCTTCAGTGTCCATCACCGAGGACACATTGGTCCTCTGCTCACTCCTCTGTCCTCTGATGAAAATTAAGCTTTTTTTTTTCAAACTTCCCAGAGTTCTTCTCTCCAGCCCCTCCCTCAGTATGTCAGGAACAGTGTGGACAAATATATATATAAAAAAGTGTGTGTGACTTTGGTTCAGATTATCAGAAAACATCAAACTTAGACTTTATTTCATGTAAATACACTGTCCAGTAC